>NC_092768.1:76646302-76946302 GCF_047496795.1 Chiloscyllium punctatum
AGGAGGGTGAAGGAATGAGGAAGGAGATAGGGGGAAGGGGGAAGGAATGTGGAGGGAGAGGGGGTGAAGGAAGCAGGATGGAGATAGGTGGGAAGGAGAGGGGTGAAGGAAGGGGGAAGGAGATGGGGGAAGGAGATTGGGGGAAGGAGATGGGGGATGGAGAGTGGGGGAAGGAGATAGGGAGGAACGAGAGGGGGAGGGAGAAAGATGGCGGGAAGGAGAGGGGGGGTAAGGAGACGGGGGAAAGGAAGGAAGGAGAGGGGGAAGGAAGGGAGAAGGAGAGGGAGGTTAAGGAAGGGGGAATGAGATAGGGGAAGGAAATGGGGTGGGAAGGAGATGGGGGAAGGAAGGGGGAAGGAGATGGGGGAAGGAGAGGGGGGAAGGAAGGGGGAAGGAGATGGGGGAAGGAGATGGGAAAAGGAAAGAGGAAGGACATAGGGGGGAAGGAGAGGGGGGGAAAGCAAGGGGGAAGGAAATAGGGGGATGGAGAGTGGGAAAGAAGTGGGAAGGAGATAGCGGTGAAGTAGAGGTGGGGGAAGGAAGGGGGAAGGCGATATGGGGGCAGGCGTGGGGGGAAGGAAGGTGGAAGGAGATGGGGAAGGAGAGGGTGGGGAGGGAGAGAGGGGAAGGAGATGGGGGAAGGAGATGGGGGAAGGAGATGGGGTTAATGAGGGGTGGGGGGAAGGGAGATAGGGTGGAAGGAGAGGGGGTGAAGGAGATGGGACGGAAGGAGATGGGGGGAAGGAGAGGGGGGGAAGGAGAGGGGGGAAGGAGATGGGGTTAATGAGGGGTGGGGGGAAGGGAGATAGGGTGGAAGGAGAGGGGGTGAAGGAGATGGGGAAGTAGGTGGGGAAGGAAGGGGGAAGGAGATAGGGAAGGAGGGGTGGGATGGAGATGGGGGAAGGAGATGGGGGGAAGGAGGAGGGTGAAGGAAGTAGGAAGGAGATAGGGGGAAGGGGGAAGGAATGTGGAGGGAGAGGGGGTGAAGGAAGCGGGAAGGAGATAGGTGGGAAGGAGAGGGAGGGAAGGAAGGGGAAGGAGATGGGGGAAGGAGAGTGGGGGAAGGAGATGGGGAAGGAGATGGGGGATGGAGAGTGGGGGAAGGAGAGAGGGAGGAATGAGAGGGGGAGGGAGGAAGATGGCGGGAAGGAGAGGGGGAAGGAAGGGGAAGGAGATAGGGGGTAAGGAGACGGGGGAAAGGAAGGAAGGAGAGGGGGAAGGAAGGGGGAAGGAGATGGAGGGAAGGAGATAGGGGGAAGGAGATAGGGAGGAACGAGAGGGGGAGGGAGGGAGATGGCGGGAATGAGAGGGGGGAAGGACATGGGGGGAAGGAGAGGGGGAGGAAAGGAGACAGTGGGAAGGAGAGGTGGGAAGGAGATTAGGCAAGGAAGGGGGAAGGAGATGGGGGAAGGAGTGGGGGGATGGAAGGGGAAAGGATATAGTGGGGAAGAAGTGGGGGAAGGAAGGGGGACGGAGATGGGTTAAGGAAGGGGGAAGGAGATAGGGGAAGGAAATGGGTGGGAAGGAGATCGGGGGAAGGAGGGGGGGAAGGAAGGGGGAAGGAGAGGGTGGAAGGAAGGTGGAAGGGAGATGGGGGAAGGAGAGGGGCGGAAGGAACGGGGAAGGAGATAGGGGGGAAGGAGAGGGGGAGAAGGAATGGGGAAGGAGATGGGGAAAGAGGGGGAAGGAGATGGGGGAAGGAGAGGGGGGAAAGCAAGGGGGAAGGAAATAGGGGGATGGAGAGGGGAAGGAAGTGGGAAGGAGATAGCGGTGAAGTAGAGGTGGGGAAAGGAAGGGGGAAGGCGATATGGGGGCAGGCGTGGGGGGAAGGAAGGTGGAAGGAGATGGGGGAAGGAGAGGGTGGGGAGGGAGAGAGGGGAAGGAGATGGGGGAAGGAGATTGTGGGGAAGGAGAGGGGGGAAGGAGAGGGGGTAAGGAGATGGGGGAAGGAGAGGGGGAGGAATGGGGAAGGAGATAGGGGCAAGGAGAGGGGGGATGAGATGGGGGGGAAGGAGACGGGGGAACGAAGCGGGAAGGAGATAGACGGGAAGGGGGGGTGAAGATGGGGGAAGGAATGGGGGAAAGGAAGTGGGAAGAAGATAAGGGGTAAGGAGAGGGGGGAGAAGGAAGGAAGGAGGGGGGGAAGGAAGGGGGAAGGAGATAGGGGGGACGGAGATAGGGGGTAAGGAAATGGGGAAAGAGAGGGGGAGGGAAGGAGACAGTGGGAAGGAGAGGTGGGAAGGAGATGGGGGAAGGAAGGGGGAAGGAGGTGGGGGAAGGAGTGGGGGGATGGAAGGGGAAAGGATATAGTGGGGAAGAAGTGGGGGGAAGGAAGGGGGACGGAGATAGGGGTAAGCGGGGAAGGAATGGGGAAGGATGGGGGAAGGAAGGGGGAATGGGAAAGAAGCGAAGGAGAGATGGGGGAAGGAAGGGGGAAGGAGATGAGGGAAGTAGGTGGGGGAAGGAGTGGGGGGAAGGAAGGGGGAAGGAGATAGGCGAGAAGGAGGGGGCGAAAGGAGATGGGGAAGTGGGGGGGTAGAAGGGGGAAGCAGATGGGGGGAAGGAGGGGTGAGGAAGAAAGGGGGAAGGAGACGGGGAAGGGGGAAAGAAGGTGGAAGGAGAGGGGTGAAGGAAACGGGAAGGAGATAGGGGGAAGGAGAGGGGGGAAGGAGGGGGGAGGAGATGGGCGGGAAGTGGGGGAAGGAGATGGGGAAAGGAGAGGGGGTGAAGGAAGGTGGAAGGATAGGGGGTAGGAGAGGGGGGATGGAAGGAAGGAGAGGGGAAGGAAGTGGGAAGGAGATGGGGTGAAGGAGATGGGGGAAGGGGAAGGGGGCAGGAGAGGGTGTGAAGGAGAGGGTTGGAAGGAAGGGGGAAGGAGATGGGGTGAAGGAGATGGGGGAAGGAGATGGGGGCAACGAGAGGGGGAGGGAAGGAGGTGGGGGAAGGAGAGGGGGCAGGAGAGGAGGTGAAGGAGAGGGTTGGAGAAGGAAGGGGGAAGGAGAGGGGGAAGGAGATGGGGGGAAGGAAGGGGGAAGGAGATGGGGGGAAGGAGAGGGGGGGAAGGAATAGGGAAGTTGATGGGGGGGAAGGGAGTGGGTGAAGGAGATGGGGGAAGGAGAGGGGGAAATAATGGGGGAGGAGGGGAAGGAAGGGGGAAGGAGGGGGGAAGGAGATGGGGAAGGAGATGGGGGAAGGAGAGGTGGGAAGGAGATGGGGAGAAGGAGAGGGGGAAGCAGATAGGGGGAAGGAGAGGGGGGAAGGAGAGGGGGGAAAGGAAGCATGAAGGAGATGGGGGTAAGGAGAGTGGGGGGAGGAGATGGGGAAGGAGAGGGGAGAAGGAAGGGAAGGAAGGGGGACGGGGAGGAAGGAGATAGGGGGGAAGTAGAGGTGGGAAGGAGATGGGGGAAGGAGAGGGGGAGAGATGGGGAAAGGAAGGGGGAAGGAGATAGTGGGGAAGGAGTGGGGGAGGAAGGAGGAAGGAGATAGGGGTAAGGGGGGAAGGAAGGGAGAAGGAGATGGGGGAAGGTTGGGGAAGGAAGGGGAAGGAGAAAGAAGCAAAGGAGAGATGGGGGAAGGAAGGGGGAAGGAGATGAGGGAAGGAGGTGGGGGAAGGAATAGGGAAAGGAGATGGGGGGAAGGAGTGTGGGGAAGGAAGTGGGAAGGAGATAGGCGGGAATGAGGGGGGGAAAGGAGGTAGGGGGAAGTACGGGGGGAAGAAGGGGGAAGCAGATGGGGGAAGGAGGGGTGAGGGGGAAGGGGGGAAAGAAGGTGGAAGGAGAGGGGGTGAAGGAAGCGGGAAGGAGATAGGGGAAGGAGGGGGGAAGGAGGGGGGAAGGAGATAGGCAGGAAGTGGCGGAGGGAGATGGGGGAAGGAGGGGGGAAGGAATGGGGAAGGATGGGGGTAAGGCGAGGGAGGAAGGAAGGAAAGAGAGAAGGGGAAGGAAGGAGGAAGGAGATGGGGGTGAAGGAGATAGGAGGAAGGAGATGGGGGATCGAGAGGGGGAGGGAAGGAGATGGTGGAAGGAGAGGGGGAAGGAGAGGGGGTGAAGGAGAGGGGGAAAGGAGAGGGTTGGAAGGAAGGGGAAGGAGAGGGGGAAGGAGTGGGGGGAAGGACGTGGGAAGGAGATAGGCGGGAATGAGGGGGGAAAGGAGAGTGGGGGAAGTATGGGGGGAAGAGGGGGGAAGCAGATGGGGGAAGGAGGGGTGAGGAATAAAAGGGGAAGGAGATAGGGGGAAGGGGGGAAAGAAGGTGGAAGGAGAGGGGTGAAGGAAGCGGGAAGGAGATAGGGGGAAGGAGGGGGGGAAGGAGGGGGGAAGGAGATAGGCAGGAAGTGGCTGAAGGAGATGGGGAAGGAGGGGGGAAGGAAGGAGGAAGGATAGGTGGTAAGGCGAGGGGGTGGAAGGAAGGAAAGAGAGAGGGGAAGGAAGGAGGAAGGAGATGGGGTGAAGGAGATGGGGGAAGGAGATGGGGGATCGAGAGGGGGAGGGAAGGAGATGGCGGAAGGAGATTGGGAAGGAGAGGGGGTGAAGGAGAGGGGGGGAGGAGAGGGTTGGAAGGAAGGGGAAGGAGATGGGGGGAAGGAGAGTGGGGAAGGAGATGGGGCGAAGGAGAGGGGGAATGAAGGGGGAAGGAGATAGGGGTGAAGGAGAGGTGGGGGAAGGCAGGGGGAACGAGATAGGGGGAAGGAGATGGGGGCAAGTAGACGGTGAGGAAGGAGAGGGGGAGAAGGAGATGGGGGAAGGAGGGGTGGAAGGAAGGGGGAAGGAGATGGGGTGAAGGAGAGGGGTGGGAAGGAAGGGAATGGGGGAGGAAGGGGGAAGGAGATGGGGTGAAGGGGGGGAAAGGAAGGGGGTAGGAGATGGGGGATGGAGAGAGGGGGAAGGAATGGGGAAAGAGATAGGGAAAGGAGAGGGGGAAGGAAGGGGGAAGGAGATGGTGGAGGAAGGGGGCAAAGGAAGGGGGAAGGAGATAGGGGCGAAGGGGAGGGGGGAAGGAAGGGGGAAAAAGATGTGGGAAGGAGAGGGGGGAAGGAACGGGGAAGGAGAGGGGGGAAGGAAGGGGGAAGGAGATGGGGGGAAGGAGAGGGGGAGAAGGAAGGGGGAAGGAGATAGGGGAAGAGGGGAAAGGAAGGGGGAAGGAGATGGGGAAGGAGAGGGGGAAAGGAAGGGGGAAGGCGTTAGGGGAAGGATAGGGGGAAGGAAGTGGGAAGAAGATAGGGGTGAAGTAGAGGTGGGGGAAGGGAGGGGGAAGGAGAGGGGGAGGAAGGGGGAAGGAGATAGGGGGCAAGGAGAGAGGGGGAAGGAAGGGGAAGGCGATATGGGGGAAGGCGTGGGGGGGAAGGAAGGTGGAAGGAGATGGGGAAGGAGAGGGTGTGGAAGGAGAGGGGGGGTAGGAGAGGGGGAAGGAAGGGGGGGAAGGAGATAGGCGTGAAGGAGAGGGGGTTAAGGAGATAGGGGGAAGGAGAGGGGGAGGAAGGGGGAAGGAGATAGGGGGCAAGGAGAGAGGGGTAGGAAGGGGTGAGAAGATGGGGGAAGGAGACAGGGGGAAGGAAGCGGGAAGGAGATAGGTGGGAAGGGGGAGGAGATAGGGGGAAGGAGATGGGGAAGGAAGGGGGAAGGAAGGGGATGGGGGAGAAGGGGGAAGGAGATGGGGGAAGGTGGTGAAAGGAAGGTGGAAGGAGATGGGGAAAGGAGATAGGGAAGGAGAAGGGGGTAAGGAAGGGGGAAGGAGATAGGGGAAGGAGGTGGCGTGGGAAGGAGATGGGGAAAGGAGAGGGGGGAAGGAAGGGGAAGGAGATGGGGGAAGGAGAGTTGGGGAAGGAACGGGGAAGGAGATGGGGGGAAGGAGAGGGGTAAGGAAGGGGGAAGGAGATGGGGGAAGGAGAGGGGGAAGGAAGTGGGAAGGAGTTAGGGGTGAAGTAGAGGTGGGGTAAGGAAGGGGAAGGCGTGTGGGGAAGGAGAGGGGAAAGGAGATGGGGAAGGAGGTGGGGGTAGGAGAGGGTGGGGAAGCAGAGGGGGAAGGCAGGGGGAAGGAGATAGGTGGGAAGGAGGGGGGGGGTAGGAGATGGGGAAGGAAGGGGGGGAAGGAGATAGGCGTGAAGGAGAGGGGGTTAAGAAGATAGGGGGAAGGAGAGGGGGAGGAAGGGGTAAGGAGATAGGGGGCAAGGAGAGAGGGGTAGGAAGGGGTGAGAAGATGGGGGAAGGAGACAGGGGGAAGGAAGCGGGAAGGAGGTAGGTGGGAAGGGGGAGGAGATAGGGGGAAGGAGACGGGGAAGGAAGGGGGAAGGAAGGGGATGGGGGAGAAGGGGAAGGAGATGGGGGAAGGTGGTGAAAGGAAGGTGGAAGGAGATGGGGAAAGGAGATAGGGAAGGAGAAGGGGGTAAGGAAGGGGGAAGGAGATAGGGGAAGGAGGTGGCGTGGGAAGGAGATGGGGGGAAGGAGAGGGGGGAAGGAAGGGGGAAGTAGAGGGGGGAAGGAAGGGGAAGGAGATGGGGAAGGAGAGTTGGGGAAGGAACGGGGAAGGAGACGGGGGAAGGAGAGGGGAAAGGAAGGGGAAGGAGATGGGGGAAGGAGAGGGGGAAGGAAGTGGGAAGGAGTTAGGGGTGAAGTAGAGGTGGGGTAAGGAAGGGGAAGGCGTGTGGGGAAGGAGAGGGGAAAGGGGATGGGGAAGGAGGTGGGGGTAGGAGAGGGTGGGGAAGCAGAGGGGGAAGGCAGGGGGAAGGAGATAGGTGGGAAGGAGGGGGGGTAAGGAGATAGGGGGGTAGGAGACGGGGGGAAGGAAGCGGGAAGGAGATAAGGGGTAACGAGGGGGGGTGAAAGGAAGGAAGGAGAGGGGGGAAGGAAGGGGGAAGGAGATGGGGAAGGGGAGGGAAGGAACGGGGAAGGAGATAGGCAGAAGGAGAGGGGGGAAGGAAGGGGGAAGGAGATGGGGGAAGTAGAGGGGGAAGGAAGTGGGAAGGAGATAGGGGTGAAGTAGAGGTGGGGGAAGGAAGGGGAAGGCGATATGGGGGAAGGCGTGGGGGGAAGGAAGGTGGAAGGAGATGGGGGAAGGAGAGGGTGGGGAAGGAGAGGCTGGAATGAGATGGGGGAAGGAGAGGTTGGGGAAGGAGAGGGGGGAAGGAGAGGGGGGTAAGGAGATAGGGGGAAGGAGATAGGGGTGAAGGAGAGGGGCAGAGGAAGGGCGAAGGCGATAGGGGGCAAGGAGAGGGGGGAAGGAGATGGGGGGAAGGAGAGGGGGAAGGAAGTGGGAAGGAGATAAGGGGTAAGGAGAGGGGTGGAAGGAAATGGGGAAACGAGAGGGGGAGGGAAGGAGACAGGGTGAGGAGAGGTGGGAAGGAGATGGGGGAAGGAAGGGGGAAGGAGTTGGGGGATGGAAGGGGGAAGGAGTTGGGGGATGGAAGGGGGAAGGAGTTGGGGGATGGAAGGGGGAAGGAGATGGGGGGAAGGAGTGGGGGGAAGGAAGGGGGAAGGAGATGGGAAGGGGGAAGGAAGGGAGAAAGAGATAGGGGGGCAGGATGGGGGGAAGGAAGGGGGAAGGAGAAAGAAGCGAAGGAGAGATGGGGAAGGAAGGGGGAAGTAGATAGGGGGGAACGAGTGGGGGGAAGGAAGGGGGAAGGAGATAGGCGGTAAGGAGAGGGGGGAAAGGAGATATGGGGAAGTAGAGGGGGTGGAAAGAAGGGGGAAACAAATGGGGAGAACGAGGGGGGAGGAAGAAAGGGGGAAGGAGATAAGGGAAGGGGGGAAAGAAGGTGGACGGAGAGGGGGTGAAGGAAGCAGGAAGGAGATAGGTGGGAAGTGGGGGAACGAGATGGGGAGGAGGGGGAGAAGAAGGGGAAGGACAGTAGGTAAGGAGAGGGGGGGAAGGAAGGAAGGAGAGGGGGAAGGAAGGGTGAAGGAGATGGGGGGAGGGCGATGGGGGAAGGAGATGAGGGGAACGAGAGGGGGAGGAGAGGGGGTGAAGGAGAGGGGGGAAGGAGATGGGGGAAGGAAAAGGTGGAAGGAAGGGGGAAGGAGATGGGGGAAGGAGAGTGGGGGAAGGAGATGGGGGAAGGAGAGGTGAGAAGGAATGGGGAAGGAGGGGAAGGAAGGGGGAAGGAGGGGGGAAAGAGATGGGGGAAAGAGAGGTGGGAAGGAGAGGTCAGAAGGAGATGGGGGAAGGAGAGGGGGGAGAGATGGGGGAAGGAAGGGGAAAGGAGATAGGTGAAGGAGTTGGGGGAAGGAAGGGGGAAGGAGATAGGCAGGAAGGAGGGGGGGAAAGGAGATAGGGGAAAATGGGGGGAAGGAAGGCGGATGGAGATGGGGGAAAGGAGAGGGGGAAGGAAGGGGGAAGGCGATGGGGCGAAGGAGAGGGGGGAAGGAAGGGGGAAGGAGATGGGGCGAAGGGGGAAGGAGATAGGGGGAAGGAGAGGGTCTGGAAGGAGAGGGGGGAAGGAAGGGGGAAGGAGAGGGGGGAAGGAGATAGGGGGAAGGAGAGGGGGGAAGGAAGGGGGAAGGAGATGGGGGAAGGAGATGGTGGAAGGAGAGGTGGGAAGGAGAGGTCGGATGGAGATGGGGGAAGGAGAGGGGGGGAGAGATGGGGGAAGGAAGGGGGAAGGAAATGGGGGGAAGGAGTGGGGGGGAAGGAAGGGGGAAGGAGATAGGGGGAAAGGGGGGGAAGAAAGGCAGAAGGAAATGGGGGAAAGGAGAGGGGGGAAGGAAGGGGGAAACAGATGGGGGAAGAGGGGAAAGGAAGGGGGAAGGTGATGGGGGAAGGAGAGGGGGAAGGAGATAGGCAGGAAGGATGGGGAGGAGATGGGGGGAAGAGGGGGGAAGGAAGGGGGAAGGAGATAGAGGGTAAGGAGAGGAGGGAAGGAAGGAAGGAGGGGGGGGAAGGAAGGGGAAAGGATATGGGGGGAAGGAGAGAGTGGGGAATGAGAGGGGGAGGGAAGGAGATAGGGGAAGGAGAGGGAGAAGGAGAGGGGGGTGAAGGACAAGGGGGAAGGAGAGGGTGGGAAGGAAGGGGGAAGGAGAGGGTGGGAAGGAGAGGGGGGGAAGGAAGGGGGAAGGACATAGGGGAGGAGGAGTGGGGGGGAAGGAGATGGGGGGAAGGAGATGGGGAAGGAGGGGGGGAGAAGCAGATGTGGGGACGGAGACGGGGTAGAAGGAAGCAGGAAGGAGGGGGGGAAGGAGATAGTGGGAAAGGAGAGGGGTGGAAGGAGAGAGGGTGGAAGGAGGGGGGAAGGAGATAAGGGGGAAGGAGATGGGGGAACAACATGGGGAGGGAGGGAAGGAGATGGGGGAAGGAGAGGGGGTTGAAGGAAGGGGGAAGGAGATGGGGGAAGGAGAGGGGGGAAGGACGGGGAAGGAAAGGGGGTAATGAGAGTGGGGGAAGGAGATGGTGGCGAAGGAGAGTGGGGGGATTGTGATGGGGGAAGGAGAGGGGGGCAAGAAGATCAGGGGAAGGAGAGTGGGGGGAAGGAAGGGGGAAGGAGATAGGGGGAAGGAGAGTGGGGGAAGGACGGTGGAAGGAGAGGGGGAAGGAGGAGGGCGAAGGAGGGGGGGAAGGAGAGGAGAGGAAGGACATGGGGGGGAAGGATATGGGGGAAGGAGATGGGAGGGAAGGTGGGTGGGAAGGAGAGGGGGGAAGGAGAGGGGGAAGAAGAGGGGGGAAGGGGGAAGGAGATGGGGCAAGGAGAGTGGGGGGGAAGGAGAAGGGGGAAGGAGATAGGGGGATGGGCGGAAGGAAGGGGGATGGAGACAGGGGGATGGTGGGGGAAGGAGAGGGGGTTTGGAAGGAGGAAGGAGAGGGGGAGAAGGAGAGGGGGAAAGGAGATGGTGCAGAAGGAGATGGGGAAAGGAAAGGGGGGAGGAGATCGGGGGAAGGAGGTGGGGAAAGAGACGTGGGGTAAGGAGGGGGGGAAGGAGATCGGGTGGAAGTAGAGTGGGGGGGAAGGAAGGGGGAAGGAGATAGAGGGGAAGCAGTGGGGGGGAAGGAGAAGGGGGGAATGAGATGGGGACAGGAGAGGGTGGAAAGAGAGGAGGGTAAGGAGATGGGGTGAAGGAGCGGGGATGAAGGAAGGGCGAAGGAGATCGGTGGGAAGGGTGGGGTAGGAAGGGGGAAGGAGATAGGCGGAGGAAGGAAGAGAGGGGAAAAGAGATGGGGGAAATAGAGGGGGGAAAGGAATGGGGAGGAGATGGGGTGGGGAGGTGGAGGAAGGGGGAATGAGATAGGGGGAAGGAGGGGGGTAGGCAGGGGGAAGGAGAAAGTGGGGAAGGAGAGGGGGAAGGAAGTGGGAAGGAGATAGGGAGGAGGAGGGGGGAAGGAGGGGAAGGAGGCAGGAAGGGGGGGAAGAGATGGGGGAAAGAGAGGGGGGGAAGGAAGGGGGAAGGAGACAGGGGGTAAAGAGAGGGGGAAGGAAGGAAGGAGAGGGGGAAGGAGGGGGAAGGAGAGGGCGGAAGGAGCGGGGAAGGAGATGGGGGGAAGGAGAGGGGGAGAAGCAGATGGGGGAAGGAGACTTGGTGGAAGGAAGTGGGAAGGAGAGGGGGGAAGTTGATAGTGGGGAAGGAGAGGGGAGCGAGGAGAGAGGGGGAAGGAGAAAGGGAGGAGGAGAGGGGGGTGAAGGAAGGGGGAAGGAGATGGGGTAAGGAGAGCGGGGAAGGAAGGGGGGAAGGAGAGGGTGGAAGGAGGAGGGCGAAGGAGGGGGGGAAGGCGAGGGGGGCAAGGAGGGGGGAAGGAGATGGGGGTAAGGAGAGTGGGGGGAAGGAGAGGGGGAAGGAGATTGGGGAAGGGAGGAAGGAAGGGGGAAGGAGATGGGGGAAGGAAGGGGAAGGGAGAGGCGGGAAAGAGATTGGGGGTAGCAGGGGGGCAGGAGAGGGGGGAAGGAGAGGGGGGTAAGGAGAGGGGGTGAAGGGAGAGGGGGGGAAGGAGAGGGGTGAAGGGAGGGTGGAGGGAGGAAGGGTGGGGAAGGAGAGGGTGGGGGAGGGAGGGTGGGGACGGAGAGGGTGGGTAGGAGGGGGGAAGGAAGGGGGAAGCAGATGGGGGAAGGAGAGGGGGAAGGAAGGGGGAAGGAGATAGGGGGAAGGAGAGGGGGAAGGAGGGGGCAAGGAGATGGGGGGAAGAGAGGGGGGAAGGAGAGGGGGGAAGGAGAGGGGAAGGAGAGGGGGAAGGAAGGGGGAAGGAGATGGGGGGAAGGAGATGGGCAGGAGATGGGGAAGGAGAGGAGGGGAAGGAGAGGGGGGAAAGAGATTGGGGAAGGGGATGGAGAAGGAGAGGGTATGGAAGGAGAGGGGGGAAGGAGAGGGTGGGAAGAGGGGAGGGAAGGAGAAAGGGGGGAAGGAGGTAGGGAGAAGGAGAGAGGGGCCAAGGAGATTGGTGGAAGATGAGGGAAGGAGATGGGGGGAAGGAGAGTGTGGGGATGTAGTGGGAAGCAGGGGTTAGGAGTGGGGGAGGAAGGGGGAAGAAAGCAGATGGGGAAAGGAGAGGGGGGAAGGAAGGGGGAAGGAGATAGGGGGAGGAGGGGGGAACGAAGGGGCAAGGAGTTGGGGGGACGATAGTGGGGAAGGAGAGGGGGGAAGGAGAGGGTGGGGAAGGAGAGGGGGGAAGGAGATGGGGGAAAGGAGGGGAGAAGAAGAAAGGGGGAAGGAGATGGGGGAATGAGATGGGGAAGGAGAGGGGTGGGGAAGGAGATGGGGGAAGGAGAGGGGGGAAGGAAGGGGGAAGGAGATGGGGGAAGGAGACAGGAAGGAGTGTAGGGTTAGTAGATGGGGGGGAAGGATGGAAGGAAGGGGGAAGTAGAGGGGGGGAAGGAGATGGGGCGAAGGAGAGGCAGGGAAGGAGATAGGGGGAAGGAGAGGTGGGGAAAGAGATTGGGGGGTAGCAGGGGGGCAGGAGAGGGGGTAAGGAGAGGGGGTAAGGAGAGGGGGGTAAGGAGAGGGGGTGAAGGAGAGGGGGGTAAGGAGAGGGGGTGAAGGAGAGGGTGGAAGGAGAGGGAGTGAAGGAGATGGGGGAAGGAGAGGGTGGGGAAGGAGGGGGGGAAGGAGAGGGTGGGTTGGAGGGGGGTAGGATGGGGGACTGAAGGCGATGGGGGGAAGGAGAGGCGGAAGGAGATGGGGTGAAGGAAGGGGGAAGGAGAGGGGGGAAGGAGAGCGGGGGAAGGGGAGGGAAGGAGAGGGGAAAAGGAGATGGGGGAAGGAGATGGGGAGAAGGAGAGGGTGGGGAAGGAGAGGGGGGAAAGGAGATGGGGGAAGGGGCACGTGGAAGTAAGGGGGAAGGAGAGAGGGGGAAGGAGATGGGGGGAAGGAGAGGGAAAGGAGATGGGGGAAGGAGAGGCGGGGAAGGAGATGGGGGAAGGGGCACGTGGAAGTAAGGGGGAAGGAGAGAGGGGGAAGGAGGGGTGGGAAGGAGGTAGGGGGAAGGAGATGGGGGGAAGGAGAGGGAAAGGAGATGGGGAAGGAGAGGCGGGGAAGGAGATGGGGGAAGGAGAGGGGGTGGAAGGAAGGGGGAAGGAGATAGGGGGAAAGAGAGGTGGGATGGAGATACGGAGGAAGGAGAGGGGAAGGAGAGGGGGCGAAGGAGGGAGGGAAGGAAGGGGCAAGTAGATGTGGGGAAGGGGGGAAGGAGAGGGGGGAAGGAGAGGGGTGAAGGAAGGGGGAAGAAGATGGGGGAAGGAGGGGGGATGGAAGGGGCAAGGAGATGGGGAGAAGGAGAGGGGGAAGGAGAGTGTGGGGAAGGAGATGGAGGGAAGGAGAGGGTGGGGAAGGAGAGGGGCGAAGGAAATGGGGGAAAGAGGGGGGAAGGAAGGGGGAAGGAGATGGGGGAAGGAGAGGGGGAAGGAGAGAGGGGGAAGGAGGGGGGAAGGAGAGAAGGGGGAAGGAGGGGGGAAGGAGAGGGGGGAAAGAGAGGCAGGAAGGAGATGGGGAAGGAGGAGGGTTAAGGAAGGTGGGGGAAGGAATGGGGAAGGAGAGGGGGTGAGAAGGAGATGGGGGAAGGAGAGGGGGAAGGAGAGGGGGAAGGAGATAGGGATGAAGGGGGGGAAGGATGGGGAAGGAGATAGGTGGGAAGGAGGGGGGGCAAGGCGATGGGGGAAGGAGGGGAGGGAAGCAATGGGGGGAAGGAAGGAGGAAGGAGAGGGGATGGGAAGGAGATGGGGGGAAGGAGAGGGGGGAAGGAAGGGGGAAGGAGATGGGGAAGAAGGAGGGGATAAGGATGGGGGGAGGAGATAGGTGTGAAGCAGAGGGGGGGATGATAGAGGGAAGGAGATGGGGGGAATGAGAGGGGGGAAGGGGAAAGGAGATAGGTGGAAGGAGAGGGGGAAGGAGAGAGGGGGAAGGAGGGGGGAAGGAGAGAAGGGGGAAGGAGGGGGGAAGGAGAGGGGGGAAAGAGAGGCAGGAAGGAGATGGGGAAGGAGGAGGGTTAAGGAAGGTGGGGGAAGGAATGGGGAAGGAGAGGGGGTGAGAAGGAGATGGGGGAAGGAGAGGGGGAAGGAGAGGGGGAAGGAGATAGTGGGGAAGGAGGGGGGGAAGGAAGGGGGAAGGAGATCGGGGGGAAGGGGAGGCGAAGTAAGGGGGAAGTAGATAAGGGGGAAGGAGAGGGGGGAAGGAAGCAGGAAGGTGATCTGGGGAAGGAGAGGTGGGGGAAAGAAGGGGGAAGGAGATAGGAGGTAAGGAAAGGGGGATAGGAAGGGAGGAGAGGGGGAAAGGAAGGGGAAGGCGATGGGGGAAGGAGATAGGGGGAAGGAGATAGGGGGCACGAGAGTGGGAGGGAAGGAGATGGGGGGAAGGAGGGGGGAAGGGGATGGGGGAAGTAGAGGGGAGACAAGAAGATGGGGGAAGGAGGGGAAAGCATGGGGTAGGGAGAGGGGGAAAGGAGAAAGGGGCACGGAGTGGGGGAAGGAGATGGAGGGGAAGGAGAGGGGGTGGAAGGAAGGGGAAGGAGCGGGGTGGAAGGATATAGGGGGAAGGAGAGGGGGGAGAAGGAAGGGGGAAGGAGATAGGGGGTAAGAAGAGCGGGGGAAAGAAGGAAGGAGAGGGGGGAAGGATGGGGAAGGAGATGGGGGAAGTAGATTGGGGAGAGGAGATGGGGGAAATGAGAGGGGGTGGGAAGGAGATGGGGGGAAGGAGAGGGGGGAAGGAGAGGGTGGGAAGGAAGGGGGAAGGAGAGGTGGAGAAGGAGATTGGGGAAAGGAGAGGGGGGAAGGAGAGGGGGGAAAGGAGATGGGAGGTAGGAGGGGGGGCAAGAAGATGGTGTGGAGGAGGGGTGGAAGGAAGGGGGAAGGAGAGGGGGAAGGAGATGGGGGAAAGGAGGTGGAAAGGAGAGGGGGTGGAAGGAAGGGGGAAGGAGATGGGGGAAGACGAGGGAGGAAGGAGAGGTGGGAAAGAGATAGGGGGAAGGAGTGGGGGGAAGGAAGTGGGAAGGAGATGGGGGAAAGGAGAGGCGGGAAGGAGAGGGGTGGGACGAAGGGAGAAGGAGATGGGGGAAGGAGAGGAGGGGTAAGGAAGGGGGAAGTAGATAGGGGGAAGGAGAGGGGGGAAGGAAGGGGTGGAAAGAAGGGAGAAGGGGTTAGGGGGAAAGAGAGGGGGGAATGAAGGGGGAAGGAGATGGGGAGGAGGGGGGAACGAAGGGGCAAGGAGTTGGGGGGAGGAGAGTGGGGAAGGAGAGGGTGGAAGGAGATAGTGGGGAAGCAGAGGGGGGAAGAAGATGGGGGAAGGAGAAGGGGTGGAACGAGAGGGGGAAGGAGAGGGTGGGGAAGGAGATAAGGGGAAGGAGAGGGGGGAAGGAGGGGGACGGAGATAGGGAGAAGGAGAGGGGGGAAGGAGAGCGGCGTAAGGAGATGGGGGCAAGGGCGGAAGGAAGGGGGAAGTAGAGGGGGGAAGGAGATGGGGGGAAGGAGCGGGGGTGGAAGGGGGAAGGAGATGGGGAGAAGGAGAGTGGGAAGGAAGGGGGAAGAAGATGGGGGTAGTAAGGGGGAAGGAGATAGTGGGGAAGGACAGGGGGGATGGAGGTGGGAAGGAGATGGGGGGAAGGACATGAGGGGGAAGGAAGGGGGAAGGAGATGGGGGAAGGAGGAGTGGAAAGAAGGGGGAAGGAGTTAGGGGGGAAGGAGAGGGGGGAAGGAAGGGGCAAGGAGTTGGGGGGAGGAGAGTGGGAAAGGAAAGGGGGGAAGGAGATAGTGGGGAAGGAGAGGGGGGAAGGAGATGGGGGAAAGGAGAGGGGTGGAAGGAGAGGGGGAAGTAGATGGGGGAAGGAGAGGGTGGGGAAGGAGATAGGGGGAAGGAGAGGGGGTAAGGAAGGGGGAAGGAGATAGGGGGAAGGAGGGGGGAAGGAAGGGGGAAGGAGATGGGGAGAAGGAGATGGGGAAGGAAGGGGGAAGGAGATGGGGGTAGTAAGGGGGAAAGAGATAGGTGGGAGGGAGAAAGGGAAGGAAGGGGGAAGGTGTTGGGGGAAGGAAGGGTGAAGGAGATGGGGGAAGGTGAGGGGGGAAGGAGATGGGGGAAGTAGAGAGGGGGGGAAGGAGTGGAGGGGGAAGGAGAGAGGGGGGAAGGAAGTGGGAAGGAGATCGGGGAAGGAGGGGGGGAAGGAAGGGGGAAGGAGATAGGAGGTAAGTTGAGGGGGGAAGGAAGGAAGAAGAGGGGGAAAGGAAGGGGAAGGCGATGGGGGGAAGGAGATAGTGGGGAAGGAGTTAGGGGGAACGAGAGGGGAGGGAAGGAGATGGTGGGGGAGGAGAGGGGGAGGGGGTGAAGGAGAGGAGGTGAAGGAGAGTGGGGAAAGAGAGGTTTGGAAGGAATGGGGAAGGAGAGAGGGAAGGAGATAGGGGGAAGGAGACGGTGGGAAGGAGATGGGGGGAATGAGAGGGGGAAGGAAGGGGGAAGGAGATAGCGGGGATGCTGAGGGGGAGGGAGGGGGGAAGGAGAGGGGGGGAGGAGAAAGGGGCACGGAGAGGGGGGAAGGAGATGGAGGGGAAGGAGAGGGGGTGGAGGAAAGGGGGGAAGGAGAGGGTGGAAGGAGTTAGAGGTGAAGGAGAGGGGGGAAGGAGATACGGAGGAAGGAGAGGGGAAGGAGAGGGGGCGAAGGAGGGAGGGAAGGAAGGGGCAAGTAGATGGGGGGAACGGGGGAAGGAGAGGGGGGAAAGAGAGGGTGTAGGAGGGGGGAGGAAGGAGGAAGGATGGAGATGGGGGAAGGAGAGGGGTGAAGGAAGGGGGAAGAAGATGGGGGAAGGAGGGGGGATGGAAGGGGCAAGGTGATGGGGAGAAGGAGAGGGGGAAGGAGAGTGTGGGGAAGGAGATGGAGGGAAGGAGAGGGTGGGGAAGGAGAGGGGCGAAGGAAATGGGGAAAGAGGGGGGAAGGAAGGGGGAAGGAGATGGGGGAAGGAGAGGGGGAAGGAGAGAGGGGGAAGGAGGGGGGGAAGGAGAGAAGGGGGAAGGAGGGGGAAAGGAGAGGGGGGAAAGAGAGGCAGGAAGGAGATAGGGGGAAGGAGGAGGGTTAAGGAAGGTGGGGGAAAGAATGGGGAAGGAGAGGGGGTGAGAAGGAGATGGGGGAAGGAGAGGGGGAAGGAGAGGGGGAAGGAGATAGGGATGAAGGGGGGGAAGGATGGGGAAGGAGATAGGTGGGAAGGAGGGGGGGCAAGGCGATGGGGGGAAGGAGGGGAGGGAAGCAATGGGGGGAAGGAAAGAGGAAGGAAGGAGTTGTGGAATGCGGTGGAAGGAAGGGGGAAGTAAGACGATGGGGAAGGAGAGGGGTGGAAGGAAGGGGGAAGGAGAGGGGGTGGGAAGGAGATGGGGGAAGGAGAGGGGGGAAGGAAGGGGGAAGGAGATGGGGAAGAAGGAGGGGATAAGGAATGGGGGAGGAGATAGGTGTGAAGCAGAGGGGGGATGATAGGGGGAAGGAGATGGGGGGGAATGAGAGGGGGGAAGGGGAAAGGAGATAGGTGGAAGGAGAGTGGGGGAAGGAAGGGGGAAGGAGATAGTGGGGAAGGAGGGGGGAAGGAAGGGGGAATGAGATCGGGGGGAAGGGGAGGCGAAGTAAGGGGGAAGTAGATAAGGGGGAAGGAGAGGGGGGAAGGAAGCAGGAAGGAGATCTGGGGAAGGAGAGGTGGGGGAAGGAAGGGGGAAGGAGATAGGAGGTAAGGAAAAGGGATAGGAAGGGAGGAGAGGGGGAAAGGAAGGGGAAGGCGATGGGGGAAGGAGATAGGGGGAAGGAGGAGGGTTAAGGAAGGTGGGGGAAAGAATGGGGAAGGAGAGGGGGTGAGAAGGAGATGGGGGAAGGAGAGGGGGAAGGAGAGGGGGAAGGAGATAGGGATGAAGGGGGGGGAAGGATGGGGAAGGAGATAGGTGGGAAGTAGGGGGGGCAAGGCGATGGGGGGAAGGAGGGGAGGGAAGCAATGGGGGGAAGGAAAGAGGAAGGAAGGAGTTGTGGAATGCGGTGGAAGGAAGGGGGAAGTAAGACGATGGGGAAGGAGAGGGGTGGAAGGAAGGGGGAAGGAGAGGGGGTGGGAAGGAGATGGGGGAAGGAGAGGGGGAAGGAAGGGGGAAGGAAGGGGGAAGGAGATGGGGAAGAAGGAGGGGATAAGGAAGGGGGGAGGAGATAGGTGTGAAGCAGAGGGGGGATGATAGGGGGAAGGAGATGGGGGGGAATGAGAGGGGGGAAGGGGAAAGGAGATGGGTGGAAGGAGAGTGGGGGAAGGAAGGGGGAAGGAGATAGTGGGGAAGGAGAGGGGGGAAGAAGATGGGGGAAGGAGAAGGGGTGGAAGGAGAGGGGGAAGGAGTGCGTGGGGAAGGAGATAAGGGGAAGGAGAGGGGGGAAGGAAGGGGGACGGAGATAGGGAGAAGGAGAGGGGGGAAGGAAAGCGGCGGAAGGAGATGGGGGCAAGGGGGGAAGGAAGGGGGAAGTAGAGGGGGGAAGGAGATGGGGGAAGAAGAGGCGGGGAAGGAGATGGGGGAAGGAGCGGGGATGGAAGGAAGAGGGAAGGAGAGGGGGAAGGAAGGGGGAAGGAAGGGGGAAGGAGATGGGGAAAAGGAGAGGGGGAAGGAGATGGGGGTAGTAAGGGGGAAGGAGATAGGTGGGAAGGAGAGGGGGGAAGGAAGGGGGAAGGAGATAGTGGGGAAGGACAGGGGGGAAGGAGGTGGGAAGGAGATGGGGGGAAGGACATGAGGGGGAAGGAAGGGGGAAGGAGATGGGGGAAGGAGGAGTGGAAAGAAGGGGGAAGGAGTTAGGGGGGAAGGAGAGGGGGAAGGAAGGGGCAAGGAGTTGGGGGGAGGAGAGTGGGAAAGGAAAGGGGGGAAGGAGATAGTGGGGAAGGAGAGGGGGGAAGGAGATGGGGGAAAGGAGAGGGGTGGAAGGAGAGGGGGAAGGAGATGGGGGAAGGAGAGGGTGGGGAAGGAGATAGGGGGAAGGAGAGGGGGTAAGGAAGGGGGAAGGAGATAGGGGAAGGAGGGGGGAAGGAAGGGGGAAGGAGATGGGGAGAAGGAGATGGGGAAGGAAGGGGGAAGGAGATGGGGGTAGTAAGGGGGAAGGAGATAGGTGGGAAGGAGAAAGGGAAGGAAGGGGGAAGGAGATGGGGAAGATGAGGGGGGAAGGAGATGGGGGAAGTAGAGAGGGGGGGAAGGAGTGGAGGGGGGAAGGAGAGAGGGGGGAAGGAAGTGGGAACGAGATCGGGGAAGGAGAGGGGGAAGGAAGGGGGAAGGAGATAGGAGGTAAGGTGAGGGGGGAAGGAAGGAAGAAGAGGGGGAAAGGAAGGGGAAGGCGATGGGGGGAAGGAGAGAGTGGGGAAGGAGATAGGGGGAACGAGAGGGGGAGGGAAGGAGATGGTGGGGGAGGAGAGGGGGAGGGGGTGAAGGAGAGGAGGTGAAGGAGAGGTTTGGAAGGAATGGGGAAGGAGAGGGGGAAGGAGATAGCGGGAAGGAGACGGTGGGAAGGAGATGGGGGAATGAGAGGGGGAAGGAAGGGGGAAGGAGATAGCGGGGATGTTGAGGGGGACGGAGGGGGGAAGGAGAGGGGGGAAGGAGAAAGGGGCAGGGAGAGGGGGTAGGAGATGGAGGGGAAGGAGAGGGGGCAGAAGAAAGGGGGGAAGGAGAGGGGTGGAAGGAGTTAGAGGTGAAGGAGAGGGGGGAGAAGGAAGGGGGAAGGAGATGGGGGTAAGGAGAATGGGGGGAGGAAAGATGTAGAGGGTGGAAGGATGGGGAAGGAGATGGGGGAAGAATATAGGGGGAAGGAGATGGGGGAAGGAGAGGGGGTGGGAAGGAGATGGGGGGTGTGAAGGAGAGGGGGAAGGAGAGGGTGGGAAGGAAGGGGGAAGGAGAGGGGAGAGGGAGATGGGGTAAGGAGAGGGGGAAGGAGAAGGGGAAAGGAGATGGGGGTAGGAGAGGGGGACAAGAAAATGGGGGGGAGGAGGGGTGGAAGGAAGGGGGAAGGAGAGGGGGAAGGAAATATTGGGGTAGCAGGGGGAAGGAGATGGGGGAAGGAGATAGAGGGGGAAGGAGAGGAGGGAAGGAGAGGGGGAGGAGATGGGGAAGGGGATGGAAGGGGAAAGGAGAGGGGGGAAGGAGATGGGGGAAGGAGAGGCGGGGAAGGAGATGGGGGAAGGAGAGGGGTGGATGGAATGGGGAAGGAGAGGGTGGGAAGGAGATGGGGAAAGGAGATAGGGGGAAGGAGAGTGGTGGAAGGAGAGGGGGGAAGGAGGGTGGGGGAAGGAGAGTGGGGGAAGGAGGTGGGGGGTAGGAGAGGGGGGGAAGGAGAGGGTGGGACGGAGGGGAGAGGAAGGGGGAAGGAGATAGGGGGGAAGGAGAGGGGGGAAGAATGGGACAAGGAGATGGGGGAAGGAGACGGGGAAGGAGATGGGGAAGGAGAGAGTGGGGAAGGAGAGGGGGAAGGAGATGGGGGGAAGGAAGAGAGAAGGCCATGGGGGAAAGGAGGGGTGGGAAGGAGAAAGGGCGGAAGGAGATGGGGGAAGGAGAGGGGGTCAAGGAGATGGTGGGAAAATGAGGGGGGAAGGAGATTGGGGGAAGGAGATAGGTGGAAGTAGAGGGCGGGGAAGGAGAGAGAGGTGGGAAGGAGGGGGGAAAGGAAGGGGAAGAAGATGGGGGAAGGAGAGGGGGAAGGAGAGAGGGGGAAGGAGGGGGGAAATAGAGGGGGGAAGTAGAGGGGGGGATGAAGAGGAGTGAAGGAGAGGCGTAAGGAGGTGGGGGAAGGCGAGTGTGGGGAAGTGGTGGGAAGGAGGGGTTAGGAGTGGGGAGGAAGGGGAAAGGAAGGAGATGGGTGAAAGGAGAGGGGGAAGGAAGGGGGAAGGAGATAGGGGGAAGGAGGGGGTAAGGAAGGGGGAAGGAGAGGGGAGGGAACGAGATAGGGGAAGGAGGGGGGAAGGGGATAGGGGGAAGGAAGGGGGAAGGAGGGGGGAAGGAGATAGGGGGAAGGAGGGGGTAAGGAAGGGGGAAGGAGAGGGGGTAGGAGAGGGGTGGAAGGAAGGGGGAAGGAGAGGGGAGGGAATGAGATAGGGGGAAGGAGGGGGGAAGGAGAGGGGGGAAGGAAGGGGGAAGGAGATTGGGGGAAGGGCATGAAGGAAGGGGAAACACGATAGGTGGAAGGGGGGGGAAGGAAGGGGGAAGGAGATAGAGGCGAAAGAGGGGGGTGATGGAAGGGGGAAGGAGAGGGTAGAAGGAGATAGGGGGACGGAGAGGCGGGGAAGGAGATGGGGGAAGGAGAGGGGGGCAGGTGAGGGGGTAAGGAGAGGGGGTGAAGGAGGGGGGAAGAGAGGGGGTGAAGGAGAGGGGGGAAGGAGGTGGGGAGAAGGAGAGGGTGGGGAAGGAGAGGGTGTGAAGGAGAGGGTGGGTCGGAGAGGGGAGGAAGGGCGAAGAAAGGAGATGGGGGAAGGAAGGGGGGGAAGGAGAGTGGGGAAGGAGAGGGGGAAGGAGATAGGGGGAAAGGAGATGGGGAAAGGAGATGAGGGAAGGAGAGGGGGAAGGAGAGGGGGGTAAGGAGATGGGGTGAAGGAGAGGGGGGAAAGAGAGGGGGTGAAGGAGAGGGGGGAAGGAAGTGGGAAGGAGATAGGGGGAAGGAGAGGGGGAAGGATGGGGGAAGGAGGTGGGGGAAGGAGAGGGGAAAGGAAGAGAGAAGGAGATGGGGGAAGGAGGGGTGGGAAGGAGAAAGGGGGAAGGAGATGGGGGAAGGAGAGGGGGGCAAGGAGATGGTGGGAAGATGAGGGGGGAAGGAGATTGGGGAAGGAGATAGGTGGAAGTAGAGGGCGGGGAAGCAGAGAGAGGGTGGAAGGAGGGGGGAAGGAAGGGGGAAGGAGATGGGGGAAGGAGGAGGGGAAGGAGAGAGGGGGAAGGAGGGGGGGAAAGTAGAGGGGGGCAAGTGGAGGGGGGGGAAGAAGAGGTGTGAAGCTGAGGGGTAAGGAGGTGGGGGGAAGGCGAGTGTGGGGAAGTGGTGGGAAGGAGGGGTTAGGAGTGGGGAGGAAGGGGAAAGGAAGGAGATGGGTGAAAGGAGAGGGGGAAGGAAGGGGGAAGGAGATGGGGAAGAGGGGGAAAGGAAGGGGGAAGGAGAGGGGAGGGAACGAGATAGGGGGAAGGAGGGGGGAAGGCGAGGGGCAAGGAAGGCGGAAGGAGATGGGGGAAGGAGAGGGTGGGGAAGGAGATGGGGAAGGTGGGGTGGGAAGGAGAAAGGGGGGAAGGAGATAGCGGGAAGGAGAGGGGTGCAAGGAGATGGGGAGGGAGAGGCGGGAAGGAGAGGCGGGAAGGAGAGAAGGGGAAGGAGAGGGGGGAAGGAGGGGGGGAAGGAGATGGGGTAAGGAGGGGGGGAAGGAGATTAGGGGGAAGGAAAGGGGGCAAAGAAGAGCGGGGGAAGGAGATGGGGAAGGAGTTGGGGCAAAGGTGAGTGTGGGAAAGTGGTGAGAAGGAGGAGTTAGGAGTGGAGAGGAAGTGGGAAGGAAGGAGATGGGGAAAGGAGAGGGGGGAAGAAAGGGGGAAGGAGATGTTGGAAGGAGATGGGGAAGGAGGGGGTGGAAGGAGAGGGGGAAAAGGAGAGGGGGAAGGAGATGGGGGTAGTAAGGGGGAAGGAGATAGGTGGGAAGGAGAGGGGGGAAGGAAGGGGGAAGGAGATAGTGGGGAAGGACAGGGGGGAAGGAGGTGGGAAGGAGATGGGGGAAGGACATGAGGGGGAAGGAAGGGTGAAGGAGATGGGGGAAGGAGGAGTGGAAAGAAGGGGGAAGGAGTTAGGGGGGAAGGAGAGGGGGAAGGAAGGGGCAAGGAGTTGGGGGGAGGAGAGTGGGAAAGGAAAGGGGGGAAGGAGATAGTGGGGAAGGAGAGGGGGAAGGAGATGGGGGAAAGGAGAGGGGTGGAAGGAGAGGGGGAAGGAGAGGGGGAAGGAGAGGGGGAAGGAGATAGGGATGAAGGGGGGGAAGGATGGGGAAGGAGATAGGTGGGAAGTAGGGGGGGCAAGGCGATGGGGGGAAGGAGGGGAGGGAAGCAATGGGGGGAAGGAAAGAGGAAGGAAGGAGTTGTGGAATGCGGTGGAAGGAAGGGGGAAGTAAGACGATGGGGAAGGAGAGGGGTGGAAGGAAGGGGGAAGGAGAGGGGGTGGGAAGGAGATGGGGGAAGGAGAGGGGGAAGGAAGGGGGAAGGAAGGGGGAAGGAGATGGGGAAGAAGGAGGGGATAAGGAAGGGGGGAGGAGATAGGTGTGAAGCAGAGGGGGGATGATAGGGGGAAGGAGATGGGGGGGAATGAGAGGGGGGAAGGGGAAAGGAGATGGGTGGAAGGAGAGTGGGGGAAGGAAGGGGGAAGGAGATAGTGGGGAAGGAGAGGGGGGAAGAAGATGGGGGAAGGAGAAGGGGTGGAAGGAGAGGGGGAAGGAGTGCGTGGGGAAGGAGATAAGGGGAAGGAGAGGGGGGAAGGAAGGGGGACGGAGATAGGGAGAAGGAGAGGGGGGAAGGAAAGCGGCGGAAGGAGATGGGGGCAAGGGGGGAAGGAAGGGGGAAGTAGAGGGGGGAAGGAGATGGGGGAAGAAGAGGCGGGGAAGGAGATGGGGGAAGGAGCGGGGATGGAAGGAAGAGGGAAGGAGAGGGGGAAGGAAGGGGGAAGGAAGGGGGAAGGAGATGGGGAAAAGGAGAGGGGGAAGGAGATGGGGGTAGTAAGGGGGAAGGAGATAGGTGGGAAGGAGAGGGGGGAAGGAAGGGGGAAGGAGATAGTGGGGAAGGACAGGGGGGAAGGAGGTGGGAAGGAGATGGGGGGAAGGACATGAGGGGGAAGGAAGGGGGAAGGAGATGGGGGAAGGAGGAGTGGAAAGAAGGGGGAAGGAGTTAGGGGGGAAGGAGAGGGGGAAGGAAGGGGCAAGGAGTTGGGGGGAGGAGAGTGGGAAAGGAAAGGGGGGAAGGAGATAGTGGGGAAGGAGAGGGGGGAAGGAGATGGGGGAAAGGAGAGGGGTGGAAGGAGAGGGGGAAGGAGATGGGGGAAGGAGAGGGTGGGGAAGGAGATAGGGGGAAGGAGAGGGGGTAAGGAAGGGGGAAGGAGATAGGGGAAGGAGGGGGGAAGGAAGGGGGAAGGAGATGGGGAGAAGGAGATGGGGAAGGAAGGGGGAAGGAGATGGGGGTAGTAAGGGGGAAGGAGATAGGTGGGAAGGAGAAAGGGAAGGAAGGGGGAAGGAGATGGGGAAGATGAGGGGGGAAGGAGATGGGGGAAGTAGAGAGGGGGGGAAGGAGTGGAGGGGGGAAGGAGAGAGGGGGGAAGGAAGTGGGAACGAGATCGGGGAAGGAGAGGGGGAAGGAAGGGGGAAGGAGATAGGAGGTAAGGTGAGGGGGGAAGGAAGGAAGAAGAGGGGGAAAGGAAGGGGAAGGCGATGGGGGGAAGGAGAGAGTGGGGAAGGAGATAGGGGGAACGAGAGGGGGAGGGAAGGAGATGGTGGGGGAGGAGAGGGGGAGGGGGTGAAGGAGAGGAGGTGAAGGAGAGGTTTGGAAGGAATGGGGAAGGAGAGGGGGAAGGAGATAGCGGGAAGGAGACGGTGGGAAGGAGATGGGGGAATGAGAGGGGGAAGGAAGGGGGAAGGAGATAGCGGGGATGTTGAGGGGGAGGGAGGGAGGAAGGAGAGGGGGGAAGGAGAAAGGGGCAGGGAGAGGGGGTAGGAGATGGAGGGGAAGGAGAGGGGGCAGAAGAAAGGGGGGAAGGAGAGGGGTGGAAGGAGTTAGAGGTGAAGGAGAGGGGGGAGAAGGAAGGGGGAAGGAGATAGGGGGTAAGGAGAATGGGGGGAGGAAAGATGTAGAGGGTGGAAGGATGGGGAAGGAGATGGGGGAAGAATATAGGGGGAAGGAGATGGGGGAAGGAGAGGGGGTGGGAAGGAGATGGGGGGTGTGAAGGAGAGGGGGAAGGAGAGGGTGGGAAGGAAGGGGGAAGGAGAGGGGAGAGGGAGATGGGGTAAGGAGAGGGGGAAGGAGAAGGGGAAAGGAGATGGGGGTAGGAGAGGGGGACAAGAAAATGGGGGGGAGGAGGGGTGGAAGGAAGGGGGAAGGAGAGGGGGAAGGAGATATTGGGGTAGCAGGGGGAAGGAGATGGGGGAAGGAGATAGAGGGGAAGGAGAGGGGGAAGGAGAGGGGGGAAGGAGAGGGGGAGGAGATGGGGAAGGGGGATGGAAGGGGAAAGGAGAGGGGGGAAGGAGATGGGGGAAGGAGAGGCGGGGAAGGAGATGGGGGAAGGAGAGGGGTGGA
This sequence comes from Chiloscyllium punctatum, assembly GCF_047496795.1. Lineage (NCBI taxonomy): Eukaryota > Metazoa > Chordata > Chondrichthyes > Orectolobiformes > Hemiscylliidae > Chiloscyllium > Chiloscyllium punctatum. The sequence continues at coordinate 76,670,963 of NC_092768.1, forward strand.
TGGAATGGGGAAGGAGAGGGTGGGAAGGAGATGGGGAAAGGAGATAGGGGGAAGGAGAGTGGTGGAAGGAGAGGGGGGAAGGAGGGTGGGGGAAGGAGAGTGGGGGAAGGAGGTGGGGGGTAGGAGAGGGGGGGAAGGAGAGGGTGGGACGGAGGGGAGAGGAAGGGGGAAGGAGATAGGGGGGAAGGAGAGGGGGGAAGAATGGGACAAGGAGATGGGGGAAGGAGACGGGGAAGGAGATGGGGTAGGAGAGAGTGGGGAAGGAGAGGGGGAAGGAGATGGGGGGAAGGAAGAGAGAAGGCCATGGGGGAAAGGAGGGGTGGGAAGGAGAAAGGGCGGAAGGAGATGGGGGAAGGAGAGGGGGTCAAGGAGATGGTGGGAAAATGAGGGGGGAAGGAGATTGGGGGAAGGAGATAGGTGGAAGTAGAGGGCGGGGAAGGAGAGAGAGGGGGGAAGGAGGGGGGAAAGGAAGGGGAAGAAGATGGGGGAAGGAGAGGGGGAAGGAGAGAGGGGGAAGGAGGGGGGAAATAGAGGGGGGAAGTAGAGGGGGGGGATGAAGAGGAGTGAAGGAGAGGCGTAAGGAGGTGGGGGAAGGCGAGTGTGGGGAAGTGGTGGGAAGGAGGGGTTAGGAGTGGGGAGGAAGGGGAAAGGAAGGAGATGGGTGAAAGGAGAAGGGGAAGGAAGGGGGAAGGAGATAGGGGGAAGGAGGGGGTAAGGAAGGGGGAAGGAGAGGGGAGGGAACGAGATAGGGGAAGGAGGGGGGAAGGGGATAGGGGGAAGGAAGGGGGAAGGAGGGGGAAGGAGATGGGGGAAGGAGGGGGTAAGGAAGGGGGAAGGAGAGGGGGTAGGAGAGGGGTGGAAGGAAGGGGGAAGGAGAGGGGAGGGAATGAGATAGGGGGAAGGAGGGGGGAAGGAGAGGGGGGAAGGAAGGGGGAAGGAGATTGGGGGAAGGGCATGAAGGAAGGGGAAACACGATAGGGGGGAAGGGGGGGAAGGAAGGGGGAAGGAGATAGAGGCGAAAGAGGGGGGTGATGGAAGCGGGAAGGAGAGGGTAGAAGGAGATAGGGGGACGGAGAGGCGGGGAAGGAGATGGGGGAAGGAGATAGGGGGGCAGGAGAGGGGGGCAGATTGAGGGGTAAGGAGAGGGGGTGAAGGAGGGGGGAAGAGAGGGGGTGAAGGAGAGGGGGGAAAGAGAGGGGGTGAAGGAGAGGGGGGAAGGAAGTGGGAAGGAGATAGGGGGAAGGAGAGGGGGAAGGATGGGGGAAGGAGGTGGGGGAAGGAGAGGGGGAAGGAGAGGGGGGAAGGATGGGGAAAGGAGGTGGGGAAGGAGAGGGGGAAGGAGATGGGGGAAGGAAGAGAGAAGGAGATGGGGGAAGGAGGGGTGGGAAGGAGAAAGGGGGAAGGAGATAGGGGGAAAGAGAGGGGGAAGGAGATGGGGGAAGGAAGAGAGAAGGAGATGGGGGAAGGAGGTGTGGGAAGGAGAAAGGGGGAAGGAGATAGGGGGAAGGAGAGGGGGGCAACGAGATGGTGGGAAGATGAGGGGGGAAGGAGATTGGGGAAGGAGATAGGTGGAAGTAGAGGGCGGGGAAGCAGAGAGAGGGTGGAAGGAGGGGGGAAGGAAGGGGGAAGGAGATGGGGGAAGGAGGAGGGGAAGGAGAGAGGGGGAAGGAGGGGGGAAAGTAGAGGGGGGCAAGTGGAGGGGGGAAGAAGAGGTGTGAAGCTGAGGGGTAAGGAGGTGGGGGGAAGGCGAGTGTGGGGAAGTGGTGGGAAGGAGGGGTTAGGAGTGGGGAGGAAGGGGAAAGGAAGGAGATGGGTGAAAGGAGAGGGGGAAGGAAGGGGGAAGGAGATGGGGAAGAGGGGGAAAGGAAGGGGGAAGGAGAGGGGAGGGAACGAGATAGGGGGAAGGAGGGGGGAAGGAGAGGGGCAAGGAAGGCGGAAGGAGATGGGGGAAGGAGAGGGTGGGGAAGGAGATGGGGAAGGAGGGGTGGGAAGGAGAAAGGGGGGAAGGAGATAGCGGGAAGGAGAGGGGTGCAAGGAGATGGGGAAGGAGAGGCGGGAAGGAGAGGCGGGAAGGAGAGAAGGGGAAGGAGAGGGGGGGAAGGAGGGGGGGGAAGGAGATGGGGTAAGGAGGGGGGGAAGGAGATTAGGGGGAAGGAAAGGGGGCAAAGAAGAGCGGGGGAAGGAGATGGGGAAGGAGTTGGGGCAAAGGTGAGTGTGGGAAAGTGGTGAGAAGGAGGAGTTAGGAGTGGAGAGGAAGTGGGAAGGAAGGAGATGGGGAAAGGAGAGGGGGGAAGAAAGGGGGAAGGAGATGTTGGAAGGAGGGGGGAAGGAAGGGGCAAGGAGATGGGGGAAGGAGAGGGGGTGGAAGGAGAGGTGGTGAAGGAAGGGGGAAGGAGATAGGGGGGAAGGAGATGGGGGGAAGGAGAGGGGGGAGGAGATAGGGGGAAGGAGAGGCGGGGAAGGAGATGGGGGAAGGAGAGGGGGTGGATGGAATGGGGTAGGAGAGGGCGGGAAGGAGATGGGAAGGAGATGGGGAAGGAGGGGGTGGAAGGAGAGGGGGAAGGAGATAGAGGGGAAGGAGATGGGGGAAGGAGAGGGGGAAGGAGATGGGGAAAGGAGGGGAGGAGAAGGAAGGGGGAAGGAAGGAGAGGGGGGAAGGAGGGGGTAGGAAGTAGAGGTGGGGAAGGAAATGGGGGAAGGAAGGGGGAAGGAGAGGGGGAGGAGATAGGGGAAGGAGAGTGCGGGAAGGAGATGGGGGAAGGAGGGGGTGGAAGGAGGGGGTGGAAGGAGAGGGGGAAGGAGATTAGGGGGCAGGAGAGGGATGCAGGTGAAGGGGGAAGGAGAGGGGGGGTAAGGAGAAGGGGTGAAGCAGAGGGGGGAAGGAGGTGGGGGTGTAGGAGAGGATGGGGAAGGAGGGGGAAGGAGAGTGTGGGGCGGAGGGGGGAGAAGGGGGAAGGAAGGAGATGGGGAAGGAGAGGGGGGGAAAGAAGGGGGAAGGAGATAGGGGAAGGAGAGGGAGGGAAGGAGATAGGGGGAAGGAGATGGGGGAAGGAAAGGGGGCCAAGAAGATGGTGGGAAGATGAGGGGGGAAGGAGATGGGGGAAGGAGGTAGGGGGAAGGAGAGGGTTTAAGGAAAGGGGGGGAAAGAGATAGGAGGAAGGAGATGTGGAAGGAGAGGGTGGGGAAGGAGGGGAGGAAGGAGATGGGGGAAGGAGAGGGGGGTAAGGAGAGGGGTGAAGGAGAGGGGGGAAAGAGAGGGGGTGAAGGAGAGGGGGGAAGGAGTTGGGATTAGGAGAGGGGGGAAGGAGAGGGTGGGACGGAGGGGGGGGAGGGGGAAGGAAGGAGATGGGGAAGGAGAGGGGGGAAGGAAGTGGGAAGGAGATGGGGGAAGGAGAGGGGGAAAGGAAGTGGGAAGGAGATAGGGGGAAGGAGAGGGGGAAGGATGGGGGAAGGAGGTGGGGGAAGGAGAGGGGGAAGGAGGGGGGGAAGGAGATGGGGAAGGAGATGGGGAAGGAGATGGGGGAAGGAAGAGAGAAGGAGATGGGGGAAGGAGGGGTGGGAAGGAGAAAGGGGGAAGGAGATAGGGGAAGGAGAGGGGGGCAAGGAGATGGTGGGAAGATGAGGGGGGAAGGAGATTGGGAAGGAGATAGGTGGAAGTAGCGGGGAAGGAGAGTGGGGGGAAGGAAGGCGGAACGAGAAAGTGGGGAAGGAGGGGGGAAAGGAAGGGGGAAGGAGATAGAGGGGAAGGAGAGGGTTGGAAGGAAGGGGGAAGGAGATAGGAGGGAATGAGGGGGGAGCAAGGAGATGCGGGAAGGAGATGGGGGGAAGGAGAGGGTGTGGAAGGAGAAGGGGGGAAGGAAGGGGGAAGGAGATGGGGGAAGGAGATGGGGGGCAAGGAGATGGGGGTAGGAGGGGGAAAGGATGGGGGAAGGAGTTCGGGGGAAGGGGGAAGGAAGGGGGAAGGAGATAGGGGGAAGGAGATGGGGAAAGGAGAGGGGGAAGGAGAGGGGGATGAATGGGGGAAGGAGATGGGGAAGGAGAGGGGGGGAAGGAAGGGGGAAGGATATAGGCGGGAAGGAGAGGGGGCAAGGAGATGGGGAAAGGAGGGGAGGAAAGAAAGGGGGGGAAGGAAGGGGGAAGGAAGGAGAAGGGGGAAGGGGGGAAGGAAGGGGAAGTAAGAAGATGGGAGGAAGGAGAGGGATGGAAGGAAGGGGAGGAAGGGGATGGGGGTGGAAGGGGGAAGGCGATAACAGGGAAGGAGTTAGGGGGAAGGAGGGGGGAAGGAAGGGGGAAGGAGATGGGGGAAGAAGAAGGGGATAAGGAAGGGGGAAGGAGATAGTCGTGAAGGAGAGGGGGGAAGAAAGGGGGAAGGAGATAGCGGGGAAGGAGAGCGTTGGAAGGAAGGGGGAAGGAGATAGGCGGGAAGGAGGGGGGGTGCAAGGAGATGGGGGGAAGGAGGGGGTGAAGGAAGGGGAAGGAGATCAGGGGGAAGGGGAGCTGGGGGAAGGAAGGGGGAAGGAGATCGAAGGTAAGGAGAGGGGGGGAAGGAAGGAATGAGAGGGGGTAAGGAAGGGGAAGGCAATGGGGGGGAAGGAGATATTAAGGAACGAGATAGGGGGAACGAGAAGGGGAGAATAGGGGGAACAGGGAGGGGCGGAAGGCGATGGGGAAGGGGGGAAGGAAGGGGGAAGTAGAGGGGGAAGGAAATGGGGGGAAGAAGAGGCGGGGAAGGAGATGAGGGGAGGAGAGGGGGTGGAAGGAAGGGGAAGGAGAGGGGGGAAGGAAGGGGGAAGGAGATCGGGGGAAGGGGGTGAAGGAAGGGGAAGGAGATGGGGGAAGGAGAGGGTGGAAGGAAGGGGGAAGGAGATAGGCGGGAAGGAGAGGGGGAAGGAAGGAAGGAGAGGGGGAAAGGAAGGGGAAGGCGATGGGGGGAAGGAGATAGCAGGGAAGGAGTTAGGGTGAACGAGAGGGGGAGGGAAGGAAATGGGGGGAAGGAGAGGGGGAAGGAAGTGGGAAGGAGATAGCGGGGATGGTGAGGGGGAGGGAGGGGGGAAGGAGAGGGGTGAAGGAGATGGGGGTAGGAGATGGGGGGAAGGAGAGGGTGTGGAAGGAGAAGGGGGTAGGAAGGGGGAAGGTGATGCAGAAGGTGATGCGGGGCAAGAGATGGGGGCAGGAGGTAGGGAAGGATGGGGGAAGGAGATTGGGGGGAAGGGGGAAGGAAGGGGGAAGGAGATGGGGGAAGGAGAGAGGGGAAGGAAGGGGGAAGGAGATAGGCGGGAAGGGGAAGGAAGGGGGAAGGAGATGGGGGAAGGAGAGGGGGGAAGGATAGGGGAAGGAGATTGGGGGGAAGGGGGAAGGAAGGGGGAAGGAGATGGGGGAAGGAGAGGGGGGAAGGATAGGGGAAGGAGATAGGCGGGAAGGGGAAGGAAGGGGGAAGGAGATGGGGGAAGGAGAGGGGGGAAGGATAGGGGAAGGAGATTGGGGGGAAGGGGGAAGGAAGGGGGAAGGAGATGGGGAAGGAGAGGGGGAAGGAAGGGGGAAGGAGATAGGCGGGAAGGAGAGCGGGCAAGGAGATGGGGAGAAGGAGGGGAGGAAAGGAAGGTGGGGAAGGAAGGGGCAAGGAAGTAGTTGGGGTAAGGGAGAAGGAAGGGGGAATTAAGAAGATGGGGGAAGGAGAGGGGTGGAAGGAAGGGGGAAGGAAGGGGATGGGAGTGGAAGGGGGAAGGAGATAGCAGGGAAGGAGATTGGGGGAAGGAGGGGGGAAGGAAGGGGGAAGGAGAGGGGGTGCAAAGGAGATGGGGGAAGGAGAGGGGGGAAGGAAGGTGGAAGGAGATGGGGGATGAAGAAGGGTATAAGGAAGGGGGAAGGAGATAGGCGGGAAGGAGAGGGGGAAGGAAGGAAGGAGAGGGGGAAAGGAAGGGGAAGGCGATGGGGGGAAGGAGATAGCGGGGAAGGAGTTAGGGTGAACGAGAGGGGGAGGGAAGGAAATGGTGGGGAAGGAGAGGGGGAAGGAAGTGGGAAGGAGATAGCGGGGATGGTGAGGGGGAGGGTGGGGGGAAGGAGAGGGGTGAAGGAGATGGGGGTAGGAGATGGGGGGAAGGAGAGGGTGTGGAAGGAGAAGGGGGTAGGAAGGGGGAAGGTGATGCAGAAGGTGATGCGGGGCAAGAGATGGGGGCAGGAGGTGGGGAAGGATGGGGGAAGGAGATTGGGGGGAAGGGGAAGGAAGGGGGAAGGAGATGGGGGAAGGAGAGAGGGGAAGGATAGGGGAAGGAGATAGGCGGGAAGGAGAGGGGGCAAGGAGATGGGGAGAAGGAGGGGAGGAAAGGAAGGTGGGGAAGGAAGGGGCAAGGAAGTAGTTGGGGTAAGGGAGAAGGAAGGGGGAATTAAGAAGATGGGGGAAGGAGAGGGGTGGAAGGAAGGACGAAGGAAGGGGATGGGAGTGGAAGGGGGAAGGAGATAGCAGGGAAGGAGATTGGGGGAAGGAGGGGGGAAGGAAGGGGGGAAGGAGAGGGGGGATGAAGAAGGGTATAAGGAAGGGGAAAGGAGATAGGCGTGAAGGAGAGGGGGAAGAAAGGGGGAAGGAGATAGCGGGGAAGGAGAGTGGGGGGAAGAAGGAGAAAGGAGATAGGTGGAAGGAGAGCCGGGGAAGGAAGGGGGAAGAAGATAGAGGGGAAGGAGAGGGTTGGAAGGAAGGGGGAAGGAGATAGGCGGGAAGGAGAGGGGGGCAAGGAGATGGGCAGGAAGGAGGGGGGGAAGGAAGGGTTAAGGAGATCGGGGGGAAGGGGAGGCGAAGTAATGGGGAAGGAGATGGGGGAAACGGGGGGGAAGGAAGCGTGAAGGAGATCTGGGGAAGGAGAGGTGGGGGAAGGAAGGGGGAAGGAGATTGGAGGTAAGGAGAGGGGGGAAGGAAGGAAGGAGAGGGGGAAAGGAAGGGGAAGGCGATGGGGGGAAGGAGATAGCGGGGAAGGAGTTAGGGTGAACGAGAGGGGGAGGGAAGGAAATGGGGGGGAAGGAGAGGGGGAAGGAAGTGGGAAGGAGATAGCGGGGATGGTGAGGGGGAGGGAGGGGGGAAGGAGAGGGGGAAAGGAGAAAGGGGCATGGAGGGGGTGGGAAGGAGATGGTGGGGAAGGAAAGGGGGTGGAAGAAAGGGGAAAGGAGAGGGGTGGAAGGAGATGGGGGAGGGAGAGCGGGGAGAAGGAAGGGGGAAGGAGATGTGGGAAAGAGATGGGGGAAGGAGATGGGGGGTAGGAAGGGGGAAGGAGATGGGGGAAGGAGATGGGGGTAGGAAGGGGGGAGGAGATAGCGGGGAAGGAGAGTGGGGGGAAGGAAGGTGGACGGAGAAAGTGGGGAAGGAGGGGGGAAAGGAAGGGGGAAGGAGATAGAGGGGAAGGAGAGGGTTGGAAGGAAGGGGGAAGGAGATAGGAGGGAATGAGGGGGGAGCAAGGAGATGGGGGAAGGAGGGGGTGAAGGAAGGGGGAAGGAGATGGGGGGAAGGAGATAGGGGAAGGAAGGGGGAAGGAGATGGGGAAGGAGATAGGCGTGTAGGAAGGGGGAGGAGAAAGAAGGGAAGGAGACGGTTGGAAGGAAGGGGGAAGGAGATAGGCGGGAAGGAGGGGGGTGCCAGGAGATGTGGGGAAGGAGGGGGAGAAGGAAGGGGGAAGGAGATAGGGGGGAAGGAGATAGGGGGGAACGAGATAGGGGGGAAGGAATGGGAAAGGAGATGGGGGAAGGAGATAGGGGGGAAGGAAGGGGGGAGGAGATAGGGGGAAAGAGATCGGGGAAGGATGTTAGAAGGAGATGGGGGAAGGAGATGGGGGAAGGAGATAGAGGGGAAGGAGATAGGGGTTAAGAAGATCGGGGGAAAGAGAAGGGGGAAGGAAGAGTGAAGGAGATGGCGGCAAGGAGATGGGGGAAGCAGATGGGGGAAGGAAGGGTGAAGGAGATGAGGTGGAAGGAGATAGGCGGGAAGGAGATAGGTGGGAAGGAGATACGGGGGAAGGAAGTGGGAATGAGCTAGTGGGGAAGGAGATAGGGGAGAACGAGATGGGGGGAAGGAGATGGGGGAAGGAGATGGGGAGAATGAGAGGGGGAAGGAGATAGGGGAGAAGGAGATAGGAAAGAAGGAAGAGGGAAGGAGATGGGGGAAGGAGATAGGGGCAATGAGACAGGGGAGAAGGAGATACGGGGAACGGAAGGGGAAGGAGATGGGGGAAGGAGATGGGGGAAGGTAGGGGGAATGAGATAGGTGGGAAGGAGATGGGGGAAGGAAGGTGGAAGGAGATGGGGAAGGAGATAGGGGGAAGGAAGGGGGAAGGAGATGGGGAAGGAGATGGGGGAAGGAAGGGGGAAGGAGATGGGGTAAGGAGATGGGGGAAGGAGGGGGGAAGGAGATAGGGCTGAAAGAGATGGGGAAGAAATGGGGAAGGAGATGGGGAAGGAGATGGGGGAAGGAGATAGGGGCAGTAGGAAGGGGAAGGAGATGGGGGAAGGAGATGGGGGAAGGAGATAGGGGTAGGAAGGGGGAAGGAGGTAAGGGGAAAGAGATGGGGGCAAGGAAGGGAGAAGGAGATGGGGGAAGGAGATGGGGGAAAGGAAGGGGGAAGGAGATAGGGGAAGGAGATAGAGGGGAAGGAGGTAGGGGTGAAGGAGATCGGGGTGGGAGAGAAGGGGGAGGAAGGGCGAAGGAGATGGGGGAAGGAGATAGGGGGAAGCAGATGGGGGAAGGAAGGGGAAGGAGATGGGGTGGAGAGAGATGGGGGAAGGAAATGGAGGGAAGGGAGGGGCAAGGAGATGGGGGGAAGGAGATGGGGAAGGAAGGGGGAAGGAGATATGGAGAAAGAGATGGAGGCAAGGAAGGGGGAAGGAGATGGGGAAGGAGATGGGGAAGGAGGTGGGGGAAGGATGGGGGAAGGAAGGGGGAAGGAAATGGGGGGAAGGAAAGTGGAAGGAGATAGGGGAAGGAGTGGGGAAGGAGATAGGGGGAAGGAAGGGAGAAGGAAAAGGGGGAAGGAGATGGGGGAAGGAAGGGGGAAAGGAGATAAGGGGAGAAGGAAGGGGGAAGGAGATAGAGGGAAGGAGATGGGGATGGAAGGGGAAGGAGATGGGGGGAAGGAGGATGGGGGGAAGGAGAATGGGGTGAAGGAAGGGGGAAGGAGATGGTGAAGGAAGGGGGAAGGAGTTGGCGGGAAGGAGATAGGGGGCAAGGAAGGGGGAAGGAGATGGGGGATGGAAGGGGGAAGGAAGGGGGAAGAAGATGGGAGGAAGGAGATGGGGGGAAGGAAGGCGGAAGGAGATAGGAGATGGAAGGGGGAAGGAAGGGGGAAGAAGATTGGAGGAAGGAGATGGGGGGAAGGAAGGCGGAAGGAGATAGCGGGTGAAAGGGATAGGGGAGGAAAGAAGGGGACGGAGATGGGGGAAGTAGATGGTTGGGAAGTTAGTGGGTAGGAGATAGGGGGGGGGGGCGAGATGGGGGGGATGGAACTGATACCCCCTGGGAACAAAGGAGAAAATCTGCACTTAGATACGTTTTTTTTAAATTTAGAAATAGTTTTTTATTATACTGTTGGGATTGTATTAGAGAGCCTTTATTTTTGTAAATTTTATATGGTCTATGCTCGGGATGTTCTGGATAGGGTTTCCCCTCCCGAGGGGTCTCGGATTTGCCCAGATGATTATGGTTGATCAGTCGGTTATGTGGTGCACCTGGAATGTCAAGGGGAGTAATTCGCCAGTCAAAAGGAAGAAAATATTATCAAATCTTAAGAAAGAAAGAGTTCATATAGCTCTCCTACAGAAGACACACCTGTCGGATAAAGATCACTTGAAATTACGACAGGGTGGATCTGATCAGGCCTTTTTTTCTTCTTTTAGCTCCAAAAGCAGGGGAGTTGTTATTCTTGTTCGAAAGAACTTCCCTTTCAAAATTCTAAATCAGATAAAAGACGAATCGGGACGATATATTTTGATTAAAGCCCTCATAAATGGAGAGGAATATGGGATTTTAAATTTGTCCTGCCCCCCCCTCCCCCAGCACGCCCCTTTAAATTTATAACGGAAGCCTTTTCAAAATTGATGGCTTTTGGTGCCCGTCATACAATTATAGGGGGAGACTTTAATTGTATTATGGATCCGGAAATAGATAGGATTCCCAAGAGTACTGCAGGAGAATCTCCCAAATCGAGACAATTGGTGGATCTGAACAAAGAATTCGGATTAGTAGATGTATGGAGATGTCTTCATCCACGGGGCAGAGATTTTTCTTTCTACTCCAATCCACATAAATGTCATACCAGAATTGATATGTTTTTTGCCCCCTCAATTTTTTTAAATTCCATATCATCCTGTAAAATAGGTAGTATAGCAATTTCCGACCACGCTGCTGTATATATGGAAACTAAGGCGAGGAACAATGGGACATCCCCTTGGCATTGGCGTATGGACCCCTTCCTGATGAAAGACAGTAAATTTGTAAAGTACTTCTCTCAAGAATTTAAAACTTTTTTACAAATTAATTCAGGTACGGCTAGCAACCCACCAATGATGTGGGAGACCATCAAAGCTTACACGTGAGGTTTGATCATCTCCTACTCAGCGACCCAGAAAAAATTAAAGGGAGAACAACAGCGTCTGCTCGAAGCTCGCTTAAAAGCAGCTGAAACAGCAAATACTGATAGACCTTCTATTATTAAATTGCAAAGGATTACGGCTCTTAGAACAGCACTAAACACTACGCTTACTCAAATGGCTAAGAGGGAAATATTATTTGCAAAACAAAGGTTATATGAATTTGGCGACAAACCAGGTAGATACTTAGCATTTCTCACAAAGGAAAAAAAGGCCCCTCAGACTATTACATCTATCAAGGAAAGTACAGGAATTTTGACTCATGATCATAAAAAGATTAATGTGATCTTTAGAGAATTTTATTCTGAGTTATATAACTCGCAGGATTGTGAAGATAGGACTAGGAGGATGCAGACATTTTAAAAAAAATTTGACCTTTCTGGGCCGAACTCCGGAACAGGTATCGGTACTAAATGCTCCTCAAACAGTCCAAGAAAAACTTGATGCAATTAGGCAATTTCGGAGCAGTAAGGCACCGGCCCAGATAGTTTTCAATCTGAATTCTATAAAGAGTTTACAGAAATATTGGCTGGTCCACTTTTGGACATGTATAATATATTTAACCAGGAGATTTTAACTCTACTCAGTTCAGGTCACTGACTCCGTGTTGGCTGGTTAAATATATATGACCAGGAGATTTACACTTTCCTCAGTTTAGGGCACTGACTCTGTGCTGGCTGGTTAAATATATATAACCAGGAGATTTACACTCTCCTATGTTTAGGGCACTGACTCTGTGCTGGCTGGTAAAATATATATAACCAGGAGATTTACACTCTCCTCAGTTTAGGGCACTGACTCTGTGCTGGCTAGTTAAATACATATAAGCACGTATTTTACACTCTCTTCAGTTTAGGGCACTGACTCTGTGCCGGCTGTTAAAATATATATATAACCAGGAGATTTACATTCACCTCAGTTTAGAGCAATGACTCTCTGCTGGCTGGTTAAACAAATACATTTGGATAGGTACATGGATGGGTGCTTAATCTAGGATAGAAGTTCGGCACAACATCGTGGGCCGAAGCGCCTGTTCTGTGCTGTATTGTTCTATGTTCTATGTTCTATGTTCTATTACCAGGAGATTTACACTCTCTTCAGTCAAGGGCACTGAGTCTGTGCTGGCTGGTTAAATGTATATAACCAGGTGATTTACACTCTCCTAAGTTTTGGGCACTGACACTGCAATTTCTGGTTACATATATATAACACGGAGATTTACACTCTCCTCAGTTTAGGGCACTGAGTCTGTGCTAGATATTTAAATATATATAACCAGGAGATATTCACTCTCCTCAGTTTAAGGCAATGACTCAGTGCTGGCTGGTTAAATGTGTATAACCACGACATTTACACTCTACTCAGGTTAGGGCACTGAATCTGTGCTGGCCGGTTAAATATATATAACCAGGTGATTTGCACTCTCATCAGTTTAGGGCACTGAATCTGTGCTGGTCGGTTAAATATATATAACCAGGAGATTTACACTCTCCTCAGTTTTGGGCACTAACTCTATGCTGGCTGTTTAAATATATATAACCAGGAGATTTACACTCTCCTCAGTTTAGTGCAATGACTCTGCTGGCTGGTTAAACGTATATAACCAGGAGATATAAACTCTCCTCAGTTTAGGGCAATGACTCTGTGCTGGCCGGTTAAATATATATAACCAGGAGATTTACACTCTCCTCAGTTTAGGGCAGAGTCTGTCCTGGCTGGTTAAATATATATAACCATGAGTATTACACTCTCCTCAGTTTAGGGCACTGACTCTGTGCTGGTTGGTTGAATATATCTAGCCGGGAGACTTACACGACCCTCAGATTAGGGCACGGACTCTCAGCTGGCTGTTTAAATATATATAACCTGGAGATTTACACTCTTCTCAGTTTAGGGCACTGGATCTGTGCTGGCTTTTTAAATATATGTAAACAGGCGATTTAAACTCTCCTCAGTTTCAGGCACTGGATCTGTGTTGGCCGGTTAAATATATATAAGCAGGAGATTTACACTCTCCTCAGTTTAGGGCACTGACTCTGTGCTGGCTGGTTGAATATATCTAGCCGGGAGACTTACACTAACCTCAGTTTAGGGCACTGACTCTAAGCTGGCTGGTAAAATTTGTATAACTCGGAGATTTACACTCTCCTAAGTTGAGGGCACTGACTCTGTGCTGGCTGTTAAAGTATATACAACCAGGAGATTTACACTCTCCTTCGTTTAGAGCACTGACTCTGTGCTGGCTTGTTAAATATATGTAACCAGGAGATATAAACTCTCCTCAGTTTAGAGCAATGACTCTGTGCTGGCTGGTTAAATATATATAACCAGGAGATTTACACTCTCCTCAGTTTAGGGCAGAGTCTGTCCTGGCTGGTTAAATATATATAACCATGAGTATTACACTCTCCTCAGTTTAGGGCACTGACTCTGTGCTGGTTGGTTGAATATATCTAGCCGGGAGACTTACACGACCCTCAGATTAGGGCACGGACTCTCAGCTGGCTGTTTAAATATATATAACCTGGAGATTTACACTCTCCTCAGTTTAGGGCACTGGATCTGTGCTGGCTTTTTAAATATATGTAAACAGGCGATTTAAACTCTCCTCAGTTTCAGGCACTGGATCTGTGTTGGCCGGTTAAATATATATAAGCAGGAGATTTACACTCTCCTCAGTTTAGGGCACTGACTCTGTGCTGGCTGGTTGAATATATCTAGCCGGGAGACTTACACTAACCTCAGTTTAGGGCACTGACTCTAAGCTGGCTGGTAAAATTTGTATAACTCGGAGATTTACACTCTCCTAAGTTGAGGGCACTGACTCTGTGCTGGCTGTTAAAGTATATACAACCAGGAGATTTACACTCTCCTTCGTTTAGAGCACTGACTCTGTGCTGGCTTGTTAAATATATGTAACCAGGAGATATAAACTCTCCTCAGTTTAGAGCAATGACTCTGTGCTGGCTGGTTAAATAAATACATAACCAGGAGATTTACACTCTCTTCAGTTTAGGGCACTGACTCTGTGCTGGCTGTTAAAATATATATAACCAGGAGAATTACACTCTCCTCAGTTTAGAGCAATGACTCTGTGCTGGCTGTTAAAATATATATAACCAGGAGATTTACACTCTCCTCAGTTTAGGGCAATGACTCTGTGCTGGCTGGTTCAATATATATAACCAGGAGATTTACACTGACCTCAGTTTAGGGCACTTACGCCGTGTTGGCTGTTTAAATATATATAACCAGGAAATTTACACTCTCCACAGTTTAGGGCAATGACTCTGTGCTGGCTGTTTCAATATTTTTAACCAGGAGATTTACACTCTCCACAGTTTAGAGCAATGACTCTGCTGGCTGGTTAAATAAATACATAACCGGGAGATTTACACTCTCTTCAGTTTCGGGCACTTACACTGTGCTGGTTGGTTGAATATACATAACCAGAAGATTTACACTCTCCTCAGTTTAGGTCACTGAATCTGTTCTGGCTGGTTAAATATATATAACCAGGAGAATTACACTCTCCTCAGTTTAGGGCACTGACTCTGTGCTAGTTGGTTGAATATATCTAGCCGGGAGACTTGCACTACCCTCAGTTTCGGGCACTGACTCTAAGCTGACTGGTTAAATATATATAACCCGGAGATTTACACTCTCCTAAGTTTCGGGCACTGACTCTGTGCTGGCCTGTTAAAATATATCTGACCAGGAGATTTACACTCTCCTTCGTTTAGAGCACTGAATCTGTGCTGGCTGGTTGAATATATCTGGCCGGGAGACTTAACTAAACTCATTTTAGGGGACTGACTCTAATCTGGCTGGTCAAATATGTATAACCCAGAGATTTACACTCTCCTAACTTGAGGGCACTGATTCTGTGCTGGCTGTTAAAATATATCTGACCAGGAGATTTACACTCTCCTTCGTTTAGAGCACTGAATCTGTGCTGGCTGGTTGAATATATCTGGCCGGGAGACTTAACTGAACTCATTTTAGGGGACTGACTCTAATCTGGCTGGTCAAATATGTATAACCCAGAGATTTACACTCTCCTAACTTGAGGGCACTGATTCTGTGCTGGCTGTTAAAATATATCTGACCAGGAGATTTACACTCTCCTTCGTTTAGAGCACTGACTCTGTGCTGGCTTTTAAAATATATATAACCTGGAGATTTGCATTCTCCTCAGTTTAGGGCAATGACTCTGTGCTGGCTGGTTAAATATATATAACCAGAATATTTCCACTCTCCTCAGTTTAGGGCAATGACTCTGTGCTGGCTCGTTCAATATATATAACCAGGAGATTTACACTGACCTCAGTTTAGGGCACTTACGCAGTGCTGGTTGTTTAAATATATATAACCAGGAAATTTATACTCTCCACAGTTTAGGGCAATGACTCTGTGCTGGCTCTTTCAATATATATAAACAGGGGATTTGCCATCTCCTCAGTTTAGGGCACTGACTCTGTGTTGGCTGGTTAAATATATATATATATAAAACCAGGAGATTTACCCTCTCCTCAGTTTGGGGTTCTGACTTTGTGCTGGCTCGTTAAATATATATGACCAGGAATTTTACTCTCTCCTCAGTTTAGGGCACTGACTCTGTGCTGGCTGGTTGAATATATATAACCAGTAGATTTACTCTCTCCTCAGTTTAGGACACTGAGTCTGTGCTGGCAGGTTAAATATATATAACCAGGAGATTTACCCTCTCCTCAATTTAGGGCATTGATTTTGTGCTGGCTGGTTAAATATATATGACCAGATGATTTACGCTCTCCTCAATTTAGTGCAATGACTCAGTGCTGGCTGGTTAAATGTATATAACAAGGAGATTTACACTCTCCTTCGTTTACAGGACTGACTCTGTGCTGGCTTGTTAAATATATATACCCACGAGTTTGACACTCTCCACAGTTTAGAACAATGACTCTGTGCTGGCTGGTTAAATAAATACATAACCAGGAGATTTACACTCTCTTCAGTTTAGGGCACTGAGTCTGTGCCGGCTGGTTAAATGTATATAACCAGGAGATTTACACTCTCCTCAGTTTAGGGCACAGACTCTGCGCTGGCTGTTTAAATATATATAACCAGGAGATTTACACTCTCCTCAGTTTAGGGCAATGACTCTGTGCTGGCTGGTTCAATATATATAACCAGGAGATTTACACTCTCCTCAGTTTAGGGCACTGACTCTGCGCTGTCTGGTGAAATATATATAACCAGAAGATTAACACTCTCCTCAGTTTAGGTCACTGAATCTGTGCTGGCTGGTTAAATATATATCACCATGAGATTTAAACTCTCAGTTTAGGGCACTGACTCTGTGCTGGCTGGTTGAATATGTCTAGCCGGGAGGCTTACACTAACCTCAGTTTAGGGCACTGACTCTAAGCTGGCTCGTCAAATATGTTTCACCCGGAGATTTACACTCTCCTAAGTTGAGGGCACTGACTCTGTGCTGGCTGTTAAAATATATATAAAACCAGGAGATTTACACTCTCCTTCGTTTACAGGACTGACTCTGTGCTGGCTTGTTAAATATATATATCCACGAGTTTTACACTCTCCACAGTTTCGAGCAATGACTCTGTGCTGGCTGGTTAAATAAATACATAACCAGGAGATTTACACTCTCTTCAGTTTAGGGCACTGAGTCTGCGCTGGCTGTTAAAATATATATAACCAGGAAATTTACACTCTCCTCAGTTTAGGGCACTGACTCTGTGCTGGCTGATTGAATATATATAACCAGGAGATTTACACTCGCCTCAGTTTAGGGCACTGAGTCTGTGCTGGCTGGCTAAATATATATAACAAGGAGAATTACACTCTCTTCAGTTTAGGGCACTGACTCTGCGCTGTCTGGTTAAATATATATAACCAGGAGATTTACACTCTTCTCAGTTTAAGGCAATGACTCTGTGCTGGCTGTTTAAATATATATAACCAGGAGATTTACACTCTCCTCAGTTTATGGCACTGAATCTGTGCTGGCTGGTTAAAATTACATAACCAGGAGATTTACACTCTCCTCAGTTTAGCACACTGTGTCTGTGCTGGCTGGTTAAAATTATATAACCAGGAGATTTACACTCTCCTCAGTTTAGCACACTGTGTCTGTGCTGGCTGGTCAATTATATATAACTAGGAGATTTACACTCTCCGCAGTTTAGGGCACTGAGTCTGTGCTGGCTGGTTGAATATATATATAACCAGGAGATTTACCCTCACCACAGTTGAAGGCATTGAATCTGTGCTGGCTGGTTAAACATATATAACCAGGAGATTTACACTCTCCTCAGTTTAGGGCAATGACTCCATGCTGTCTGGTTAAATATATATAACCAGGAGATATACCCTCTACTCACTATAGGGCACTGACTCTGCACTGTCCGGTTAAATATATATAACCAGGAGATTTACGCGCTCCTCAGTTTAGAGCAATGACTCTGTGCTGGCTTTTTACATTTTTACAACCAGGAGATTTACACTCTCGTCAGTTTAGAGCAATGACTCTGTGCTGGCTGATTAAATAAGTACATAACAAGGAGATTTGCACTCTCTTCAGTTTAGGGCACTGACTCTGCCCTGTCTGGTTAAATATATATAACCAGGAGATTTACACTCTCCTCAATAGAGGGCACTGAATCTGTGCTGGCTGGTTAAATATATATAACCAGAAGGTTTACACTCTCCTCACTTTCGGCCACTCACTCTGTGCTGGCTGGTTGAATATATCTAGACAGGAGACTTACACTATCCTCAGTTTAGTTCACTGCCGCTAAGCTGGCTGGTTAAATATATATATATAAAACCAGGAGATTTATACTCTCCTAAGTTTAGGGCAATGACTCTGTGCTGTCTGTTAAAATATATATAACCAGGAGATTTATACTCTCCTCAGTTTCGTGCACTGACTCTCTGCTGGCTGCTTAAATGTAAATATAACCAGGAGATTTACACTCTACTCAGTTTAGGGCACTGACTCTGTGTTGTCTGGTTAAATATATATAACCAGGAGATTTACACTCTCCTCAGTTTAGATCAATGACTCTGTGCTGGCTGGTTAAATATAGATATAACCAGGAGATTTCCCCTCTCCTCAGTTTAGGGCAATGACTCTGTGCTGGCTCGTCAAATATATATAACCTGGAGATTTGCAATCTCCTCAGTTTAGGGCACTGAGTTTGTGCTGGCTCATAAAATACATGTAACCAGTTGATTTACATTGTCCTCAGTTTAGGGCAATAATTCCGTGCTGTCTGGTTAAATATATATAAAGAGAAGATTTACAGTCTCCTCAGTTTAGGGCACTGAGTCTGCGCTGGTTGGTTAAATATCTATAAACAGGAGATTTACACTCTCTGCAGTTTAGGGCAATGACTCTATGCTGGCTGGTTAAATATATATATAACCAGGAGATTTACATTCTCCTCAGTTTAGGGCACTGACTCTGTGCGGGCGGGTAAATTATATATACCAAGGAGATTTACACTCTCTTCAGTTTAGGGCACTTACACTGTGCTGGCTGGTTAAATAAACACATAACCAGGAGATTTACCTTCTCTTTACTTTCGGGCACTGAATCTGTGCTGGCTGGTAAATGTATATAACCAGAAGATTTACACTCTCCTAAGTTTCAGGCACTGACTCTGCGCTGGCTGTTTATATATATATATATATATATAAAACCAGTATATTTATACTCTCCTCAGTTTAGGGCACTGAGTCTGCGCCTGCTGGTTAAATATATATAACCAGGAGATTTACACTCTCCTAAGTTCAGGGCACTGACTCTGCGTTGGCTTGTTAAATATATATAACCAGGAGATTTACACTCTCCTCAGTTTAGCACACTGTGTCTGTGCTGGCTGGTCAATTATATATAACTAGGAGATTTACACTCTCCGCAGTTTAGGGCACTGAGTCTGTGCTGGCTGGTTGAATATACATATAACCAGGAGATTTACCCTCACCACAGTTGAAGGCATTGAATCTGTGCTGGCTGGTTAAACATATATAACCAGGAGATTTACACTCTCCTCAGTTTAGGGCAATGACTCCATGCTGTCTGGTTAAATATATATAACCAGGAGATATACCCTCTACTCACTATAGGGCACTGACTCTGCACTGTCCGGTTAAATATATATAACCAGGAGATTTACGCGCTCCTCAGTTTAGAGCAATGACTCTGTGCTGGCTTTTTAAATTTTTACAACCAGGAGATTTACACTCTCGTCAGTTTAGAGCAATGACTCTGTGCTGGCTGATTAAATAAGTACATAACAAGGAGATTTGCACTCTCTTCAGTTTAGGGCACTGACTCTGCCCTGTCTGGTTAAATATATATAACCAGGAGATTTACACTCTCCTCAATAGAGGGCACTGAATCTGTGCTGGCTGGTTAAATATATATAACCAGAAGGTTTACACTCTCCTCACTTTCGGCCACTCACTCTGTGCTGGCTGGTTGAATATATCTAGACAGGAGACTTACACTATCCTCAGTTTAGTTCACTGCCGCTAAGCTGGCTGGTTAAATATATATATATAAAACCAGGAGATTTATACTCTCCTAAGTTTAGGGCAATGACTCTGTGCTGTCTGTTAAAATATATATAACCAGGAGATTTATACTCTCCTCAGTTTCGTGCACTGACTCTCTGCTGGCTGCTTAAATGTAAATATAACCAGGAGATTTACACTCTACTCAGTTTAGGGCACTGACTCTGTGTTGTCTGGTTAAATATATATAACCAGGAGATTTACACTCTCCTCAGTTTAGATCAATGACTCTGTGCTGGCTGGTTAAATATAGATATAACCAGGAGATTTCCCCTCTCCTCAGTTTAGGGCAATGACTCTGTGCTGGCTCGTCAAATATATATAACCTGGAGATTTGCAATCTCCTCAGTTTAGGGCACTGAGTTTGTGCTGGCTCATAAAATACATGTAACCAGTTGATTTACATTGTCCTCAGTTTAGGGCAATAATTCCGTGCTGTCTGGTTAAATATATATAAAGAGAAGATTTACAGTCTCCTCAGTTTAGGGCACTGAGTCTGCGCTGGTTGGTTAAATATCTATAAACAGGAGATTTACACTCTCCGCAGTTTAGGGCAATGACTCTATGCTGGCTGGTTAAATATATATATAACCAGGAGATTTACATTCTCCTCAGTTTAGGGCACTGACTCTGTGCGGGCGGGTAAATTATATATACCAAGGAGATTTACACTCTCTTCAGTTTAGGGCACTTACACTGTGCTGGCTGGTTAAATAAACACATAACCAGGAGATTTACCTTCTCTTTACTTTCGGGCACTGAATCTGTGCTGGCTGGTAAATGTATATAACCAGAAGATTTACACTCTCCTAAGTTTCAGGCACTGACTCTGCGCTGGCTGTTTATATATATATATATATATAAAACCAGTATATTTATACTCTCCTCAGTTTAGGGCACTGAGTCTGCGCCTGCTGGTTAAATATATATAACCAGGAGATTTACACTCTCCTAAGTTCAGGGCACTGACTCTGCGTTGGCTTGTTAAATATATATAACCAGGAGATTTACACTCTCCTCAGTTTAGCGCACTGTGTCTGTGCTGGCTGGTCAAATATATATAACTAGGAGATTTACACTCTCGCATTTTAGGGCACTGAGTCTGTGCTGGCTGGTTGAATATATATATAACCAACCGCAGTTGAAGGCATTGAATCTGTGCTGGCTGGTTAAACATATATAACCAGGAGATTTACGCTCTCCTCAGTTTAGAGCAATGACTCTGTGCTGGCTGGTTAAATATATGTATATAACCAGGAGATTTCCCCTCTCCTCAGTTTAGGGCACTGAGTCTGTGCTGGCTAGTTAAATATACATAACCACTAGTTTTACACTCTCCTCAGTTTAGGGCACTGACTCTGTGCTGGCTGGTTAAATATATGTAACCAGGAGATTTACCCTCTCCTCAGTTTAGGGCACGGTGTCTGTGCTGGCTGGTTAAACATATATAACCAGGAGAGATACACTGTCGTCAGTTTAGTGCACTGTCTCTGTGTTGACTGGTTAAATATATATAACCAGGAGATTTGCACTCGCTTCAGTTTAGGGCACTGACTCTGTGCTGGCTGGTTAAATATATGTATAACCAGGAGATTTACACTCTCCTCAGTTTCTGGCACTGACTCTGTGCTTGCTGGTTAAATATATATAAGCACTAGTTTTACACTCTCCTCAGTTTACGGCACTGACTCTGTGCTGGCTGGTTAAATATATATATTTCCCAGAGATTTACCCTCTCCACAGTTTAGGGCACTGACTCTGTGCTGGCTGTTCAAATATATATAAGCAGGAGCTTTACACTCTCCTCAGTTTAGGGCACTGACTCCGTGCTGGATTGTTAAATATATATAACCATGAGATTTTCCCTCTCCTCAGTTTAGGGCACTGACTCTGTGCTGGCTGGTGAAAAATATATAACCAGAAGATTAACAGTTTCCTCAGTTTAGGGCAATGACTCTGTACTGGCTGGTTAAATATATATAGCCAGGAGTATTACGCTCTCCTCAGTTTAGGGCAAAGACTCTGTGCTGGATTTTTAAATATATATAACCAGGAGATTTACCCTCTCCTCAGTTTAGGGCACTGACTTTGTGCGGGTTGGTTAAATATATATAACCAGGAGATTTACCCTCTCCTCAGTTTAGGGTAATGACTCTGTGCTGGCTGGATAAATATATATAACCAGGAGATTTACAATCTCCTCACTTTAGTGCAATGACTCTTTCCTGGCTGGTTAAATATATATGTAACCAGGCAATTTAAACTCTCCTCAGTTTAGGGCACTGACTCTGTGCTGGCCTGTTAAATATATATAACTAGGAGACTTACCCTCTCCTCAGTTGAGGGCACAGAGTCTGTTCTGGCTGGTTGAACATACATAACTAGAAGATTTCCACTCTCCTCAGTTTAGGGCACTGAGTCTGTGCTGGCTGGTTAAATATATATAACCAGGAGATTTACACTCTCCTCAGTTTAGGGCACTGACTCTGTGCTCGCAGGTTGAATATGTTTAGCCAGGAGACTTACTCTACCCTCAGTTTAGGGCACTTACGCTGTGCTGGCGGTTTAAGTATATATAAAACCAGGATATTTGCAATCTCCTCAGTTTAGGGCACTCACTCTGTGCTGGCTGTTAAAATATATATAACCAGGAGATTTACATTCTCCTCAGTTGAGGGCACTGACTCTGTGCTGGCTAGTTAAGTATATAAAACCATGAGTTTTACACTCTCCTCAGTTTAGGGCACTGACTCTGTGCTGGCTGTTTAAATGTATATAACCAGGGCATTTACACTCTCCTCAGTGTCAGGCAAAGATTTTGTGTTGTCTGTTTAAATATTTATCACCAGGGGATTTACACTCTCCTCAGTTTGGGGCACTGACTCTGTGCTGGCTGGTTAAATATATATAACCGGGAGATTTACACTCTCCTCAGTTTAGGGCACTGAGTCTTGCTGGCTGTTTAAATATATATTACCAGGGGATTTACCCTCTCCTCACTTTAGGGCGCTGAATCTGCGCTGGCTATTCAAATATATATCACCAGGAGATTTACCCTCTCCTCACTTGCGTGCAATGACTCTGTGCTGGCTAGTTAAATATATATAACTCGGAGATTTAAACTCTCCTCTGTTTAGGGCACTGAATGTGTGCTGGCCGGTTAAATATATATAACCAGGAACTGACCCTCTCCTCAGTTGAGGGCACAGAGTCTATGCTGGCTGGTTGAACTTACATTACCAGGAGATTTACGATCTCCTCAGTTTAGGGCACTGACTCTGTGCTGGCTGGTTGAATATATTTAGCCAGGAAACTTAGTCTATCCTCAGTTTAGGGCACTTACGCTGTGCTGGCTGTTTAAATATATATAAAGCCAGGAGATTTGCAATCTCCTCAGTTTAGGGCACTGACTCTGTGCTGGCTGTTAAAATATATATAACCAGTGGATTTACACTCTGCTCAGATTAGGGCACTGACATTGTGCTGGCTGGTTACATACATATAACCAAGTGATTTACCCTCTCATCAGTGTAGGGCACTGTCTCTGTGCTGGCTGTTTAAATATATATAACCATGATATTTACACTCTCTTCATTTTCAGGCACTGAGTCTGTGCTGGCTGGTTAAATATATATATCCAGGAGATTTCCACTCTCATCAGTTTAAGGCACTGACTCTGTGCTGGCTGATTATATATATACAAAACCAGGAGATTTACACTCTCCTCAGTTTAGGGCAATGACTATGTGCTGGCTGTTTAAACATTTATATAACCAGGGGATTTACAGTCTCTTCAGTTCAGGGCACTGAGTCTGTGCTGGCTGGTTAAATATATAACCAGGAGATTTATACTCTCCTCAGATTAGGGCACTGACATTGTGCTGGCTGGTTAAATATATATAACCAGGAGACTTACCCTCTCCTCAGTTTAGGGCACTGACTCTGTGCTGGCTGGTTGAAAATATATATAACCAGGAGATTTGCCCACTCCTCAGTTTCGGGCACTGAGTCAGTAATGGCGGGTTAATTGTCTATCACCAGGAGATTTACACTCTCAGCAGTTTTGGGCGCTGATTCTGGGTTGTCTGGTTAAATATATATAACCAGGAGATTTTCACTCTCTTCAGTTTAGGGCAATGACTCTGTGCTGGCTCGTTAAATATATGTAACCAGCGGATTTTCCCTCTCCTCAGTTTAGGGCACTGAATCAGTGCTGTCCGGTAAAACATATATAACCAGGAGACTTACCCTCTCCTCAGTTGAGGGTACTGACTCTGTGTGGGCTGGTTGAATCAATATAACCGGAAGATTTACACTCTCCTTAGTTTAGGTCACTGACTCTGTGTTGTCTGGTTAAATATATATAACCAGAAAATTTATGCTCTCCTCAGTTTTTGGCACTGACTCTGCGCTGGCTAGTTAAAATATATATAAAACCAGGATATTTACAATCTCCTCAGTTAAGGGCAATGACTATGTGCAGACTCATTAAATATATATATATAATACCATAGATTTACGGTCTCCTCACTTTAGGTCACAGAGTCTGTGTCTGCTGGTTAAATATACGAAACCAGGAGATTTACACTCTCCTCAGTTTCTGGCACATGATCTGTGCTGGCTGTTTAAATTTATATAACCAGGATAATTATACTCTCCTCAGTTTAGGGAAATGACTCTGTGCTGGCTGATTAAATATATATTTAACCAGGAGATTTACCATCTGCACAGTTTAGGGCACTAAGTCTGTGCTGGCTGTTTAAATATATATAACCAGGAGATTTACCCTCTCCTCAGTTTAAGGCATTGACTCTGTGCTGGCTAGTTAAATATATATAACCAGGAGATTTACCCTCTCCTCAGTTTAAGGCATTGACTCTGTGCTGGCTAGTTAAATATATATATATATATAAAACCAGGAGATTTACACTCTTCTCAGTAGAGGACACTGACTCTGCTGGCTGGTTTAATATTCATAGCCAGGAGATTTTCACACTCCTCAGTTTAGGGCATAGACTCTATGCTGGCTGGTTAAATATATATAACCAGGAGATTTTCCCTCTCCTCAGTTTAGGGCACTGACTGTGTTCTGGTTGTTTACATTGATAAACGGGAGATTTGCACTCTCCACAGTTTAGGGCAATGACTCTGTGCTGGCAGTTTAAGCATATACATAACCAGGAGATTTACTCTCTCCTCAGTTTTGGTCACTGTCTCTGTGCTGGCTGGTTAAATATATATAACGAGGAGATTTACACACTCCTCAGTTTGGGGCACTGAGTCTGTGATGACTGTATAACTATGGATAACCAGGAGTTTACACTCTCCTCAGTTTAAGGCAATGACTCTGTGCTGGCTGGTTGAAAAAATATAACCAGGATATTTACCCTGTCCTCAGTTTAGTGCAATGACTATGTGCAGACTCTTTAAAGATATATATATATATATATATATATAAAACCATAGATTTGCCCTCTCCTCATTTAGGTCACAGAGTCTGTGTCTGCTGGTTAAATATATCTAACCAGGAGATTTACCCTCTCCTCAGTTTCGGGCACTGATTCTGTGCTGGCTGTTTAAATATCTATAACCAGGAGATTTACCCTCTCCTTAGTTTAGGCCACTGACTCTGTGCTAGCTGGTTAAATATGTACATAACCAGGAGAGTGACCCTCTCCTCAGTTGAGGGCACTGACTCTGTGCTGGCTGCTTAAATATATATAAGAAGGAGATTTACCCTCTCCTCAGTTTAGGGCACAGACTCCGTGCTGGATGGTTAAATATATGTAACCAGGAGATTTACACTCTCCTCAGTTTAGGGCATTGACCTTCTACTGGCTGCAAAAATATATATAAGAAGGAGATTTACACTCTCCTCAGTTTGGGGAAGTGCTGGCTGGTTAAATATATATAACCAGGAGAATTCCCCTCTCCTCAGTTGAGGGCACCTACTCTGTTCTCACTGGCTAAATATATATAACCAGGAGATTTACACTCTCCTCAGTTTAGGGCACTTACGCTGTGCTGGCTGGGGAAATATATATAACCAGGATATTTACCCTCTCCTCAGTTTAGGGCACTGACCCTGTGCTGGCTGGTTAAATATATATAACCAGGAGATTTACACTCCCCTCAGTTTAGGCCACTGACTCTTTGCTGGCTGGTTAAATATGTACATAACCAGCAGAGTGACCCTCCCCTCAGTTGAGGGCACTGACTCTGTGCTGGCTGCTTAAATATATATAAGAAGGAGATTTACACTCTCCTCAGCTTAATGCAATGACACTGTGTTGGCTGGTAAAATATACATAACCAGGAGATTTCCCCTCTCCTCAATTTAGGGCACTTACTCTGTGCCGACTGGCTAAATATATATAACCAGGAGATTTACACATTCCTCAGTTTCGGGTACTGACTCCGTGCTGCCTGGGTAAATATATATAACCAGGAGATTTACGCTCTCGTCGGATTGGGGTAGTGACTCCGTGCTGGCTGGTTAAAAATATATAACCAGGAGATTTCCCCTCTCCTCAGTTTAGGGGGCGGAATCTGCGCTCGCTGGTTAAATATATATAACCAGGAGATTTCCCCTCTCCTCAGTTGAGGGCACCTACTCTGTTCTCACTGGCTAAATATATATAACCAGGAGATTTACACTCTCCTCAGTTTAGGGCACTTACGCTGTGCTGGCTGGGGAAATATATATAACCAGGATATTTACCCTCTCCTCAGTTTAGGGCACTGACCCTGTGCTGGCTGGTTAAATATATATAACCAGGAGATTTACACTCCCCTCAGTTTAGGGCAGTGACTCTGTGCTGGCTGTTAAAATTTATCCAACAAGGAGATTTATGCTTTCCTCAGTTTAGAGCACTGACTCTGTGCTGTCTGGTGAAATATATATAACCAGGAGACTTCCCCTCTCCTCAGTTTCGGGCACTGAGCCTGTGCTGGCTGGTTAAATATGTACATAACCAGGAGAGTGACCCTCCCCTCAGTTGAGGGCACTGACTCTGTGCTGGCTGCTTAAATATATATAAGAAGGAGATTTACACTCTCCTCAGTTCAGGGACTTATTCTGTGCTGGCTGGTTAAAAATATATCACCAGGAGATTTACCCTCTCCTCAGTTTAGGGCAATGACACTGTGCTGGTTGTATAAAGATATATAACCAGGAGAATTACACTCTCCTCAGTTTCGGGCAATGACTCTGTGCTGGCTTTTGCAATTTATACAACCAGGAGATTTACGCTTTCCTCAGTTTAGAGCACTGACTCTGTGCTGTCTGGTGAAATATATATAACCAGGAGATTGACATCTCCTCAGTTGAGGGCATGGACTCTGTGCTGGCTGGTTAAATATATATAACCAGGAGAATTACATTCTCCTCAGTTTAGGGCAATGACACTGTGCTGGTTGTATAAATATATATAACCAGGAGAATAACTCTCTCCTCAGTTTAGGGCAATGACGTTGAGCTGGCTGGTTAAATATATATAACCAGGACATTTGCACACTCCTCAGTTTCGGGCAATGACTCTGTGCTGGCTTTTGCAATTTATACAACCAGGAGATTTACGCTTTCCTCAGTTTAGAGCACTGACTCTGTGCTGTCTGGTGAAGTATATATAACCAGGTGATTTACACTCTTCTCAGTTTCGGGCACTGAGTCTGTGTTATCTGGTTAAATATATAAAACCAGAATATTTACATTTTCCTCAGTTTCGGGCAATGACTCTGTGTTATCTGGTTAAATATATGTAACCAGAAGATTTACAATATCCTCAGTTTAGGGCAATGACTCTGTGCTGGCTGGTTAAATATATATAACCAGGAGATTTACACTCTCCTCAGTTTAGTGCACTGACACTGTGTTATCTAGTTAAATATATATAACCAGGAGATTTATGCTCTCTTCTGTTTAGGGCACTCACTCTGTGCTGGCTGGTTGAATATATATACCCAGGAGATGTCCCCTCTCCTCTGTTCAGGGCACTCACTCTGTGCTGGCTGTTTAAATATATATAACCAGGAGATATCCCCTCTCCTCAGTTTAGGGCACTTACTCTGTGCTGACGAGATGAATACAAATAACCAGGAGATTTACACATTCCTCAGTTTCGGGCACTGACTCCGTACAGGCTGGTTAAATATATATAACAAGGAGATTTCATTGCTCCTCAGTTTCGGGCAATGGCACTGTGCTGCTTGTGTAAATATATATAACCAGGAGATCTACACTCTCCTCAGTTTTGGGCAATGACTCTGTGCTGGCTATTGAAATTTATACAACCAGGAGATTTACGCTCTCATTTTAGAGCACTGACTGTGCTGTCTGGTGAAATATATATAACCAGGAGATTTCCCCTCTCCTCAGTTGAGGGCACTGACTCAGTGCTGGCTGGTTAAATATATATAACCAGGAGATTTATACTCTCCTCAGTTGAGGGCACTGACTCAGTGCTGGCTGGTTGAATATATATAACCAGGAGATCTACACTCTCCTCAGTTTTGGGCAATGACTCTGTGCTGGCTATTGAAATTTATACAACCAGGAGATTTACGCTCTCATTTTAGAGCACTGACTGTGCTGTCTGGTGAAATATATATAACCAGGAGATTTCCCCTCTCCTCAGTTGAGGGCACTGACTCAGTGCTGGCTGGTTAAATATATATAACCAGGAGATTTATACTCTCCTCAGTTGAGGGCACTGACTCCGTGCTGGCTGGTTGAATATATACAACCAGAAGATTTACACTCTCCTCAGTTCAGGGAACTGACACTGCTGGCTGGTTGAATATGTGTAACAAGGAGATTTACACTCACCTCAGTTTAGGGCACTGACTCCGTGCAGGCTGGTTAAATATATATAGCCAGGAGATTTCCACTCTTCTCAGTTTAGGGCACTGAGTCTGAGCTAGCTGGTTAAATATATAAAAAAAGGAGATTTACACTCTCCTCAGTTTAGGGCAGTGACTCCGTGCTGGCTGGTTAAATATATATAACCAGGAGAGTTACACTGTCCTCAGTTTAGGGCACTGACTGCTGGCTGGTTGAATATATATAACTAGGAGATTTACACTCTCCTCAGTATAGGGCACTGAGTCTGTGCTGGCTTGTTGAATATATATAGCCAGAAGATTTACAGTCTTCTCAGTTTAGGGCACTGAGTATGAGCTGTCTGTTTAAATATATTTAACCAGGAGATTTACACTCTCCTCAGTTTAGGGCACAGACTCCGTGCTGGCTGGTTGAATATATATAACCAGAAGATTTACACTCTCCTCAGTTTAGGGCACTAATTCTGTGCTGGCTGGTTAAATATATATAACCAGGAGATTTACACTCTCCTCAGTTTGGGGGCGGAATCTGCGCTCGCTGGTTAAATATATATATAACCACGCGTTTTACACTCACCTCAGTTTTGGGCAATGACTCTGTGCTGGCTATTGAAATTTATACAACCAGGAGATTTACGCTCTCATTTTAGAGCACTGACTGTGCTGTCTGGTGAAATATATATAACCAGGAGATTTCCCCTCTCCTCAGTTGAGGGCACTGACTCAGTGCTGGCTGGTTAAATATATATAACCAGGAGATTTATACTCTCCTCAGTTGAGGGCACTGACTCAGTGCTGGCTGGTTGAATATATATAACCAGGAGATCTACACTCTCCTCAGTTTTGGGCAATGACTCTGTGCTGGCTATTGAAATTTATACAACCAGGAGATTTACGCTCTCATTTTAGAGCACTGACTGTGCTGTCTGGTGAAATATATATAACCAGGAGATTTCCCCTCTCCTCAGTTGAGGGCACTGACTCAGTGCTGGCTGGTTAAATATATATAACCAGGAGATTTATACTCTCCTCAGTTGAGGGCACTGACTCCGTGCTGGCTGGTTGAATATATACAACCAGAAGATTTACACTCTCCTCAGTTCAGGGAACTGACACTGCTGGCTGGTTGAATATGTGTAACAAGGAGATTTACACTCACCTCTGTTTAGGGCACTGACTCCGTGCAGGCTGGTTAAATATATATAGCCAGGAGATTTCCACTCTTCTCAGTTTAGGGCACTGAGTCTGAGCTAGCTGGTTAAATATATAAAAAAAGGAGATTTACACTCTCCTCAGTTTAGGGCAGTGACTCCGTGCTGGCTGGTTAAATATATATAACCAGGAGAGTTACACTGTCCTCAGTTTAGGGCACTGACTGCTGGCTGGTTGAATATATATAACTAGGAGATTTACACTCTCCTCAGTATAGGGCACTGAGTCTGTGCTGGCTTGTTGAATATATATAGCCAGAAGATTTACAGTCTTCTCAGTTTAGGGCACTGAGTCTGAGCTGTCTGTTTAAATATATTTAACCAGGAGATTTACACTCTCCTCAGTTTAGGGCACAGACTCCGTGCTGGCTGGTTGAATATATATAACCAGAAGATTTACACTCTCCTCAGTTTAGGGCACTAATTCTGTGCTGGCTGGTTAAATATATATAACCAGGAGATTTACACTCTCCTCAGTTTGGGGGCGGAATCTGCGCTCGCTGGTTAAATATATATATAACCACGCGTTTTACACTCACCTCAGTTTAGGGCACTGACTCTGTGCTGGCTGTTTAAATATATATAACCAGGAGATATCCCCTCTCCTCAGTTTAGGGCACTTACTCTGTGCTGACGAGATGAATACAAATAACCAGGAGATTTACACATTCCTCAGTTTCGGGCACTGACTCTGTACAGGCTGGTTAAATATATATAACAAGGAGATTTCATTGCTTCTCAGTTTCGGGCAATGGCACTGTGCTGCTTGTGTAAATATATATAACCAGGAGATCTACACTCTCCTCAGTTTTGGGCAATGACTCTGTGCTGGCTATTGAAATTTATACAACCAGGAGATTTACGCTCTCATTTTAGAGCACTGACTGTGCTGTCTGGCTGAAGTCAGAAATAGGAAAGGTGCAGTCACCTTGTTGGGTGTTTATTATAGGCCTCCCAATAGCAGCAGAGATGTGGAGAAACAGATTGGGAAACAGATTTTGGAAAGGTGCAGAAGCCACAGGGTCGTAGTCATGGGCGACTTCAACTTCCCAAATATTGATTGGAAGCTCTTTAGATCAAGTAGATTGGATGGGGCGGTGTTTGTGCAGTGTGTCCAGGAAGCTTTTCTAACGCAGTATGTAGATTGTCCAACCAGAGGGGAGGCCATATTGGATTTGGTACTCGGTAACGAACCGGGACAAGTGGTGGGCTTGTTAGTGGGTGAACATTTTGGTGATGGCGACCACAATTCTGTGACTTTCACCTTGGTTATGGAGAGAGATAGGTGCGCACAACAAGGAAGTTTCTACAATTGGGGGAAGGGAAATTACGATGCTGTAAGACAGGATTTGAGGAGCATACGTTGGGAGCATAGGCTGTCAGGGAAGGATGTGGTGGAAATGTGGGACTTTTTCAAGGAGCAGATACGACGTGTCCTTGATATGTATGTACCGATCAGGCAGGAAAGAAATGGTCGTGTGAGGGAGCCTTGGTTGACGAGGGAGGTTGAATGTCTAGTAAAGAGGAAGAAGGAGGCTTACATAAGGTTGAGGAAACAAGGTTCAGACAGAGCAGTGGAGGGATACAGGATAGCCAGAAGGGACCTGAAGAAAGGGATTAGGAGAGCTAAGAGAGGGCATGAAAAATCCCTGGCGGATAGGATCAAGGATAACCCCAAGGCATTCTATGCGTATGTGAGAAACCTGAGAATGACGAGAACGAGGGTAGGTCCGATCAAGGACAGTGGTGGGAGACTGTGTATTGAGTCGGAAGAGATAGGAGAGGTCTTGAACAAGTACTTCTCTTCAGTATTTACGAACGAGAGGGACCGTATTGTTGAAGAGGAGAGTGTGAAACGGACTGATAAGCTAGAAGAGATATCTGTTAGGAAGGAAGATGTGTTGGACATTTTGAACAACTTGAGGATAGACAAGTCCCCCGGGCCTGACGGGATATATCCTAGGATTATGTGGTAAGCAAGAGAGGAAATTGCAGTACCGTTGGCAATGATCTTCTCGTCTTCACTGGCAACGGGGGTGGTACCAGGGGACTGGAGAGTAGCGAATGTTGTGCCCCTGTTCAAAAAAGGGAATAGGGATAACCCCGGGAATTACAGGCCAGTTAGTCTTACTTCTGTGGTAGGCAAAGTAATGGAAAGGGTACTGAGGGATAGGATTTACGAGTATCTGGAACGGCACTGCTTGATTAGGGACAGCCAGCACGGATTTGTGAAGGGTAGGTCTTGCCTTACAAGTCTTATTGAATTCTTCGAGGAGGTGACCAAGCATGTGGATGAGGGTAGAGCAGTGGATGTAGTGTACATGGATTTTAGTAAGGCATTTGATAAGGTTCCCCATGGTAGGCTTATGCGGAAAGTCAGGAGGCATGGGATAGAGGGAAATTTGGCCAATTGGATAGAAAACTGGCTAACCGGTCGAAGTCAGAGAGTGGTGGTAGATGGTAAATATTCAGCATGGAGTCCAGTTACAAGTGGAGTTCCGCAGGGATCAGTTCTGGGTCCTCTGCTGTTTGTAATTTTTATTAATGACTTAGATGAGGGAGTCGAAGGGTGGGTCAGTAAATTTGCAGATGATACAAAGATAGGTGGAGTTGTGGACAGTGAGGAGGGCTGTTGTCGGCTGCAGAGGGACTTAGATATGATGCAGAGCTGGGCTGAGGAGTGGCAGATGGAGTTCAACCCTGCCAAGTGTGAAGTTGTCCATTTTGGAAGAACAAATAAGAATGCGGAATACAGGGTTAATGGTAGGGTTCTTGGTCAGGTGGAGGAACAGAGGGATCTTGGGGTCTATGTACATAGATCTTTGAAGGTTGCCACTCAGGTGGATAGAGTTTGTAAGAAGGCCTATGGAGTATTATCGTTCATTAGCAGAGGGATTGAATTCAAGAGTCGTGAGGTGATGTTGCAGCTGTACAGGACTTTGGTTAGGCCACATTTGGAGTACTGTGTGCAGTTCTGGTCGCCTCACTTTAGGAAAGATGTGGAAGCTTTGGAGAGGGTGCAGAGAAGATTTACCAGGATGTTGCCTGGAATGGAGAGTAGGTCGTACGAGGATAGGTTGAGAGTTCTCGGCCTTTTCTCGTTGGAACGGCGAAGGATGAGGGGTGACTTGATAGAGGTTTATAAGATGATCAGAGGAATAGATAGAGTAGACAGTCAGAAACTTTTTCCCCGGGTACAACAGAGTGTTACAAGGGGACATAAATTTAAGGTGAAGGGTGGAAGGTATAGGGGAGATGTCAGGGGTGGGTTCTTCACCCAGAGAGTGGTGGGGGCATGGAATGCGCTGCCCATGGGAGTGGTAGAGTCAGATTCATTGGCGACCTTTAAGCGGCATTTGGATAGGTACATGGATGGGTGCTTAATCTAGGATAGAAGTTCGGCACAACATCGTGGGCTGAAGGGCCTGTTCTGTGCTGTATTGTTCTATGTTCTATGTTCTATGTTCTATATAACCAGGAGATTTCCCCTCTCCTCAGTTGAGGGCACTGACTCAGTGCTGGCTGGTTAAATATATATAACCAGGAGATTTATACTCTCCTCAGTTGAGGGCACTGACTCAGTGCTGGCTGGTTGAATATATATAACCAGGAGATTTCCCCTCTCCTCAGTTGAGGGCACTGACTCCGTGCTGGCTGGTTGAATATATACAACCAGAAGATTTACACTCTCCTCAGTTCAGGGAACTGACACTGCTGGCTGGTTGAATATGTGTAACAAGGAGATTTACACTCACCTCAGTTTAGGGCACTGACTCCGTGCAGGCTGGTTAAATATATAAAAAAAGGAGATTTACACTCTCCTCAGTTTAGGGCAGTGACTCCGTGCTGGCTGGTTAAATATATATAACCAGGAGAGTTACACTGTCCTCAGTTTAGGGCACTGACTGCTGGCTGGTTGAATATATATAACTAGGAGATTTACACTCTCCTCAGTATAGGGCACTGAGTCTGTGCTGGCTTGTTGAATATATATAGCCAGAAGATTTACAGTCTTCTCAGTTTAGGGCACTGAGTCTGAGCTGTCTGTTTAAATATATTTAACCAGGAGATTTACACTCTCCTCAGTTTAGGGCACAGACTCCGTGCTGGCTGGTTGAATATATATAACCAGAAGATTTACACTCTCCTCAGTTTAGGGCACTAATTCTGTGCTGGCTGGTTAAATATATATAACCAGGAGATTTATATTCTCCTCAGTTTGGGGGCGGAATCTGCGCTCGCTGGTTAAATATATATATAACCACGCGTTTTACACTCACCTCAGTTTAGGGCACTGACTCTGTTTTGTCTGGTTAAGTATTTATAACTGGGAGATTTGCACTCTCCTCAGATTAGGGCACTGACTCTGTGCTGGCTGGTTAAATATATATCACCAGGATATTTACACTCTCCTCAGTTGAGGGCAATGACTCTGTACTGGCTGGTTAAATATATATTTAACCATGAGATTTAACGTCTGCACAGTTTAGGGCACTAAGTCTGTGCTGGCTTGTTAAATATATATAACCTGGAGATTTACCCTCTGCTCAGTTTAGGGCACTGACTCTGGGCTGGCTGTTTAAAAAAATACAACCAGGAGATTTACACTCTCCACAGTTTAGGGCAATGACTCTGCGCTTGCTGGTTAAATATATATTTAACAAGGAGATTTACCATCTGCACAGATTAGGGCACTCAGTCTGTGCTGGCTGGTTAAATAGATATAACCAGGAGATTTACCCTCTCCACAGTTTAGGGCACTGACTCTGTGCTGGCTGGTTCAATATATATAACCAGGAGATTTACGCTCTCCTCAGTTGAGGGCACTGACTCTGTGCTGGCTGCTTAAATATGTATAAGAAGGAGATTTACATTCTCCTCAGTTTAGGGCAGTGACTCCGTGCTGGCTGGTTAAATATATATAACCAGGAGATTTACACTCTCCTCAGATTAGGGCACTGACTGCTGGCTGGTTGAATATATATAACTAGGAGATTTAAACTCTCCTCAGATTAGGGCACTGAGTCTGTGCTGGCTTGTTTAATATATATATAGCCAGAAGATTTACAGTCTTCTCAGTTTAGGGCACTAAGTCTGTGCTGGCTGGATAAATGTATATAACCAGGAGATTTACCCTCTCCTCAGTTTAGGGCACTGACTCAAAGCTGGCTGGTTAAATACATATAACCCGGAGATTTACATTCTCCTCAGTTTCGGGCACTGACTCCGTGCTGGTTGGTTAAATATACATAACCTGGAGATTTACACAGTTCTCAGTATAGGTTACTGACTCTGTGCTGGCTGGTTAATTACATAGAACCAGGAGATTAACACTCTCCACAGTTTAGGGCAATGACTCTGTGCTGGCTGGTTCAATATATATAACCAGGAGATTTACACTCTCCTCAGTTTAGGTTACTGAATCTGTGCTGGCTGGTTAAATGTATCCAACCAGGAGATATACACTCTCCTCAGTTTAGGGCACTGAAGTCTGTGCTGACTGGTTAAATATATATAACCTGGAGATTTATACACTCCTCAGTTTAAGGCACTGACTCGGTTCTGGCTGGTTAAATATATCGTTAACAAGGAGATTTAACGTCTGCTCTGTTAAGGGCACGAATTTTGTGTTGGCTGATTAAATATATATAACCAGGAGATTTACACTCTCCTCAGTTTAGGGCACTGACTCTGTGCTGGCTGGTTAAATGTACATAACCAGAAGATTTACACTCTCCTCAGTTTAGGTTACTGAATCTGTGCTGGCTGGTTCAATATATATAAGCAGGGGATTTTCCCTCTCCTCAGTTTAGATCACTGATTCTGCACTGGGTGGTTAAATATATATAACCAGGAGATTTACACACTCCTCAGTATAGGGCACTGACTCTGCTGTCTGGTTGAATATATATCGCCAGGAGATTTACACTCTCCTCAGTTGAGGGCATTGACTCTGTGCTGGCTGGTTCAATATATATATAAAACCAGGATATTTACCCTCTCCTCAGTTTAGGGCACTGACTTTGTGCTGGCTGTTGAAATATATATAACCAGGAGATTTACCCTCGCCTCAGTTTAGGGCACTGAGTCTGTGATGGCTGGCTAAATATATATAACCAGGAAATTTACACTCTACACAGTTTAGGGCACTGAATCTATGTTATCTGGTTAAATATATAAAACCAGGAGATTTACACACTCCTCAGTTTAGGGCAATGACTCTGTGCTGGCAAGTTAAATATATATATATATATATATATATATATATATATAATCAGGCGATTTACCCTTTCCTCAGTTTAGGGCACTGAATCTGTGTTATCTGGTTAAATATATATAACCAGGAGATTTACCCTCTCCTCAAATTAGGGCACTGACGCTGTGCTGGCTGTTTAAATACATATAAACAGGAGATTTACATTCTCCTCAGTTTCGGGCACTGAATCTGTGCTGGCTGGTTAAATATATATAACCAGGAAATTTACACTCTCCTCAGTTTAGGGCAATGACTCTGTGCTGGCTGTTTAAATATATGTAACCAGAAGATTTACGCTCTCCTCAATTTAGGGCAATGACTCTGTGCTGGCTAGTTAAATATATACAACAAGGGGTTTTACCCTCTCCTCAGTTTTGGGCTCTGAGTCTGTGCTGGCTGGTTGAACATATCTAGCCAGGAGACTTATACTATCCTCAGTTTCGGTCACTGACTCTGCGCTGGCTCGTTAAATATATATAACCAGGAGATTTACTCTCACCTTAGTATCGGGCACTGATTCTGTGCTGGCTCGTTGAGTATATATAAACTAGGAGATTTACCCTGTCCTCAGTTTATGGCATTCAATCTGTGCTGGCTGGTTAAATATATATAACCAGGAGATTTACACTCTCCTCAGTTTAGGGCAATGACTCTGTGCTGGCTGTTTAAATACATATAACCAGGTGTTTTACACTCTCCTCAGTTTAAGGCAATGACTCGGTGCTGGCTGTTTAAATATATATAACAAGAATATTTACACTCTCCTCAGTTTAGGGCAATGACTCTGTGCTGGCTGTTTAAATATATATAACCAGGTGTTTTACACTCTCCTCAGTTTCGATCACTGACTCTGTACTGGCTGGTTAAATATATATAACCAGGAGATTTACACTCCCCTCAGTTTAGGGCACTGACTCTGTGTTATCTGGTTAAATATATATTATCCAGCCAGCACAGAGTCATTCCCCAAAACTGAGGAGAGTGTAAATCTTCTGGTTATATATATTTAACCAGGAGATTTACCGTCTGCACAGTTTAGGGCCCTAAGTCTGTGCTGGCTGGTTAAATATACATAACCAGAAGATTTACACTCTCCTCAGTTTAGGTTACTGAATCTGTGCTGGCTGGTTAAATGTATCCAACCAGGAGATTTACACTCTCCTCAGTTTAGGGCACTGAGTCTGTGCTGACTGGTTAAATATATATAACCTGGAGATTTATACACTCCTCAGTTTAAGGCACTGACTCGGTTCTGGCTGGTTAAATATATCGTTAACAAGGAGATTTAACGTCTGCTCTGTTAAGGGCACGAATTTTGTGTTGGCTGATTAAATATATATAACCAGGAGATTTACACTCTCCTCAGTTTAGGGCACGGACTCTGTGCTGGCTGGTTCAATATATATAACCAGGAGATTTACACTCTCCTCAGTTTCGGGCACTGACTCTGTGCTGGCTGTTAAAATATATATAACCAGGAGATTTACACTCTCCTCAGTTTCGGGCAATGGATCTGTGCTGGCTGGTTGAAAATTTATAACCAGAAGATTTACATTCTCCTCGTTTAGGGCACAGATTCTGTGTTATCTGGTTAAATATATGTAACCTGAAGATTTACCCTCTTCTCAGTTTAGGGCACATGATCTGTGCTGGCTGTTTAAATTTATATAACCAGGAGATTTAACCTCTCCGCGGTTTAGGGCAATGACTCTGTGCTGGCTGGTTAAATATATATTCAACCAGCAGACTTACCGTCTGCACAGTTTAGGGCACTAAGTCTGTGCTGTCTGGTTGAATAAACATAACCAGAAGATTTACACTCTCCTCAATTTAGGTCACTGAAAATGTACTGGCTGGTTAAATGTATTTAACCAGGATATTTGCACTCTCCTCAGTTTAAGGCACTGACTCGGTGCTGGCTGGTTTAATATATACATAACCAGGAGATTTAAAGTCTGCTCTGTTAAGGGTACTAAGTCTGTGCTGGCTGGTTAAATATATATAACCAGGAGATTGACACTGTCCACAGTTTAGGGCAACGACTCTGTGTTGGCTGATTCAATATATATATCCAGGGGATTTACCCTCTCCTCAGTTTAGGGCACTGACTCTGTGCTGGCCGTTTAAATATATATAATAAGAATATTTACACTCTCCTCAGTAGAGGGCAATGACTCTGTGCTAGCTGTTTAAATTGATATCCGGGAGATTTACACTCTCCTCAGTTTCGGGCAATGACTCTGTGTTATCTGGTTAAATATATGTAACGTGAAGATTTACACTCTTCTCAGTTTAGGGCAATGACTCTGTGATGGCTGTTTAAATATATATAACCAGGCGTTTTACACTCTCCTCAGTTTAAGGCAATCATTCTGTGCTGGCCAGTTAAATATATATAACCAGGAGATTTACACTCTCCTCAGTTTAGGGCACTGACTCTGTGTTATCTGGTTAAATATATGTAACGTGAAGATTTACACTCTTCTCAGTTTAGGGCAATGACTCTGTGATGGCTGTTTAAATATATATAACCAGGTGTTTTACACTCTCCTCAGTTTAAGGAAATCATTCGGTGCTGGCTAGTTAAATATATATAACCAGAAGATTTACACTCTCCTCAGTTTTGGGGAATGACTCTGTGCTGGCTGGTTAAATATATACAACAAGGGGATTTACCCTCACCTCAGTTTAGGGCATTAAATGTGTGCTGGCTGGTTGAATATATCCAGCCAGGAGATTTACACTCTCCTCAGTTTCGGGCACTGACTCTGCTGGCTGGTTGATTATATATATAGCCAGGAGATTTACACTCTCCTCAGTTTCGGGCACTGACTCTGCGCTGGCTCGTTAAATATATATAACCAGGAGATTTACTCTCACCTCAGTTTCGGGCACCCCGATTCTGTGCTGGCTCGTTGAGTATATACAACCTAGGATATTTACCCTGTCCTCAGTTTATGACACTGAATCTGTGCTGGTTGGTTAAATATATATAACCAGGAGATTTACGCTCTCCTCAGGATAGGGCAATGACTCTGTGCTGGCTATTTAAATATATATAACCAGGAGATTTACACTCTCCTCATTGTAGGGCACTGACTCTGTGCTGGCTGGTTAAATATATATAACCAGGAGATTTACACTCTCCTCATTTTAGGACAATGACTCTGTGCTGGCTGGTTAAAAATATTTCACAAGGGGATTTACCCTCTCCTCAGTTTCGGGCAATGAATGTGTGCTGGCTGGTTGAATATATCCAGCCAGGAGATTTACACTCTCCTCAGTTTCGTGCACTCACTCCATGCTGGTTGGTTAAACATATATAACCAGGAGATTTACACTCTTCTCAGTGTCGGGTACTGACTCTGTGCTGGCTGGTAAAATATATATAACCAGGAGATTTATCCTTACTCAGTCCAGGGCACATGATCTGTGCTGGCTGTTTAAATTTATATAACCAGGAGATTTACACTCTCCTCGGTTTAGGGCAATGACTCTGTGCTGGCTGGTTAAATATATATTCAACCAGGAGACTTTCCGTCTGCACAATTTAGGGCACTAAGTCTGTGCTGTCTGGTTGAATATACATAACCAGAAGATTTACACTCTCCTCAATTTAGGTCACTGAAACTGTGCTAGCTGGTTAAATGTATTTCACCAGGATATTTGCACTCTCCTCTGTTTAAGGCACTGACTCGGTGCTGGCTGGTTTAATATATATTTAACGAGGAGATTTAAAGTCTGCTTTGTTCAGGGCACTAAGTCTGTGCTGGCTGGTTAAATATATATTACCAGGAGATTTACACTGTCCACAGTTTAGGGTAATGACTCTGTGTTGGCTGATTCAATATATATTACCAGGGGATTTGCACTCTCCTCAGTTTAGATCACTAACTCTGTACTGGCTGGTTAAATATATATAACCAGGAGATTTACACTCCCCTCAGTTCAGGGCACTGACTCTGCTGGCTGGTTGAATATATATAGCCAAGAGATTTACTCTCTGTTCAGTTTGGGGCACTGACTCTGCTGGCTGGTTCAATATCTTTAGCCTGGAGGTTTACACTCTACTCAGTTTAGGGCATTGACTCTGTGCTGGCTGGTTTAATATATATTTAACCAGGAGATTTAAAGTCTGCTCTGTTAAGGGCACTAAGTCTGTGCTGGCTTGTTGAATATATATAACCAGGAGATTTACACTCTCCTCAGTTTAGGGCACTGACTCAAAGCTGGTTGTTTAAACATATATAACCAGGCGATTTACACTGTTCTCAGTGTAGGGTACTGACTCTCTGCTGGCTGGACAAATATATATAACGAGGAGATTTACCCTCTACTCAGTCCAGGCCACATGATCTGTGCTGGCTGTTTAAATTTATATAACCAGGATATTTACATTCTCCGCGGTTTAGGGCAATGTCTCTGTGCAGGCTGGTTAAATATATATTCAACCAGGAGACTTACCGTCTGCACAGTTTAGTGCACTAAGTCTGTGCTGTCTGGTTGAATAAACATAACCAGAAGATTTACACTCTCCTCAATTTAGGTCACTGAAACTGTGCTGGCTGGTTAAATGTATTTAACCAGGATATTTGCACTCTCCTCAGTTTAAGGCACTGACTCGGTGCTGGCTGGTTTAATATATATTTAACCACGAGATTTAAAGTCTGCTTTGTTCAGGGCACTAAGTCTGTGCTGGCAGGTTAAATATATATAACCAGGAGATTTGCACTGTCCACAGTTTAGGGCAACGACTCTGTGTTGGCTGATTCAATATATATATCCAGGGGATTTACCCTCTCCTCAGTTTAGATCACTGAATCTGTACTGGCTGGTTAAATATATATATCCAGGAGATTTACACTCTCCTCAGTACAGGGCACTGAACTCTGCTGGCTGGTTGAATATATATAGCCAGGTGATTTACACTATCCTCAGTTTCGGGCATTGACTCTGTGCTGGCTGGTTAAATATATATATATAAAACCATGAGATTTACCCTCTCCTCAGTTTAGGGCACTGACTTTGTGCTGGCTGGTTAAATATATATTTAACCAGGAGATTTACCGTCTGCACAGTTTAGGGCACTGACTCTGTGCTGGCTGTTTAAATATATGTAACCAGGAGATTTACACTCTCCTCAGTACAGGGCACTGAACTCTGCTGGCTGGTTGAATATATATAGCCAGGAGATTTACACTATCCTCAGTTTCGGGCATTGACTCTGTGCTGGCTGGTTAAATATATATATATAAAACCTTGAGATTTACCCTCTCCTCAGTTTAGGGCACTGACTTTGTGCTGGCTGGTTAAATATATATTTAACCAGGAGATTTACCGTCTGCACAGTTTAGGGCACTGACTCTGTGCTGGCTGTTTAAATATATGTAACCAGGAGATTTACACTCTCCTCAGTACAGGGCACTGAACTCTGCTGGCTGGTTGAATATATATAGCCAGGAGATTTACACTATCCTCAGTTTCGGGCATTGACTCTGTGCTGGCTGGTTAAATATATATATATAAAACCATGAGATTTACCCTCTCCTCAGTTTAGGGCACTGACTTTGTGCTGGCTGGTTAAATATATATTTAACCAGGAGATTTACCGTCTGCACAGTTTAGGGCACTGACTCTGTGCTGGCTGTTTAAATATATGTAACCAGGAGATTTACACTCTCCACAGTTTAAGGCAATGGCTCTGTGCTGACTGGTTCAATATATATAAGCAGGAGATTTCCCCTCTCCTCAGTTTCGGGCACTGAATTTGAGCTGGCTGGTTAAATATATTTAACCAGGATATGTACCTTCTCCTCAGTTTAGGTCACTGACTCTGTGCTGACTCGTTAAATATATATAACCAGGAGATTTACACTCACCTCAGTTTAGGGCACTGAATCTGTGCTGGCTGGTTCAATATATATCACCAGGAGATTTACACTCTCCTCAGTTTAGTGCAATTACTCTGTTCTGGCTGGTTTAATATAGAAAACCAGGAGATTTAAACTCTGCTCAGTTATGGGCACTGATTCTGTGCTGGCTGTTTAAATATCTATAACCAGGAGATTTATCCTCTCCTCAGTTTAGGGCACTGACTCTGTGCTGGCTGGTTAAAAATATATAACAAGGAGATTTCTTCTCTCCTCAGTTTATGGCCCTGAATATGTGCTGGCTCGTTAAATATATATAGCCAGGAGATTTACACTCTCCTCAGTTTAGGGCACTGAGACTGTGCTGGCTGGTTGAATATATCTAGCCAGGAGATTTACACTCTCCTCATTTTAGGGCACTGACTGTGAATTGTCTGGTAAAATTTATAGAACCAGGAGATTTACACTCTCCTCAGTGTATAGCACTGACTCTGTGCTGGTTGGTTAAATATATATAACTAGGAGATTTACATTCGCCTCTGT
Organism: Chiloscyllium punctatum; assembly: GCF_047496795.1. NCBI lineage: Eukaryota > Metazoa > Chordata > Chondrichthyes > Orectolobiformes > Hemiscylliidae > Chiloscyllium > Chiloscyllium punctatum. The sequence continues at coordinate 76,712,896 of NC_092768.1, forward strand.
TTTGGGCACTGACTCTGCGCTGGATATTTAAATATATATCACCAGGAGATTTATGCTCTCCTCAGTTTAGGGCACTGAATCTGTGCTGGCTGGTTAAATATATATAACCAGGAGATTTACACTCTCCTCAGTTTAGGGCAATGACTCTGTGCTGGCTTGTGAACTATATATAAAACCAGGAGATTTCCCCTCTCCTCTGTTCAGGGCACTTACTCTGTGCTGATTGGATGAAAAGATATAACCAGGAGATTTACACGTTCCTCAGTTTCGGGCACTGACTCAGTGCTGGCTGGTTGAATATATATAAGCAGAAGATTTACACTCTCCTCAGTTAAGGGCACTGACACTGCTGGCTGGTTGAATATGTATAACTAGGAGATTTACACTCACCTCAGTTTAGGGGCAGTGACTCCGTGCAGGCTAGTTAAATATATATAACAAGGTGATTTCCCCTCTCCTCAGTTTAGGGCACTGAATATGTGCTGGCTCGTTAAATATATATAGCCAGGAGATTTACACTCTTCTCAGTTTTAGGGCACTGACTCTGTGCTGGCTGGTTAAATATATATAACCAGGAGATTTACCCTCTCCTCAGTTTAGGGGGCGGAATCTGCGCTCACTGGTTAAATATATATAACCACGCATTTTACACTCTCCTCAGTTTAGAGCACTGACACTGTTTTGTCGGGTTAAGTTTTTATAACCGGGAGATTTGCACTCTCCTCAGATTAGGGCATTGACTCTGCGTTGGCTGGTTAAATATATAAAACCAGGAGATTTACACTCTAGTCAGTTTAGGGCACTGACTCTGTGTTGTCTGGTTAAATATATATAACCAGGAGATTTATGCTCTCCTCAGTTTCGGGCAATCACTGTGTGCTGGCTGGTTTAATATATATAACCAGGAGATTTCCCCTCTCCTCAGTTTAGGGCACTGAGTCTGAGCTGGCTGTTTAAATATTTTGAACCAGGAGATTTCCCCTCTCCTCAGTTTCGGGCACTGAGTCTGTGCTGGCTGTTTAAATATATATAACCAGGAGATTTACACTCTCTTCAGTTCCAGGCACTGACTCTGTGTTATCTGGTTAAATATATGTAACCAGAAGATTTACAATCTCCTCAGTTTAGGGCAATGACTCTGTGCTGGCTGGTTAAATATATATAACAAGGGGATTTACCCTCTCCTCAGTTTTGGGCACTGAATGTGTGCTAGCTGGTTGAATATATTCAGCCAAGAGATTTACACTCTCCTCAGATTTGGGCACTGACTCCATGCTGGTTAGTTAAATATACATAACCAGGAGATTTTCGCTGTCCTCAGTTTAGGGCCCTGACTCTGTGCTGGCTGTTTAAATAGAAAACCAGGCGATTTACCCTCTACTCAGTTGAGGGCACATCAGCTGTGCTGGCTGTTTAAAATTATATAACCAGGATATTTACACTCTCCTCAGTTTAGGGCAATGAATCTGTGCTGGCTGGTTAAATATATATAACCAGGAGATTTAACGTCTGCACAGTTCAGGGCACTAAGTCTGTGCTGGCTTGTTAAATATTTATAACCTGGAGATTTACCCTCTGCTCAGTTTAGGGCACTGACTCTGTGCTGGCTGGTTGAATATATAACAAGGGGATTTACCCTCTCCTCAGTTTCGGGCACTGAATGTGTGCAGGCTGGTTGAATAGATTCAGCTAAGAGATTTACACTCTCCTCAGTTTTGGGCACTGACTCCATGCTGGTTAGTTAAATATATATAACCAGGAAATTTACACTGTTCTCAGTATAGGGAACTGACTCTGCGCTGTCTGGTTAAATATATCTAACCAGGATATTTACACTCTCCTCAGTTTAGGGCAATGACTCTGTGCTGCTGGTTCAATATATCTCGCCAGGACACTTTCACTGTCCTCAGTTTAGGCCAATGACTCTAAGCTGGCTGGTTAAATATACATAACCATGAGTTTTACACAGTCCTCAGTTTCGGGCACTGGTTGGTTAAATATATATAACCAGGAGATTTACACTATTCTCAGTATAGAATACTGACTCTGTGCTGGCTGGTTAATAATATATCACCAGGAGATTTACCCTCTATTCAGTTTAGTGCACGGGCTTTGTGCTGGCTGTTTAAATTGAAAACCTGGAGATTTACACTCTCCTCAGTGTAGGGCATTGACTCTGTGCTGGCAGGTTAAATATATATTACCAGGGGATTTACCCTCTCCTCCGTTTAGGGCACTGAGTCTGTGCTGGCTGGTTAAATATATATAACCAGGAGATTTACACTCTAAGTTTAAGGCAATGACTCGGTGCTGGCTGGTTAAATTGATAACTGGGAGATTTACACTCTCCTCAGTTTAGGGCACTAACTCTGTGCTTGATGGTTAAATATATATAACCAGGAGATTTACACGCTCCTCAGTTTAGGGCACTGACTCTGTGCTGGCTGTTTAAATATCTATAACCAGGAGTTTACACTCTCCTCAGTTTAAGGCAATGACTCTGTGCTGGCTGGTTAAATATATATAACAAGGAGACTTCAACTCTCCTCATTTTAGGCCAATGACTCTGTGCAGGCTGTTTAAATTGATATCCGGGAGATATACACTCTCCTCGGTTTAGGGCAATGACTCTGTGCTGGCTGTTTAAATATATATAACCAGGTGTTTTACACTCTCCTCAGTTTAAGGCAGTGACTCGGTGCTGGCTGGTTAAATATATATAACCAGGAGATTTAACCCCTCGTCAGTTTAGGGCACTGAATCTGTGTTGGCCGACTTCATATATGTAACCAGGAGATTTACGCTCCCCTCAGTTTAGGGCACTGACTCTGTGCTGGCTGTTTGAATATATATAACCAGGAGATTTACACTCTCCTCAGTTTAGGGCAATGACTCTGTGCTGGCTGGATAAATAAAAAACAAGGGGATTTACCCTCTCCTCAGTTTCGGGCACTGAATGTGTGCAGGCTGGTTGAATATATTCAGCTAAGAGATTTACACTCTCCTCAGTTTTGGGCACTGACTCCATGCTGGTTAGTTAAATATATATAACCAGGAAATTTACACTGTTCTCAGTATAGGGAACTGACCCTGTGTTGGCTGGTTAAATATATCTAACCAGGATATTTACACTCTCCTCAGTTTAGGGCAATGACTCTGTGCTGCTGGTTCAATATATCTAGCCAGGACACTTTCACTGACCTCAGTTTAGGCCAATGACTCTAAGCTGGCTGGTTAAATATACATAACCAGGAGTTTTACACTGTCCTCAGTTTCGGGCACTGAATCCGTGCTGGTTGGTTAAATATATAAAACCAGGAGATTTACACTGTTCTCAGTATAGAATACTGAATCTGTGCTGGCTTGTCAATTATATATAACCTGGAGATTTACCCTCTCCTCAGTTTAGGGCACTGAATCTGTGCTGGCTGTTTCAATACATATAACCAGGAGATTTACACTCTCCACAGTTTAGGGCAATAACTAAGTGCTGGCTTGTTCAATATATATAACCAGGGGATTTACCCTCTCCTCAGTTCAGGTTACTGAGTCTGTACGGCTGTTTAAATATATATAACCAGGAGATTTACACTCTCCTAAGTTTAGGGCACTGACTCTGCGCTGGCTGTAAAAACAGATATAACCAGGAGATTTACACTCTCCTCAGTTTCTGGGACTGAGTCTGTGCGGCTGTTTAAATATATATAACCAGAAGATTTACACTCTCCTCAGTTTAGGGCACTGACTCTGTATTATCTGGTTAAATATATTTAACCAGCAGATTTACACTCTCCTCAGTTTTGGGCTCTGACACTGTGCTGGCTGGTTGAATATATATAAATAGAAGATTTAAACTCTCCTCAGTTTCGGGCACTGAATATGTGCTGGCTATTTAAATACATAAAACCAGGAGATGTACACTCTCCTCAGTTTAGGGCAATGACTCTGTGCTGGCTGTTTAAATATATATAACCAGGAGATTTACACTCTCCTCAGTTTTGGGCACTGAATCTGTGCTGGCTGGTTGAATATATATAAACAGAAGATTTACACTCTCCTCCGTTTAGTGCACTGACTCTGTGTTGGCTGGTAAAATATATATAACCAGGAGATTTCCCCTCTCCTCAGTTTTGGGCACTGAATTTGTGCTGGCTGGTGAAATTTATATAACCAGGAGATTTCCCCTCTCCTCAGTTTAGGGCACTGAATCTGTGCTGGCTGGTTAAATATATACAGCCAGGAGATTTACACTCTCCTCAGATTAGTGCAATGACTCTGTTCTGGCTGGTTGAATATATATAACCAGGAGATTTAAACTCTCCTCAGTTTCGGGCACTGAATATGTGCTGGCTGGTTAAATATATATAACCAGGAGATTTACACTCTCCTCAGTTTAGATCACTGAATCTGTACTGGCTGGTTAAATATATATAACCAGGAGATTTACACTCTCCTCAGTGCAGAGCACTGACTCTGCTGGGTGGTTGAATATATATAGCCAGCAGATTTATACTCTCCTCAGTTTAGGGCATTGACTCTTTGCTGGCTGCTTAAATATATCCATACAACCAGGAGATTTACCCTCTCCTCAGTTTAGGGCACAGACTCTGTGCACGTTGTTTAAATTGATATCCGGGAGATTTCCCCTCTTCTAAGTTTAGGGGCAATGACTCAATGTTGGCTGGTTAAGTATACATAACCAGGAGATTTACACTCGACTCAATTTAGGGCACTGAGTCTGTGCTGGCTATTTAGATATCTGTAAGCAGGAGTTTACACTCTCCTCAGTTTAAGGCAATAACTCTGTGGTGGCTGGTTAAATGTATATAACCAGGAGATTTACACTCTACTCAGTTTAGGTCAATGACTATATGCTGGCTGGTTAAATATATATACTTAAAACCAGGAGATTTACCCTCTCCTCAGTTTATGGCACTGACTTTGTGCTGGCTGGTTAAATATATATTACCAGGAGATTTACCCTCTCCTCAGTTGAGGGCACTGACTCTGTGCTGGCAGTTTAAATATATATAACCAGAAGATTTATACGCTCCTCAGTTTAGGGCAATGACTCTGTGCTGGCTGGTTAAATATATGTAACCAGGAGATTTACTCTCCTTGGTTTAGGGCACTGACTCTGTGCCGGCTGTTAAAATATATATAACCACGGGTTTTACACTCTCCTCAGTTTTGTGCACTGACTCTGTGCTGGCTGGTAAAACGTATATATCCAGCAGATTTACACTCTCCTCAGTTTAGGGCAATGATTCTGCACTGTCTTGTAAAATATATCTTACCAGGAGATTTACACTCTCCTCAGTTTATGGCACTGACTCTGTGCTGGCTGGTTAAATATATATTACCAGGAGATTTACACTCTCCTCAGTTTATGGCACTGACTCTGTGCTGGCTGGTTAAATATATATTACCAGGAGATTTACACTCTCCTTAGTTGAGGGCAATGACTCTGCGCTTGCTCTTTGAATATATATAACCAGGAGATTTACACTCTCCTTAGAGTCGGGCACTGACTCTGTGCTGGCTGGTTAAATATATATTACCAGGAGATTTACACTCTCCTCAGTTTAGGGCACTGACTCTGCGCTGGCCTGTTTAATATATATATAACCCGGAGATTTTCCCTCTCCTCAATTTAGGGGACTGTCTCTGTGCTGGCTGTTTAAAAAGATATTTCCCGGAGATTTAGAATCTCCTCAGTTTAGGGCACTGACTCTGTGCTGGCTGGTTAAATATATATTTCCCGGAGATTTAGAGTCTCCTCAGTTTCGGGCACTGATTGTATGGAGGCTGGTTAAACTTTTTAAAACGTGAATATTTAGAGTCTCCTCAGTTTGGGGCATTGACTCTGGGCTGGCTGGTTAAATAAACATATACAAACAGGTGATTTAGAGTCTCTAGTTTAGGGCACTGACTGTGTGTTGGCTGGTTTAATATATATAACCAGGAGATTTAGAGTCTTCTCAGTTTAGGGCACTGACTATCTGCTGGTGAGTTAAATAAATACATGTAACCAGGAGATTTAGAGTCTCCTCACTTCAGGGCACTGATTCCGTGATGTCTGGTTAAATATGTATTACCAGAATATTTATAGACTCCTCAGATTAGGGCACTGACATTGTGCTGGCTGGTTAAATAAATACATATAATCAGGAGATTTAATGTCTTCTCAGTTTAGGGCACTGACGCTGTGCTGGCTTGTTAAATAATTTTTTATAACCAGGAGATTTAGAGTCTCCTCATTTTAAGGCACTGATTCTATGCTGGTTGATTAAATAAATATGTACAACCACGAGATTTAGATTCTGCCCATTGTAGGGCACCGACTTTGTGCTGGTTGGTTAAATAAATATCTAAAACCAAGAGATTTAGATTCTCTTCATTTAAGGGCACTGACTCTGCGCTGTCCATATATATAACCAGGAGATTTAGAGTCTCCTCAGCTTAGGCCACTGACTGTGGACTGGCGGGTTACATACATTGATACAACTAGGAGATTTACAGTTTCCTCAGTTTAGGGCTCAGACTATGTGCTATATAGATATATAACCAGCAGATTTAGAATCTCCTCAGTTTAGGGCATTGACTCTGTGCTGATGTTTAAATATATACAACCAGGAGATTCAGAGTCTCCTCAGTTTAGGGCACTGACTCTGTGCTAATGTTTAACTATATACAACCAGGAGATTCAGAGTCTCCTCAGTTTAGGGCACTGAATCTGTGCTGGCTGACTAAATAAATATACATCACCAGGAGATTTAGAACCTGCTCATTGTAGGGCACTGACACTGAGCTGGATAGTTAAGGAAAAACATATAACCAGGATATTTAGAGTCTCCTTAGTTTCGGGCACTGACTGAAGCTGGCGGGTTAAATAAATATATAACCAGGAGATTTAGAGTCACCTCAGTTTAGGGCTCAGACTATGTGATGGATTAATAAATACATATATATATAAAACCAGGAGAAAGTCAGTGCCCAAAACTGAGGAGACTCTACATCTCCTGGTTACATATAATTAACCAGACAGCACAGAGTCAGTGCCCTAAACTGAGGAGACTCAAACTCTTGGTTATTTATGTGTATTTATCCATCCAGCACGTAGTCTGAGCCCTAAACTGAGGAGATTCGAAATCTCTTAGTTATAAATATATTTAATTAACCCACCAGCACAGAGCCAGTGCCCTAAACTGAGGAGACTCTAAATTTCTGGTTATATATATTTAAACAGACAGCACAGAGACAGTGCCCTTTACAGAGGAGACTCTAAATCTCCTGTTGTTAAGAAATTAGTCAGCCAGCATAAAGTCAATGCTGACTCTGTGTTGGTTGGTGAAATAAATATATGTAACCAGGACATTTAGAGTCTCCTCAGTTTGGGGCACTGATTCTGGACTGGCTGGGTAAATCAATATATAACCAGGAGATATAGAGTCTGCTCATTTTAGGATCCAGACAATGTGCTGGCTGTGCCCATAACTGTGCAGACTCTAATTCTCCTGGTTAAAGATATTAAACCAGCCAGCACAGAGTCAGTGCCCTAAACTGAGGAGACTCTAAATCTCCTGATTATATATATAATTATGTAACCAGCCAGCACAATGTCAGTGCCCTAACGTGTGGAGAATTTAAATCTCCTGGATATGGATGTTTATTTAACCATCCTGCACAGAGTCTCTGCCTTGACTGAGGAGAATCTGAATCTCGTGGTTATATATATTTAAACAGACAGCACAGAGTCAGTGCCCTCACCTGAGGAGACTCTAAATCTCCAGGTTATACATATTTGTTTAACCAGCTTACACAGAGTCAGTGCCCAAACTGAGGAGAATTTAAATCTCCTGGTAATTTATATGTATTTATAAATTCAGCACATAGTCTGAGCCCTAAACTGAGGCAACTCTAAATTTCCTGGTTATATCTATTTATTTAATCCGCCAGCCCACAATCAGTGCCCCAAAATGAGGAGAATCTAAATCTCCTGGTTATATACATTTAAACAGATAGCGCAGAGTCAGTGCATTAACTGAGGAGATTCGAATCTCCTCGTTATATATGTTTATTTAATCGTAGAGTTGAGGGTCAGTGCCCAAAACTGGGGAAACCCTAAATATCCTGGTTATTTTTATTTAAACAGCAGGCACAGAGCCATCACACTAAATTGACAGACACTAAATCTCCTGGTTATATCTATTTGTTTAAGCAGCCAGCCCAGAGTCAGTATCCCAAACTGAGGAGACTCTAACCCTCCTGGCAAAATACATTTAACCAGCTAGCACAGAGTCAGTGCCCTAAATTGAACAGAATTTAAATCTCCTGGTTACATGCATATATTTAAGCAGCCAGCACAGAATCAGTGACCTAAAGTGAGGATTCTCTACATCTCCTGATTATGTATATTGACCCAGCCAGCCCAGAGTCAGTGCTCCAAACTGAGGAGACTTGAAATCTCCTGGCTATATATATATGTATTAATCCATTCAACACATAGTCTGAACCCTAAACTGGGGAGACTGTAAGTCTCCTAGTTATATATATATTTATTTAAGCTGCCAGCCAACAGTCAGTGCCATAAACTGAGGAGACTCTCAGTCTCCTGGTTATATATATTTAACCAGCCAGCACCGAGTCTGTGCCCTATAATGATCAGACTCTAAATGTCCTGTTTACATATATTTATTTAAACAGCCAGCTTACAATCAGTGCCCTAAACTGAGGAGTTTCTAAATTTCCTGGTTATATATATATTTAATCAGCCAGCCCAGACTCAGTGCTCTTAACTTAGTAGACTCTAAAGCTCCTGGTAGTATATATTTGTTTAACCAGCTAACACAAAGACAGTGCCCTAAACTGAAGAGATGCTAAATATCCTGGTTATATATATTTATTTAACCAGCCAGCAGCAAGTCAGTGACCTAAACTGAGGAGACTGTAATTATCCTGGTTATATTTATTTAACCAGCCAACACCGAGTCAGGCTCCTAAACTGAGAAGATTCTATATATTCTGGTTATATCTATTTATTTAACCAGTCAACCCAGAGTCAGTGTCCCAAACTGTGGAGACTCTAAATACTCTGTTTACAAAAAAATAACCAGCCACCACACAGTCAGTGCCCTAAAAATAAGGAGACTAAATCTCCTGGTTATATATTTATTTAATCAGCTAGCATAGAAACAATGCCCCAAAATGAGCAGACTCGAAATGTCCTGGTTACATCTGTTAATTTAAACAGCTAGCCCATAAGCAGTGCCCTAAACTGAGCAGTTTCTAAATTTCCTGGTTATATATATTTAAACAGACAGCACAGACTCAGTGCGCTTAACTGAGTAGATTCTAAATCTCCTGATAATATATATTTGTTTAACCAGCCAGCCAGCCAGCCCAGAATCAGTATCCCAAACTAAGGAGACTCTAACCCGCTGGCTATATACATTGAAAGAGACAGCGCAGAGTCAGTGCCCTTACTGAGGAGATGCGAAATCTCCTGGTTATAAATATTTATTTAACCAGCCAGCACAGAGTCAGTGTACTAAATCAAACAGAATTTAAATCTGCTGGTTACATGCATATATTTAAGCAGCCAGCACAGATTCAGTAACCTAAAGTGAGGATTGTCTACATCTCCTGGTTATGTATATTGACCCAGCCATCCCAGAGTCAGTGCTCCAAACTGAGGAGACTCTAAATATCCTGGATGTATGTATTTAAACAGACAGCAAAGAGGCAGTGCCCTAAACTGAGGAGACTCAAAATCTCCTAGCTATATATATGTATTAATCCATCCAGCACATACTCTGAGCCCTAAACTGAGGAGACTGCAAATCTCCTAATTATATATATTTATTTAAGGCACCAGCCCACAGTCAGTGCTATAAACTGAGGAGACTCTCAGTCTCCTGGTTATATATATTTAAAGAGCCAGCTCCGAGTCTGTGCCCTAAACTGAGGAGACTCTATATCTCCTGGATATATATATATTTATTTAATCAGCCAGAACTGAGAGAGTGCCCAAAACTGAGGAGACGCTAAATATACAGGTTTTATATATTTAACCAGAAGGCACAGAGTCAGTGCCCTAAACTGAACAGGTTCTAAATCTCCTGGTTATATCTATTCATTTAACCAGCCAGCCCAGAGTCAGTGCCCCAAACTGTGGAGACTCAATATCCTGGTTATAAAAGTTTTAACCAGCCACCTCACAGTCAGTGCCTTAAAATGAGGAGTCTACATCTCCAGGTTATATTTAATTAACCATCTTGCACAGAGTCGGGGCCTTAAAATGTGTAGACTCTAAATCTCCTGGTTATATATATTTAACCTGCGTGCACAGAGTCTGTGCCCCAAACTGAGGAGACTCTAAATATCTTGGTACTGTTTCAGCATTTAACCAGCCAGCACAGGGTCAATGCCCGATAATGAGCAGAGTCTAAATGTGCTGCTTATATTTATTTATTAAACCATCCAGCACAGAGTCAGTCCCTAGACTGAGGAGACTCGAAATACCCTGGTTATATATATTTAAATGAACAGCATTGAGTCAGTGCACGAAACTGAGGAGACACTAAATCCCCTGGTTGTAAAGATGTATTTAACCAGCTCGCACAGAGATAGTGCCCTATAATGAGCTGACTCTACATCTCCTGGTTACATATATTCATTTAATCAGCCAGTACAGAGTCAGTCACCTAAACATGAGGAGACCCTCAATCTTCTGTGTATATATGATTATTTAACCACCCAGCACAGAGTCAATGCCCTAAACTGAGGAGAATCCGAATCAGATGGTTTTATATATATATTTATTCCACCAGCCAGCAGAAACTCAGTCCCCTTCAATGACGAGGCTCTGAATCTCCAAGTCATATATATTTAACCAGCCAACAGAATCAGTGCCCTAAACTGAGGAGACTCTAATTTTCCTGGTTGTAAAGATGTATTTAACCAGCTCGCACAGAGATAGTGCCCTATAATGAGCTGACTCTATATCTCCTGGTTACATATATTCATTTAATCAGCCAGCACAGAGTCAGTCACCTAAACATGAGGAGACCCTCAATCTTCTGTGTATATATAATTATTTAACCACCCAGCACAGAGTCAATGCCCTAAACTGAGGAGAATCCGAATCAGATGGTTTTATATATATATTTATTCCACCAGCCAGCAGAAACTCAGTCCCCTTCAATGACGAGGCTCTGAATCTCCAGGTCATATATATTTAACCAGCCAACAGAATCAGTGCCCTAAACTGAGGAGACTCTAATTTTCCTTGTTATATATATTTATTAAAATGTAGAGTTGAGAGTCAGTGCCCAAAACTGGGGAAATCCTAAATATCCTGGTTACATATTTATATATTAAAACAGACAGCACAGAGTCAGTGCCCTTAACTGAGGAGACACAAAATCTCCTGGATATATCTATTTATTTAACCAGCCAGCCCAGAGTCAGTGCCCCAAACTGAGGAGACTCTAAATCTCCTGGTTATATATGTTTAAACAGACAGGACAGAGTTAATGCCCTTAGCTGAGGAGACTCTAAATACTATTCTATACACTTAACCAGCCAATACCGCATCACTGCCCAAAAATGAGGAGAATGTGAAACTAGTGGTTATATATACTTATTTAACCAGCTAGAAGAATGTCAATGCCCTAACCTGAGGAGACTCTAAATCTCCTGTTTATATATATATTTATTTAACCAGCCAGCACAGTGTCAGTGCCCCATAATGTGCAGACTCTAAATCTTTGGTGATATATATTCAACCATCCAGCATAGAGTCTGTGCCCTAAACTGAACAGACTCTAAATCTCCTGGTTTTACATATATTTATTGAACCAATCAGGACAAAGTCAATTCCCTATACTCAGGAGATTCTGAATTTCCTAGTTATATATATTTATTTAACTAGCCAGCAAAAAGTCAGTTCCCGAAACTGAGGAGACTCTCAATCTCCTGGATATGTGCAAACTCCACACAGTCAGTCACCTGAGACGGGAAACAAACCTGGGTCTCTGGCACTGTGAGGCAGCAGTGCTAACCACTGTGCCACCGTGCCACCCACATTGAGGAGATTCTAAATCTCCTGGTTTTGTGGCGACTCTAAATCTCCTAGTTATATCTATTTATTTAACCCGCCAGCTCACGGTCAGTGCCCTAAAATGAGGAGAATCTAAATCCCCTGGTTATATATATTTAACCAGATAGTGCAGAGTCAGTGCATTAACTGAGAAGATTCTAAATCTCCTCGTTACATTTATATATTTAATCAACCAGCACAGAGTCAGTGCCCTAAAATGAGGAGACTCTAAATCTCCTGGTTATATTTCTGTATTTAACCAGCCAGCACAGGGTCAATGCTCTATAATAAGCAGACTCTAAAATGAGGAGTCTCTACACCTCCAGGTTATATTTAATTAATCATCTCGCACAGAGTCAGTGCCCTAAACCGAGGAGACCCTAAATCGTCGGGTTATATATATTTATTTAATCAGCCAGCAGAATGTCAATGCCCTAACCTGAGGAGACTCTAAATCTCCTGTTTATATGTATTTATTTAACCAGCCAGCACAGTGTCAGTGCCCCATAATGAGCAGACTCTAAATCTTTGGTGATATATATTTAGCCAGCCAGCACAGAGTCTGTACCCTAAACTGAACTGGTTTTACATATATTTAATTAACCATCCAGCAAAAAGTCAATGCCCTAGACAGAGGAGATTCTGAATCTCCTGGTTATATATATTTATTTTACTAGCCAGCAAAATGTCAGTTCCCGAGACTGAGGAGACTCCAAATCTCCTCGTTATATTTCTGTATTTAATCAGCAAGCACGGAGTCAGTGCACTAAACTGAGGAGACCCAAAATCGTCTGTTTATATATTTATTTAACCAGCCAACACCAAGTCAGTGCCCTAAACTGAGGAGAATCTGAATCTAATGGTTATATATATATTTATTTTACCAGCCAGCAGAATGTCAATGCCCTAACCTGAGGAGACACTAAATCCCCTGATTGTAAAGATGTATTTAACCAGCCAGCACAGAGATAGTGCCCTATAATGAGCTGACTCTACATCTCCTGGTTACATATATTCATTTAATCAGCCAGCACAGAGTCAGTGACCAAAACATGAGGAGACCCTAAATCTCTGGGTATATATATATTTATTTAACCACCCAGCACAGAGTCAATGCCCTAAACAGAGGAGAATCTGATTCACCTGGTTATATATATATATATTTATTCCACCAGCCAGCAGAAACTCAGTCCCCTTCAATGACGAGGCTCTGAATCTCCAGGTCATATATATTTAACCAGCCAACAGAGTCAATGCCCTAAACTGAGGAGACTCTAAATTTTCTCGTTATATATATGTATTAAAATGTAGAGTTGAGAGTCAGTGCCCAAAACTGGGGAAACCCTAAATATCCTGGTTATATATAAATTAAAACAGCAGGCACAGAGACAGTGCTCTAAACTGAGGAGACACTAAATCTCCTGGATATATCTATTTATTTCATCAGCCAGCCAAGAGTCAGTGCCCCAAACTGAGGAGACACTAAATCTCCTGGTTATATATATTTAAACAGACAGCACAGAGTTAATGCCCTTAGCTGAGGAGAATCTGAATCTAATGGTTATATATACTTATTGAACCAGCCAGCAGAATGTCAATGCCCTAACCTGAGACGACTCTAAATCTCCTGTTTATATGTATTTATTTAACCAGCCAGCACAGTGTCAGTGCCCCATAATGTGCAGACTCTAAATCTTTGGTGATATATATTTAACCATCCATCATAGAGTCTGTGCCCTAAACTGAACAGACTCTAAATCCCATGGTTTTACATGTATTTATTGAACCATTCAGCACAAAGTCAATGCCTTAGACTGAGGAAATTCTGAATCTCCTGGTTATATATATTTATTTAACTAGCCAGCAAAAAGTCAGTTCCCGAAACTGAGGAGACTCTCAATCTCCTGGACAAAAGTATTTATTGAACCAGCTAGAAGAGAATCAGTTCCCTAAACTGAGGAGACTCAAAATCTTCTGTTCATAGATAATTAACCAACAAGCCCAGTGGCAGGATCCAAAATTGAGGAGATTCTGAATCTCCTGGATATATATATTTATTTAACCAGCCAGCTCAGAATCTGGGGCCCATAGCTGAGAAGACTCTAAATCTCTTGAATGTATGTACTTAATTAGCCAGCCCGGAGTCAGTGCCCTTAACTGAATACACTTTAATTTTCCAGGTGATATATATATACATATATATATATATATATATATATATATATATATATATATATATATATATATATTTAACCAGCCCAGCCCAGAATCACTGCCATGAGCAGAGGAGACTCTAAATCTCCGGGTTATATATATTTATTTAACCAGCCCAGCCCAGAGTCAGTGCCCTAAAATGAGGAGAGTTTAAATCTCCTGGTTATATATATTTTAACACAGAGCACAGAGTCAGTGCCCTAACCTGAGGAGACTGTAAATATCCTGGTTATGTATATTTTTTAACCATCCAGCACAGAGTGAGTGATCTAAACTCAGGAGAATCTGAATCTCCTGGTTATATATAATTATTTAACCAGCCAGCAGAACGTCAGTGCCCTAAACTGAGAAGATTCTAAATATCCTGGTTATAAAAATTTTAGCCATCCACTACACAGTCATTGTCCTAAACTGAGGAGACTCTAAATCTCCTGGTTATATATATTTAAACAGACAGCACAGACTCAGTGCCCTATACTGAGGAGATTCGAAATCTCCTGGCTATATATGAATGTATTTTTCCATCCAGTACATAGTCTGAGTCCTAAACCGAGTAGAATCTAAATCTCCGAGTTAGAAATATTTATTTAACCTGCCAGTGCACAGTCAGTGCCCTAAACTGTGGAGATTCTAAATCTCCTGGTTATATATATTTATTTAACCAGCCAGCACAGCGTCAGTGCCCTAAATTGATGAGACCTGAAATCTTCTTATATATATTTTTAAATCATTCAGCACAGCATGAGTGCTCTAAACTCAGAGAAGAATTTGAATCTACTGGTTATATATATTTATTTAACCAGCTAGCACAGAGTCAGTACCCTAAACTGAGGAGACTCTAAATCCCCTGTTTATATGTATGCATTTATCCATCCAGCACAATGTCTGAGCCCTAAACTGAACAGACTCTAAATCTCCTGGATATATCTACTTATTTAACCAGCCAGCCCAGAATCAGCGCCCTAAACTAAGAAGTTATATCCAGCCACCACACAGTCAGTGCCCTTAACTGAGGAGACACGAAATATCCTAGTTTTATATATATTTATCCATCCAGCACATTGTCTGTGCCCTAGAATTAGCAGACTCTAACTCCCCTAGTTATGTATATTTATTTAATCAGCCAGCATAGAATCAGTGTCCTAAAGTGAGCACACACTAAATCTCCTGGTTTTATATAGTTATTTAACCAGCTAACACAGAGTCAGTGCCCTAAACTGAGGAGACTCAAAATCACCTGGTTATATACATTTATTTAATCAGCCCAGAATCAGTGCCCAAACTGAGGAGACTCTAAATCTCCTGGTTTTATATATATATTTAAACATACAGCACAGAGTTAGTGCCCAAACTGAGGAGACTCTAAATCTCCTGGTTATATATATTTATTTAATCAGATAGCCCAGAATCAGTGCCCTAACTGAGGAGAGTGTAAATCTTCTGATTATATATATTTAAACAGACAGCACAGATGCAGTTCCCTAAACTGAGGAGATTCTAAATATCCTGGTTATATATAATTAACCAGCCAACACACAGTCAGTGCCCTAAACTGAGGAGACTCTAAATCTTCTGGTTATTTCTATTTAAACAGACAACACAGTGTCAGTGCTCTGATCAGAGGAGACTCTAAATCTCCTGGTTATATATATTTAACCAGCCAGTACAGAGTCAGTTCCTTGACTGAGGAGACTGTAAATTAGATTAGATTACTTACAGTGTGGAAACAGGCCCTTCGGCCCAACAAGTCCACACCGCCCCGCCGAAGCGCAACGCACCCATACCCCTACATCTACCTCTTACCTAAGACTACGGGCAATTTAGCATGGCCAATTCACCTGACCTGCACATCTTTGGACTGTGGGAGGAAACCGGAGCACCTGGAGGAAACCCACGCAGACACGGGGAGAATGTGCAAACTCCACACAGTCAGTCGCCTGAGGCTGGAATTGAACCCAGGTCCCTGGCGCTGTGAGGCAGCAGTGCTAACCACTGTGCCATCGTGCCGCCAAAATCTCCTGGTTACATATATTTAACCAGCCAGTACAGAGTCAGTTCCTTGACTGAGGAGACTGTAAATCTCCTGGTTATATATTTTTAACCAGCCAGTACAGAGTCAGTTCCTTGACTGAGGAGACTGTAAATCTCCTGGTTATATATATTTAACCAGCCAGGACAGAGTCAGTTCCTTGACTGAGGAGACTCTAAATCTCCTGGTTATATTCGTTTCACCAGCCAGTACAGAGTCAGTGCCCTAAACCGAGGAGACTCAAAATCTCCCCATTATGAGGACCTAAAATTTGAATTAGGCAACAAGTTTGTGCAGATTTTTATTTACTCCAAAATGGTTTCTTGATTAAAAATGGCCTGATTTGCAGAATTAAGCTGAAATTCAAAGATAAGGACACAATAGAGTTGTCATAAATTGAATACTGACGCACTAATTTCCCATTTGAACTAACACTGAACTGACACATAAGATGACAATTTATGTAAATAAGATTTCTTTATTAAGGAATACCACAGGATTAGCCTGTTCTCAATTATATCACCACATTGCAGTTGATCGGTCTTTCTTGTAATTAAGAACCCTTTCCCAGGAAATAAGATTGGATTAACTTGCTGGAAATCATGTCACCTTACTATATGTGATTGGTCTTTCTTGTAATTAAGGCTGTACTATTTCTTAAAGAACATATAAATAATGTGTAATTTTCAAATGGAATTGTGCAACTTCACCACGGAACACAGAAGCTTCAATCTCTGTGTTGCTGGACAGAATCGCATCAAGGTACTTCAATTCAATAAACTCATGGCCCTTGCGTTTTGAACAGACCACATGTGTCGATTCTTTTGACCAATCTTGAACCAAGAAGCCCCTCTTGAGGGGTGTAGCTTCTTCATTTTGGTGCTGTGACACGTTTTCGGTTCAGACAGATTGAGAACAGTGTAAGAGTTAAATGTCCTTCACTATTGAGTATTTTGGTTTTCCTCTCATTCAAGTGGTGTCTGACATGACCCCTCCCTGTTTGTTTTCCAGTCCAGCCCGAAAGGATCGGCCTGAGCAAGGGTTGGGTCTGGGGGACTTCTTAAATGTTCAAAGAAAGTGGGGAGAGATTAATTGAAGTTGAAGCTGCTTTGGTACTGGGCAGTGCGCTTCGAAAATTGCTCAACTCTGAGGGGAGGGTTGAAATCTGAATTCCCAAGTCTTGTTAATTTTTGGGTTTTAAAAAATAACTTTGATTGCGTAAACTTTTTTCTTTTATTTTCGGGGTTCGGATTGTTTGAACTTCGTTTCTTTGCAGTTTTAAAATAAAACTTCGATCGTTTGAACTTCATTAATTTCCGAGTTTTTGAAAAAAATATCGATCTCCCCCAAGCTTTTTACATTTCCAGGTTGTACAGAAATTGGATGTTTGTATTTTCAGCAGTATTTTCGGAAGCTGTTGCCCTCAACAGTTCCAATATAGGCAGGTATTAAAGAAGTACGATATTTAAAGTGTTTAGGGAGGCAAGAGGCCCCCAGTTTTTAATGATAGGTTATTATTAATATAATAAAATATAATACATAATGTAAGGTATCGGGTTAAAATTGTGCACAATAAGAGAACAGGTGTTGCTTCTGCAAAAGCTTACATTATAAAATTGGGCTGCGCATCCAAATTCTCGACAATGAGAAGCGAAAACAGGTGGAATTCTCTCTGACTAATACGGCAGAGTGACCGTGTAGCGGTATGGACCAGTAACAGGTGAATAGTGTGATGAGAGGCAAAAAGAATCAGTTTGCGCCCGTGGCAGGATACTGCCACCAAATTGGGGATTGAATTAACTGCAAATGGTCCAGTGAAGTCTGTTGGGGTTCTTAAAAGTGAAGGTGCTCAAACAAAACAATGACTGAATCAAAAGGAGAAGTCACAAGTGACTGGTTAAAAAAACAGCACTGTGCAGTTCGATGGTTGGCTGTAGTTTTAACGAGGAAGACAATGATAATTCGGATTTAGATGAATAGTGTTCCTTTTTTTGTGGCTCCCGTTTTAAATTCTTCCTTCCAGACTGCTCAGTCTTTGGAATGTATAGCTGTTTTACTTAATTCTCAATAACTTTACTGCTTTTGATAATGCTGTAGACCAGGAACAACAACGACAATATAATATTCTTGCTGCTGTATCTGTTATATTCACAAAGCCTATTGGCTTTACACGTATCCTTGAACTTCACCCCCAAAATAAGGAGTCTGCTGAGGATTTTTTTGGAACGTTTTAGATAATTTTCTGAGTCCTATTCCGGCGATCGGGCTTGGAATATAAATGCTATTAATGCTCAGTATAATTCTATGCTATTAAACTGCCTGTCTCTCTCTGTAGTTACAGCAGTCTAAACAAACCATCAAGGCTGGGTTGGACCCCCAATCAACTCCATCGTTCTATTAGGGCCTTGTGGAAGAGGCAGAGGATGAATCACCAGTTTTTCACAAAATAATCCCCTTTCCCCACTCAAAGGTTCGATGGTTGGCCACTCATTAGTTTTGTTGTTGTACCTGTTACATCTGTTCAGCTCGGCCTGTCTTGGTTTATTGCTTTTGTTTGTTTGTTTAGGTGATTATTCTTTGTTTATGGAATATGGAAGGTGGCTGTTCTTTCTTGATGTGTTAAAAGATAAGGCTGGCCAGCAGTAACAATTCTTCCACACTTGGTTAAGCAATGATGCCACAGCCAGGATTTATCAGACTAAACTCCCAAGCTAAAAACTGTGATATGGTGTGTGTGTGAGAGAGAGGAAAAAAAGCTGGACAGCTGGTCGAAAGTTTAACCCTTTGTGATTCGGTTTGAATGCACACTTGGTGATTGAATGTTTGTACTTTGTTCCCTGGAGCTTGAGAACCGGGACTGTTTTGAATCTAATTTCTATTATGGAAATTTAACATGATTTCTTTTAAGGTTAAGGATTTTTCAGTGATTATGAAATAAAATATTAGCTCCTGTTCTTTTTACAGGTCATGCCTGCCTTACTGTCAGTTTCTAACTAATCTCTGTTTTCCTGACATGAAAGCCAGCCTTATTAGATTTCAAATCAGCTTAATATGGAGGAAAACAACATTATAACCTTTTTTTTTGTTTCAGACTCATTTGTTTCCACTTAATGTTAAGACTGATGTGTTTCATTGGTGATTATGATGTGCCAGCCATAGTTTTATTCATGAAGGCCACTCCCTCAATACAGTTGCAGTTTCAGTTCAACATTAGATTGTAATAAATCATCAAAAGAAAATCCCATGGTTAATATCTGTGTCCTTGGATGTGAACATTATACATACATTCGAAGTTTTTTTAACTTGAAGAAACAAATGCTTTCAAGGCAGCTCCAGTTATTTCAAGACCTATAACATTATAATGGAGCAATGACTAGTCACGGGTACTTAAGGAACTTAATTTTGGATTTAACCCAAGGGACTAAAACTGGGTAGTTATAGTGGATTTCAAAGTTGGGAACTGTATGTATTTTGCATTTTAAATATGAAATACTGAATAAATGAATTTCATATATATAAATTAAATAAGAAAATAAAATATTGTATAATACTTAGGTATATATATTGTAAAAATAATATTCATTGATATATTAAACAGAGGAGATCTGCTCTCAAAACAAGACAATGAGAACTAAGCTCTGTTGATCCTCCAATATCCACAAAAATAACTGAAAACTTATTTTCCATCATCTTCTTCAGCTGGATCCCCACTTAGTAATACATAAAGTCTGCTTGGTACCACTCCAATCAGTGCTCTCTTCAGAAATTCAAACTGAATTCTATCCATATCATTAGGTGTCCCTAACGGATGAAAAAGAACTACTGCCTGACTTAAACAG
Source organism: Chiloscyllium punctatum (assembly GCF_047496795.1). Taxonomy (NCBI): domain Eukaryota; kingdom Metazoa; phylum Chordata; class Chondrichthyes; order Orectolobiformes; family Hemiscylliidae; genus Chiloscyllium; species Chiloscyllium punctatum. The sequence goes on from NC_092768.1 coordinate 76,733,081, forward strand.
GTATTGCTGTCACCCAGTATTCGAACCTTTGGGAAAATAGGGACAGGCAAACATATCGAGGAATAGGATGGTATACCAACCACTTTCTTTTGTAGCATCACTGCCACGTTGCCATGGAGCTGGCAAGCTCCATAATGTCACAACCATGTGATACAGTGACCAGGACAAGTGAATGAGACAAATCACCGATTTAGTTATTCTCCTCTTGCAATTTTTGATTAGCTGAAAATTCAAATCTTAAAAGTAGCTTTCAGATTATGACAATTAAGATTCCAAAATGTACAGTTAAGAACAGGCTTTAAAGTTAGACAAGCATAAATTGGTAAATTGGTTAAATGAGGTTAAAATGAAAATAGAGGCAAGGAGATCAACTACAGAAGGGAAGAGAATGATGTAATAAGAAGGATAAAACAGCAGAGTACAGTTTTAAAATTTTTTAGTCACTTGTTGGGTTTCCACACTGAATTACAGATAATTATTATATTTATTATCATAAATATTTGTTATTTATTATATGTAATATTATTTATGTTTATAAATAAATAATGTTTATAAATAAATAAATGCTCGTTGTTGTGGTTCTGTTCGCCGAGCTGGGAATTTGTGTTGCAGACGTTCCGTCCCCTGTCTAGGTGACATCCTCAGTGCTTGGCAGCCTCCTGTGAAGCGCTTCTGTGCTGTTTCCTCCGGCATTTATAGTGGCCTGTCTCTGCCGCTTCCGGTTGTCAGTTCCAGCTGTCCGTTGTAGTGGCCGGTATATTGGGTCCAGGTCGATGTGTTTATTGATTGAATCTGTGGATGAGTGTCATGCCTCTAGGAATTCCCTGGCTGTTCTCGGTTTGGCTTGTCCTATAATAGTAGTGTTGTCCTAGTCGAATTCATGTTGCTTGTCATCTGTGTGTGTGGCTACTAAGGATAGCTGGGCGTGTCGTTTCATGTCTAGTTGGTGTTCTTGGAAGCAGATCGTTAGCTGTCTTCCTGTTTGTCCTATGTAGTGTTTTGTGCAGTCCTTGCATGGGATTTTGTCCACTACATTAGTTTTGCTCATGTTGGGTATCGGGTCCTTCGTCCTGGTGAGTTGTTGTCTGAGCGTGGCTGTTGGTTTGTGTGCTGTTATGAGTCCGAGTGGTCGCAGTAGTCTGGCTGTCAGTTCGGAAATGTTCTTGATATATGGTAGTGTGGCTAGTCCTTTGGGTTGTGGCATGTCCTCATTCCATTGTCTTTCCCTTAGGCATCTGTTGATGAAATTGCGGGAGTATCCGTTTTTGGCAAATACCTTGTATAGGTATTCCTCTTCCTCTTTTTTTGCAGTACTGGTGTGCTGCAGTGTATTGTGGCCCTTTTGAAATATACACATTGACAAGGAAGAAACTATGGTCTCATTCGATGTAACGGCACTGTTAACCTCTATCGACAAAACCCCAGCCAGAGAAACAATAGCCAACCTGCTGGAAATACAGAACAGACAACAGGACGGGGAACCTATCAACAAAGACGGCATACGCAAACTACTGGACCTGTGTCTCACAACACACTTCACATTCAACAACCAAATATATGAACAAATCAACAGCACACCCATGGGCTCACCCATCTCTGGACTCATAGCAGAAGCTGTAATGCAAAGATTAGAACAAACAGTTTTACTGCAAATTCAACCCAAACTCTGGGTCAGATATGTAGATGATACCTTTTTAATCATTAAAAACACAGAAATAGAGAACACACACCGGATCATCAACGCCACACTCACAGGAATCCGATTCACTAGAGAGGAAGAGAAGGACAACCAACTCCCATTCCTAGACGTGATGGTACAGAGAACACCGAACGGAGAATTCACCACAAAGGGACACAGGAAAGACACACACACAGACCGAGTCCTGAACTACGTAAGCAACCACTCCAACACACACAAAATAAGTTGCATCAAGACACTGTTCAAAAGGGCCACAGATTCAATCAATAAGCACATCGACCTGGACCCAATATACCGACCACTGCAGCAAACAGCTGGAACTGACAACGGAAGCGGCAGATTCAAACCACTATAAATGCCGGAGGAAAGATCACAGAAGCGCTTCACAGGAGGCTCCCAAACACTGAGGATCTCACCGAGACAGGGGACGGAACATCTGCAACACAAATTCCAAACTCGGCGAACAGAACCACAAAATAAAGCTCAGTATTTGGGACCCGTGTGCTCCAGGGCTGAGCTTCTGAATAAATTGGGTCTATATTCGAGAAAATTGAAAGGCGATTTCATTTGAATGAATCAGATTGTGATGAGGCTTGAGAGGGGAGATGCTGAGAAATTAATCCTGTGGGTCTGGGAATCTGAAACACAATAACACAGTCTCAGGAGTTGCTGGAAAAGCTCAGCAGGTCAGGCAGCATCTGTGCAGAGAAATCAGCGTTAATGTTCCAGCATCCGCAGTTCATTCGGGTTTGATTGCCACCCTCTCAGGGTAAGGGGCAGGTTATTTGGGACTAAGATGAGGAGACAGCGCTTCACTCTAAGGCCTCTGAGTCTTTAATATTCTCTCTCCCTGAGGATTGTGGATGCTCCCTCACTGAGTACATTTCAGATTGGAATAGACAGATTGCCGGGGTCTCAGGGAGTCACAGGATATGGCGAGTGGATAGGAAACCGGATTTGAAATCTCAAACCAGCTCTGATTGGATTGACTGCCAGAACAGACTGAACAGTTTAAACAGGCTGTATAGCCTCCTCCTGCTCACATTTCCTGAGCTCTCAGATGTTTAATGAACTTATTCCCAATCCCTTTTGGATTTGTTTCCATGGAACCGTTTATCATTAAATCTCTGCAGCCTCCACCCTATTACAAACCATCTCATTCTTTCTTCAGCGTTACCCCCATTCCAATTCCTCAGAAATCATTACTTTTCTAACTTCCTTCTGCTCTGCTGAATCCCCCCACCCTCATAACACACGGGTTAACCTTTCCCTTCTCCCTATAGATGCTGCCTGACCTTATCAGATTTCTCAGCATGGCCTGTGTTTATTTCAGAGGGAATGACATCTCCCTGTTCCTGTTTCTGTGAGAGGATATATTCCCCAATCCGACTCCTTGATATTCCGTTTGTTCACAGAGAAAAGAGCTTTTCCTGGCGATGGTTCCTGTGAATTGCAGTGTGGAACCGGGCAGCATTGCTCGGCATCTCGGAAGCTTTCCCCTCTGCTGCTTCCCATTTCTTATTGAAATATTGGGTACAGCACAAGGATGGGTTTGTTTTGTTCGAAAAGTGAGAGACTGCTCCCGTCAGGAACCTGAAATAATTACAGAAGCCGCTGGAAACACTGAACAGTTCCAACAGCTTCTGTAGTGGTGGGGAGGGAGGGTTAATGTGTCAAATCTGCACAAGGATAAAATAAACTCCAGCCTCAAAACACTCAGAGTCCTAAGTTTTACAAACATCACTATAACATTTTTCTGAGCCATCAATTCCCCTTAAACCCTTCCAATGCTGAATAGCATCTTTCTGATTCTCTCTTTGAGAGATGTCCCTCAGTGAGCTCCTCCACCATTCTTTCCATTTCACTGGGGACCCACTATCCACAGTCTCCAATCAAATGACCTGAACTCAGACACACAGAGATCTTAAAGAGTTACACAATGCAGATAGGAAGTTGATTTCATTTCTGTTTCTGAGTCCAATCTTCACTCAGTGAGACAGAGTCAGGTATTCAAGGCTCCAACAAGAGCTGGATTCTGCTTCTGGTGATTGTCTTCATTCAGTGAGAAGGAGGGCCGTGGGCCAGAAGGAGCTCATCATTGTGCTTCGGGTTGTCTGCTCAGTCTGCAGCATTGCAGGCCGTGGGAGCAGGGCAGTGGGAAAGGTACCTCGTGTGGACTGTAATAGGACTTTCAACACATTGTTCCAGACCAGTAACAGAGCTCCAGGAATTCTGAATGAGGATCGGAAAAATGGATTGATTGTAGGAGGTGGATCAGGGAAACAGGATAAACCTGATGAGATCAGCAGGATTTATCTGTCTAACTCTGTGCCATACTTTATTTTCTGCTTCATAAATCTACAATCCGGAGCTCAACCCACTCAGAGCAATATAAGCTCAGAAACAAATCATTCAGTCCAACACATCCATGCTGAACTGATATCCGATGTCAATCTCATCCTATTTGTCAGAATTTGGCCCATGTTCCTCTGAACCCTTTTTAATTCCTACACCCACCCAGATACCTTTTAAATGTTGTAACTGTACCAGCCTCCACTACTTCCTCTGGCAGCTCATGCACACAGTGCCCTCTGGGTGAAAAATGTTCCTCTTAGGTCCCTTTTATGTTTCCCTTCTCAACTTTAACACATGCCATCTGCTTCTGGACTCCCCTACCCCAGGGAAATCACCTTGCCTTTTTATCCTATTGAGGGTCCTTCATGATTTTGGGAACCTCTATTACATTACCCCTCAGCCACTGACGCTCCAGGGACAATAGCCTCAACCTATACAGTCTTAACCTCCAGCACAAACCCTCCAACCTTGGCATAATCCATGTAAATCTTTTCTGAACCCTTTCAAGTTTCACAACACCCTTCTTTTCGGAGGGAGTCCAGAATTGCACATTATATACCAAACGTGGCTGAACCAATACCGCAACATCACCTCCCAACTCCTTTACCCAATTAACTGAGCAATAAAGACAAAAATGCCACAAGCATTCTTCACTATCCGATCGAAATGTTTGTCCACCTTCAACGATCTATGAAGCTGTACTCCAGGTCTATTTGTTTACCAACATCCCTAGTACCTTGTCCATTCAGTGTAAATGTCCTGCTCTCTTTTGCCTTTCCAAAATGCAGCACCTCACATTTATCTAAATTAATCTCCATCTGCCACTCCTCAGCCCATTGGCCCATCTGATCAAGATCCTGTTGCACTCTGAGGTAACCATCTTCACTGTCCTTGATACTTCCAATTTTACTGTCATCTGCAAACTTACTATCCATTCCTCCTCTGGTCACATCCAAATCATTTATATAAATGACAAAACAACAGTGGACCCAGCACCAATCCTTGTAACACACCGCTGGTCACAGGCCTCCAGTCTGAAAAGCAACCCTCCCCCACCACCCTCTGTCTTCTACCTTCGAGCCAGTTCTCTACCCAAAGGGTAATTCTACTGGCCCAACATACAAGTTTGAAATTATGACACCAGTCTCAAAAGTACAACAAGAACCTATTCCTGATTGGGGAATCGGGGCCAGGGAATCAATAAAAAGAAATGTTGCAAGGTTCGGTAAATTGGAGATTCAGTTCAGTGCATCACTCAATGAAAACCATTCAGCAGGGCATCCGTACGTGGAAGAAGTGATTCAGGGAACAATTAAATGGAAGGAACTGAAGCAGGGATTCAATAATGGAGAATGTATGCAGGGGCTTTTAAATAGGGCAGGATAATACTCAATGGGAGAGTTGGTGTAGTTTCAGGATTTGTGCAGGATTGGTAAATGGGAGAAATGGTGCAGAGCAGCGGAGCCATAAATAGAGTCATACAATCATAGAGATGTACACCATGGAAACAGACACTTCACTCCAACTTGTCTATAACTCAATTTTAGAATTCTGGCAGCGCTCCACGAATTTGGAGAATCTTTCCAAGGAAATACTAAATGGAAGGATTGGGCAAGGGCTTATCGAAATAAGAGAATTTGGAACAGGGATCTGATATTGTCAAATTAGTTCAGTTAGAACCAAATGGGAGAGTTTCATTTAGCAGTAAATGGGAGAATTGGTGCAGTGTAGCACTAAATGGGAGCATTCTGACAGGACAATACTTGATGCGGGAATGTGTGTGTGGCTTTCCTGTACACCTTTGTGGTGAATTCAGGTATACAGGAAAGCCACACACACAGACCCAGTTCTGAACTGCGAAAGCAACCAGCCCAACACACACAAAAGAAGTTGCATCAAGACACTATTCAAAAGGGCCACAACACACTGCAGCACACCAGAACAGCAAAAAGAGGAAGAAGGACACCTATACAATGTATTCGACAAAAACGGATACCCGCGCAATTTCATCAACAGATGCCTAAGGGAAAGACAGCGAACCACAACCCAAAGGACTAGCCATGTTATCATACATCAGGAGCATTTCCGAACTGACAGCCAGACTACTGAGGCCACTAGGACTCATAACAGCACACTAACCAACAGTCACGCTCAGACAACAACTCACCAGAACGAAGGAACCGATACCCAACACGAGCAAAACCAACGTAGCGTACAAAATCCCATGCAAGGACTGCACAAAACACGACATAGGACAAACAGGAAGACAGCTTACGATCCGTATACACGAACACCAAGTAGCCACGAAACGACATGACCAGCTATCCTTAGTAGCCACGCACGCAGATGACAAGCAACATGAGTTCGACTGGGACAACACTACTATTATAGGACAAGCCAAACAGAGAACAGCCAGGGAATTCCTAGAGGCATGGCACTCATCCACAGATTCAATCAATAAGCACATCGACCTGGACCCAATATATCGGCCACTGCAACGGACAGCTGGAACTGACAACGGACGCGGCAGATTCAAACCACTATAATTGCCGGAGGAAAGATCACAGAAGCGCTTCACAGGAGGCTTCCAAACACTGAGGATCTCACCGAGACAGGGGACGGAACGTCTGCAACACAAATTCCCAGCTCGGCGAACAGAACCACGGAAATGGTACGAGGCAACAAAGAATTGGAGAATTGATGCGGGACATCAGGAAATGAGGGACCTGGTGCACAGTGGAGCTCAATTCGAGAATTGGTGCATGGCAACAGTAAATGGGAGAATTAGAGTAGCGCACCCTTAAATGGTAGAATCGGGCTCAGGCATCAGTAAATGGGAGAATTAGTACAGGGATATGAGTAAATGGGAGATTTCGTGGGAAACAATAATTTGGAGATCTGTTGCACAGTGCAGTTACATTAGAAAATTGGTGGGAGTGCCAATATATTGGAAAATTGGAGTAGAGCATGTCTAAATTGGGGAATAGGGGCCAGGGATTCAGTAAAAAGAAGAAATGTTGCAGCATCGGTAAATTGGAGATTCAGTTCAGTGCATCACGAAATAAAACAAATCAGCAGGTCACCCGTACGTGGAAGATGTAGTTTAGGGAACAATTAAATGGAAGGAATTGATGCAGGGCAACAATAATTGGAGAATTCATGCAATTCTAAGTGGGAGGATTGGGGCAGGATAACCTCATTGGGTGAGTTGGTGAAATTCCCGAATTAGTGCAGGATTGGGAAATGGAAGAATTGGTGCAGGGAAGCGGAGCACTAATTACAGACTGAGAGATGTACAGCACGGAAACAGAACCTTCAATCCAACCTGTCCATGCTTAAATTTAAGAATTCCTGGCAGCTCTTCACTAAATTGGAGAATCATTGCAAGAAACTACTAAATGGAAAAGTTGGGAAAGAGCTTCTCGAAATGTGAGATTTTGCAACAGGGCATCAGATAATGGGAGAATTAGTGCAGTTCACCACTAAATAGGTGCGTTATGCTGTGTTTCACTAAATGGGAGAATTGGGACAGGGAGATTTAGAGTAGGGCACCCCTAAATTGGGCGAGGGCATCATTCACTAGGAGGATCGGTGTAAGGCAACACTGAGTGGAGAACTTGTTCAGGACATCAGTAATTGGGGGAAACGGTGCTAAGCAACACTGAATTGGAGTATTGGTGTGGGGTATCAGTAAATAAGAGTGCTGGTGGGCGTGCTGATAACTTCGAGAATTGGAGCAAATGGGAGAATGCGGGCAGTGAATCAGGAAATAGGACAAATGTTGAAAAGGCTTAATGGTCCAGATTCAATACAGTGTACCACGAAATGGGGGAGTTGGTGCAGTTCGCCACGAAGGGGGGGGGGGGGGATATTTGCAGTTTGGGGAATTTGGAGATATGATTGTCAAGATTAGAGAATTCTGTCAGCAGTCAACTAAATGGGAGAATTGTTGCAGGGAAATACTGAATGGAAGACCTGGTGCACAGTGGAGCTCAATTACAGAATGGGTGTATGGCAACAGGGAATGGGAGAATTAGGGTAGCGCACCCTTAAATGGTAGAATCGGGCTCGGGCATCAGTAAGGAGAAGAGGGAGTACAGGAGTATGAGTCAATTCGAGATTTGGTGGGTTTCAACAAAAGGGAGATCTGGTGCACAGTGCCCTTACATTGGAAAATTGGTAGGAGTGTCTATATGTTAGAAAATTGGAGCAGAGCATGTCTATATTGGGGAATCGGGGCCAGGGAATCAATAAAAAGAAATGTTGGAAGCATCGGTAAATTGGAGAGTCAGGTCAGTGCATCACCAAATGAACAAATATAATCAGCAGGGAATCTGTACGTTGGAAATGTGTATCAGGGAACAACTAAATGGAAGGAATTGATGCAGAGCAACAATAATTGGAGAAGTCATGCAGGTGTCGTTAAATTCTAAGTGGGAGGACTGGGGCAGGATAACATCACTGGGAGAGTTGGTGAAATTCCCGATTTAGTGCAGGATTGGGAAATGGGAGAATAGGTGCAGGAAAGGAAAGCGCTAATTACAGCATTAGAGACGTACAGCACGGAAACAGACCCTTCCGACCAAATTGTCCACGTCCAAATGTAAAAATTCTTGTAAGCTCTGCACTAAATGGAGAATCATTGCAAGAAACTACGAAATGGAAAAGTTGGGAAAGAGCTTATCGAAATGTGAGAATTTGCAACAGACCATCAGATAATGGGTGAATTAGTGCAGTTCAATGTTAATTGGGTGAGTTATGCTGTGTTGCACTTAATGGGAGAATTGGGGCAGGACATTACCTTTTGGGAGATTTAGAGTAGCGCACCCCTAAATTGGGCGAGGGCATCAGTCAGTGTGAGGATTGGGGTAAGGCAACACTGAACCTGTTCAGGACATCAGTAATTGGGGGAAATGGTGCTCAGCAACACTGAATTGGAGAATTGGTGTGGGGTATCAGTAAATGAGAGACCTGGTGCAGGGTGCTGATAACTTCGAGAATTGGAGCAACTGGGAGAACACAGGCAGTGAATCAGGAAATAGGACAGATGTTGCAAAAGATTAGTGGTCCAGATTCAATACAGTGTACCACGAAATAAGGGAGTTGGTGCAGTTCACCACGAAAGGGGGGATATGTCTAGGATCAGTAATTTGGAGATTTGATGCGGGGATTGCAAGATTTGAGAATTCTGGTAGCAGACTACGAAATGGGAGAATTGTTGCAGGGAAATACTGAATGGAAGACCCGGTTCACAGTGGAGCTAAATTAGAGAATGGGTGTATGGCAACAGGAAATGGAGAATTAGAGTAGCGCACCCTTAAATGGTCGAATCGGGCTCAGGCAGAGTAAATGGAGGAATTAGGACAGGGATATCAGTAACTGAGTGATTAGGTGGAAACAATAAATGGGAAATTCAGTGCAGAGCGCCGTGACATCGGAAAATTGGTGGGAGTGCCAAAATATTTTCTATAATACAGGAGGAAGCAGAGACGCTGCTCCAGCTCCTTTATTTTCTCGAATACAGGAGGAAGCAGTGACGCTGCTCCAGCTCCTTTATTTTCTATAATACAGGAGGAAGCGGTGACGCTGCTCCGGCTCCTTTATTTTCTATAATACAGGAGGAAGCAGTGACGCTGCTCCAGCTCCTTTATTTTCTGTAATACAGGAGGAAGCAGTGACGGTGCTCCAGCTCCTTTATTTTCTATAATACAGGAGGAAGCAGTGACGCTGCTCCAGCTCCTTTATTTTCTCTAATACAGGAGGAAGCAGAGACGCTACTCCAGCTCCTTTATTTTCTATAATACAGGAGGAAGCAGTGACGCTGCTCCAGCTCCTTTATTTTCTATAATACAGGAGGAAGCAGTGACGCTGCTCCGGCTCCTTTATTTTCTATAATACAGGAGGAAGCAGTGACGCTGCTCCAGCTCCTTTATTTTCTATAATACAGGAGGAAGCAGAGACGCTGCTCAAGCTCCTTTATTTTCTATAATACAGGAGGAAGCAGTGACGCTGCTCCAGCTCCTTTATTTTCTCTAATACAGGAGGAAGCAGAGACGCTGCTCCAGCTCCTTTATTTTCTATAATACAGGAGGAAGCAGTGACGCTGCTCCAGCTCCTTTATTTTCTCTAATACAGGAGGAAGCAGTTACGCTGCTCCAGCTCCTTTATTTTCTATAATACAGGATGAAGCAGTGACGCTGCTCCAGCTCCTTTATTTTCTATAATACAGGAGGAAGCAGTGACGCTGCTCCAGCTCCTTTATTTTCTATAATGCATGAGGAAGCAGTGACGCTGCTCCAGCTCCTTTATTTTCTATAATACAGGAGGAAGCAGTGACGCTGCTCCAGCTCCTTTATTTTCTATAATACAAGAGGAAGCAGTGACGCTGCTCCAGCTCCTCTATTCTCTATAATACAGGAGGAAGCAGTGACGCTGCTCCAGCTCCTTTATTTTCTATAATACAGGAGGAAGCAGTGACGCTGCTCCAGCTCGTCTATTCTCTATAATACAGGAGGAAGCGGTGACGCTGCTCCAGCTCCTTTATTTTCTATAGTACAGGATGAAGCAGTGACGCTGCTCCAGCTCCTTTATTTTCTATAATACAGGAGGAAGCAGTGACGCTGCTCCAGCTCCTTTATTTTCTATAATACAGGAGGAAGCAGTGACGCTGCTCCAGCTCCTCTATTCTCTATAATACAGGAGGAAGCAGTGACGCTGCTCCAGCTACTTTATTTTCTATAATACAGGAGGGAGCAGTGACGCTGATCCAGCTCCTTTATTTTCTCTAATACAGGAGGAAGCAGAGACGCTGCTCCAGCTCCTTTATTTTCTATAATACAGGAGGAAGCAGTGACGCTGCTCCAGCTCCTTTATTTTCTATAATACAGGAGGAAGCAGAGACAATGCTCCAGCTCCTTTATTTTCTACAATACAGGAGGAAGCAGAGAAGCGGCTCCAGCTCCTTTATTTTCTATAATACATGAGGAAGCAGTGACGCTGCTCCAGCTCCTTTATTTTCTATAATACAGGAGGAAGCGGTGACGCTGCTCCAGCTCCTTTATTTTCTATAATACAGGAGGAAGCAGTGACGCTGCTCCAGCTCCTTTAGTTTCTATAATACTGGAGGAAGCGGTGACGCTGCTCCAGCTCCTTTATTTTCTATAATACAGGAGGAAGCAGAGACGCTGCTCCAGCTCCTTTATTTTCTATAATACAGGAGGAAGCAGTGACGCTGCTCCAGTTCCTTTATTTTCTATTATACAGGAGGAAGCAGTGACGCTGCTCCAGCTCCTTTATTTTCTATAATACAGGAGGAAGCAGAGACGCTGCTCCAGCTCCTTTATTTTCTATAATACAGGAGGAAGCAGTGACGCTGCTCCAGCTCCTTTATTTTCTATAATACAGGCGGAAGCAGTGACGCTGCTCCAGCTCCTTTATTTTCTATAATACAGGAGGAAGCAGTGACGCTGCTCCAGCTCCTTTATTTTCTATAATATTTGAGGAAGCAGAGACGCTGCTCCAGCTCCTTTATTTCTATAATACAGGAGGAAGCAGTGACGCTGCTCCAGCTCCTTTATTTTCTATAATACAGGAGGAAGCAGTGACGCTGGTCCAGCTCCTCTATTCTCTATAATACAGGAGGAAGCAGTGACGCTGCTCCAGCTCCTTTATTTTCTATAATACAGGAGGGAGCAGTGACGCTGCTCCAGCTCCTTTATTTTCTCTAATACAGGAGGAAGCAGAGACGCTGCTCCAGCTCCTTTATTTTCTATAATACAGGAGGAAGCAGTGACGCTGCTCCAGCTCCTTTATTTTCTATAATACAGGAGGAAGCAGAGACAATGCTCCAGATCCTTTATTTTCTATAATACAGGAGGAAGCAGAGACGCGGCTCCAGCTCCTTTATTTTCTATAATACATGAGGAAGCAGTGACGCTGCTCCAGCTCCTTTATTTTCTATAATACAGGAGGAAGCAGTGACGCTGCTCCAGCTCCTTTATTTTCTATAATACAGGAGGAAGCAGTGACGCTGCTCCAGCTCCTTTAGTTTCTATAATACTGGAGGAAGCGGTGACGCTGCTCCAGCTCCTTTATTTTCTATAATACAGGAGGAAGCAGAGACGCTGCTCCAGCTCCTTTATTTTCTATAATACAGGAGGAAGCAGTGACGCTGCTCCAGTTCCTTTATTTTCTATTATACAGGAGGAAGCAGAGACGCTGCTCCAGCTCCTTTATTTTCTATAATACAGGAGGAAGCAGTGACGCTGCTCCAGCTCCTTTATTTTCAATAATACAGGAGGAAGCAGTGACGCTGCTCCAGCTGCTTTATTTTCTATAATACAGGAGGAAGCAGTGACGCTGCTCCAGCTCCTTTATTTTGTATAATACAGGAGGAAGCAGTGACGCTGCTCCAGCTCCTTTATTTTCTATAATACAGGAGGAAGCAGAGACGCTGCTCCAGCTCCTTTATTTTCTATAATACAGGAGGAAGCAGTGACGCTGCTCCAGCTCCTTTATTTTCTCTAATACAGGAGGAAGCAGAGACGCTGCTCCAGCTCCTTTATTTTCTATAATACAGGAGGAAGCAGTGACGCTGCTCCAGCTCCTTTATTTTCAATAATACAGGAGGAAGCAGTGACGCTGCTCCAGCTCCTTTATTTTCTATAATACAGGAGGAAGCAGTGACGCTGCTCCAGCTCCTTTATTTTGTATAATACAGGAGGAAGCAGTGACGCTGCTCCAGCTCCTTTATTTTCTATAATACAGGAGGAAGCAGAGACGCTGCTCCAGCTCCTTTATTTTCTATAATACAGGAGGAAGGTGTGACGCTGCTCCAGCTCCTATATTTTCTATAATACAGGAGGAAGCAGTGACGCTGCTCCAGCTCCTTTATTTTCTATAATACAGGAGGAAGCAGTGACGCTGCTCCGGCTCCTTTATTTTCTATAATACAGGAGGAAGCAGTGACGCTGCTCCAGCTCCTTTATTTTCTATAATACAGGAGGAAGCAGAGACGCTGCTCCAGCTCCTTTATTTTCTATAATACAGGAGGAAGCAGTGACGCTGCTCCAGCTCCTTTATTTTGTATAATACAGGAGGAAGCAGTGACGTTGCTCCAGCTCCGTTATTTTCTATAATACAGGAGGAAGCAGTGACGCTGCTCCAGCTCCGTTATTTTCTATAATACAGGAGGAAGCAGAGACGTTGCTCCAGCTCCTTTATTTTATATAATACAGGAGGAAGCAGTGACGCTGCTCCAGCTCCTTTATTTTCTATAATACGGGAGGAAGCAGTGACGCTGCTCCAGCTCCTTTATTTTCTGTAATACAGGAGGAAGCAGTGACGGTGCTCCAGCTCCTTTATTTTCTATAATACATGAGGAAGCAGTGACGCTGCTCCAGCTCCTTTATTTTCTCTAATACAGGAGGAAGCAGAGACGCTGCTCCAGCTCCTTTATTTTCTATAATACAGGAGGAAGCAGTGACGCTGCTCCAGCTCCTTTATTTTCTATAATACAGGAGGAAGCAGTGACGCTGCTCCGGCTCCTTTATTTTCTATAATACAGGAGGAAGCAGAGACGCTGCTCAAGCTCCTTTATTTTCTATAATACAGGAGGAAGCAGTGACGCTGCTCCAGCTCCTTTATTTTCTATAATACATGAGGAAGCAGTGACGCTGCTCCGGCTCCTTTATTTTCTCTAATACAGGAGGAAGCAGTGACGCTGCTCCAGCTCCTTTATTTTCTATAATATAGGAGGAAGCAGAGACGCTGCTCCAGCTCCTTTATTTTCTATAATACAGGAGGAAGCAGTGACGCTGCTCCAGCTCCTTTATTTTCTCTAATACAGGAGGAAGCAGAGACGCTGCTCCAGCTCCTTTATTTTCTATAATACAGGAGGAAGCAGTGACGCTGCTCCAGCTCCTTTATTTTCTCTAATACAGGAGGAAGCAGTTACGCTGCTCCAGCTCCTTTATTTTCTATAATACAGGATGAAGCAGTGACGCTGCTCCAGCTCCTTTATTTTCTATAATACAGGATGAAGCAGTGACGCTGCTCCAGCTCCTTTATTTTCTATAATACATGAGGAAGCAGTGACGCTGCTCCAGCTCCTTTATTTTCTATAATACAGTAGGAAGCAGTGACGCTGCTCCAGCTCCTTTATTTTCTATAATACAAGAGGAAGCAGTGACGCTGCTCCAGCTCCTCTATTCTCTATAATACAGGAGGAAGCGGTGACGCTGCTCCAGCTCCTTTATTTTCTATAGTACAGGATGAAGCAGTGACGCTGCTCCAGCTCCTTTATTTTCTATAATACAGGAGGAAGCAGTGACGCTGCTCCAGCTCCTTTATTTTCTATAATACAGGAGGAAGCAGAGACAATGCTCCAGATCCTTTATTTTCTATAATACAGGAGGAAGCAGAGACGCGGCTCCAGCTCCTTTATTTTCTATAATACATGAGGAAGCAGTGACGCTGCTCCAGCTCATTTATTTTCTATAATACAGGAGGAAGCAGTGACGCTGCTCCAGCTCCTTTATTTTCTATAATACAGGAGGAAGCAGTGACGCTGCTCCAGCTCCTTTAGTTTCTATAATACTGGAGGAAGCGGTGACGCTGCTCCAGCTCCTTTATTTTCTATAATACAGGAGGAAGCAGAGACGCTGCTCCAGCTCCTTTATTTTCTATAATACAGGAGGAAGCAGTGACGCTGCTCCAGTTCCTTTATTTTCTATTATACAGGAGGAAGCAGTGACGCTGCTCCAGCTCCTTTATTTTCTATAATACAGGAGGAAGCAGTGACGCTGCTCCAGCTCCTTTATTTTCTATAATACAGGAGGAAGCAGTGACGCTGCTCCAGCTCCTTTATTTTCTATAATATTTGAGGAAGCAGAGACGCTGCTCCAGCTCCTTTATTTTCTATAATACAGGAGGAAGCAGTGACGCAACTCCAGCTCCTTTATTTTCTATAATACAGGAGGAAGCAGAGACGCTGCTCCAGCTCCTTTATTTTCTATAATACAGGAGGAAGCAGTGACGCTGCTCCAGCTCCTTTATTTTCTATAATACAGGAGGAAGCAGTGACGCTGCTCCAGCTCCTTTATTTTCTATAATACAGGAGGAAGCAGTGACGCTGCTCCAGCTCCTTTAGTTTCTATAATACTGGAGGAAGCGGTGACGCTGCTCCAGCTCCTTTATTTTCTATAATACAGGAGGAAGCAGAGACGCTGCTCCAGCTCCTTTATTTTCTATAATACAGGAGGAAGCAGTGACGCTGCTCCAGTTCCTTTATTTTCTATTATACAGGAGGAAGCAGTGACGCTGCTCCAGCTCCTTTATTTTCTATAATACAGGAGGAAGCAGTGACGCTGCTCCAGCTCCTTTATTTTCTATAATACAGGAGGAAGCAGTGACGCTGCTCCAGCTCCTTTATTTTCTATAATATTTGAGGAAGCAGAGACGCTGCTCCAGCTCCTTTATTTTCTATAATACAGGAGGAAGCAGTGACGCAACTCCAGCTCCTTTATTTTCTATAATACAGGAGGAAGCAGAGACGCTGCTCCAGCTCCTTTATTTTCTATAATACAGGAGGAAGCAGTGACGCTGCTCCAGCTCCTTTATTTTCTATAATACAGGAGGAAGCAGTGACGCTGCTCCAGCTCCTTTATTTTCTATAATACAGGAGGAAGCAGAGACGCTGCTCCAGCTCCTTTATTTTCTATAATACAGGAGGAAGCAGTGACGCTGCTCCAGCTCCTTTATTTTCTATAATACAGGAGGAAGCAGAGACGCTGCTCCAGCTCCTTTATTTTCTATAATACAGGAGGAAGCAGTGACGCTGCTCCAGCTCCTTTATTTTCTATAATACAGGAGGAAGCAGTGACGCTGCTCCAGCTCCTTTATTTTCTCTAATACAGGAGGAAGCAGAGACGCTGCTCCAGCTCCTTTATTTTCTATAATACAGGCGGAAGCAGTGACGCTGCTCCAGCTCCTTTATTTTGAATAATACAGGAGGAAGCAGTGACGCTGCTCCAGCTCCTTTATTTTCTATAATACAGGAGGAAGCAGTGACGCTGCTCCAGCTCCTTTATTTTGTATAATACAGGAGGAAGCAGTGACGCTGCTCCAGCTCCTTTATTTTCTATAATACAGGAGGAAGCAGAGACGCTGCTCCAGCTCCTTTATTTTCTATAATACAGGAGGAAGCAGTGACGCTGCTCCAGCTCCTTTATTTTCTCTAATACAGGAGGAAGCAGAGACGCTGCTCCAGCTCCTTTATTTTCTATAATACAGTAGGAAGCAGTGACGCTGCTCCAGCTCCTTTATTTTCTATAATACAGGAGGAAGCAGTGACGCTGCTCCAGCTCCTTTATTTTCTATAATACAGGAGGAAGCAGTGACGCTGCTCCAGCTCCTTTATTTTCTATAATACAGGAGGAAGCAGTTACGCTGCTCCAGCTCCTTTATTTTCTATAATACAGGATGAAGCAGTGACGCTGCTCCAGCTCCTTTATTTTCTATAATACAGGATGAAGCAGTGACGCTGCTCCAGCTCCTTTATTTTCTATAATACATGAGGAAGCAGTGACGCTGCTCCAGCTCCTTTATTTTCTATAATACAGGAGGAAGCAGTTACGCTGCTCCAGCTCCTTTATTTTCTATAATACAGGATGAAGCAGTGACGCTGCTCCAGCTCCTTTATTTTCTATAATACAGGAGGAAGCAGTGACGCTGCTCCAGCTCCTTTATTTTCTATAATGCATGAGGAAGCAGTGACGCTGCTCCAGCTCCTTTATTTTCTATAATACAGGAGGAAGCAGTGACGCTGCTCCAGCTCCTTTATTTTCTATAATACAAGAGGAAGCAGTGACGCTGCTCCAGCTCCTCTATTCTCTATAATACAGGAGGAAGCAGTGACGCTGCTCCAGCTCCTTTATTTTCTATAATACAGGAGGAAGCAGTGACGCTGCTCCAGCTCGTCTATTCTCTATAATACAGGAGGAAGCAGTGACGCTGCTCCAGCTCCTTTATTTTCTATAAGACAGGAGGAAGCAGTGACGCTGCTCCAGCTCCTCTATTCTCTATAATACAGGAGGAAGCGGTGACGCTGCTCCAGCTCCTTTATTTTCTATAGTACAGGATGAAGCAGTGACGCTGCTCCAGCTCCTTTATTTTCTATAATACAGGAGGAAGCAGTGACGCTGCTCCAGCTCCTTTATTTTCTATAATACAGGAGGAAGCAGTGACGCTGCTCCAGCTCCTCTATTCTCTATAATACAGGAGGAAGCAGTGACGCTGCTCCAGCTCCTTTATTTTCTATAATACAGGAGGGAGCAGTGACGCTGATCCAGCTCCTTTATTTTCTCTAATACAGGAGGAAGCAGAGACGCTGCTCCAGCTCCTTTATTTTCTATAATACAGGAGGAAGCAGTGACGCTGCTCCAGCTCCTTTATTTTCTATAATACAGGAGGAAGCAGAGACAATGCTCCAGCTCCTTTATTTTCTGTAATACAGGAGGAAGCAGAGACGCGGCTCCAGCTCCTTTATTTTCTATAATACATGAGGAAGCAGTGACGCTGCTCCAGCTCCTTTATTTTCTATAATACAGGAGGAAACAGAGACGCTGCTCCAGCTCCTTTATTTTCTATAATACAGGAGGAAGCAGTGACGCTGCTCCAGCTCCTTTAGTTTCTATAATACTGGAGGAAGCGGTGACGCTGCTCCAGCTCCTTTATTTTCTATAATACAGGAGGAAGCAGAGACGCTGCTCCAGCTCCTTTATTTTCTATAATACAGGAGGAAGCAGTGACGCTGCTCCAGCTCCTTTATTTTCTATAATACAGGAGGAAGCAGAGACGCTGCTCCAGCTCCTTTATTTTCTATAATACAGGAGGAAGCAGTGACGCTGCTCCAGCTCCTTTATTTTCTATAATACAGGAGGAAGCAGAGACGCTGCTCCAGCTCCTTTATTTTCTATAATACAGGAGGAAGCAGTGACGCTGCTCCAGCTCCTTTATTTTCTATAATACAGGAGGAAGCAGTGACGCTGCTCCAGCTCCTTTATTTTCTCTAATACAGGAGGAAGCAGAGACGCTGCTCCAGCTCCTTTATTTTCTATAATACAGGCGGAAGCAGTGACGCTGCTCCAGCTCCTTTATTTTGAATAATACAGGAGGAAGCAGTGACGCTGCTCCAGCTCCTTTATTTTCTATAATACAGGAGGAAGCAGTGACGCTGCTCCAGCTCCTTTATTTTGTATAATACAGGAGGAAGCAGTGACGCTGCTCCAGCTCCTTTATTTTCTATAATACAGGAGGAAGCAGAGACGCTGCTCCAGCTCCTTTATTTTCTATAATACAGGAGGAAGCAGTGACGCTGCTCCAGCTCCTTTATTTTCTCTAATACAGGAGGAAGCAGAGACGCTGCTCCAGCTCCTTTATTTTCTATAATACAGTAGGAAGCAGTGACGCTGCTCCAGCTCCTTTATTTTCTATAATACAGGAGGAAGCAGTGACGCTGCTCCAGCTCCTTTATTTTCTATAATACAGGAGGAAGCAGTGACGCTGCTCCAGCTCCTTTATTTTGTATAATACAGGAGGAAGCAGTGACGCTGCTCCTGCTCCTTTATTTTCTATAATACAGGAGGAAGCAGAGACGCTGCTCCAGCTCCTTTATTTTCTATAATACAGGAGGAAGCAGTGACGCTGCTCCAGCTCCTATATTTTCTATAATACAGGAGGAAGCAGTGACGCTGCTCCAGCTCCTTTATTTTCTCTAATACAGGAGGAAGCAGTTACGCTGCTCCAGCTCCTTTATTTTCTATAATACAGGATGAAGCAGTGACGCTGCTCCAGCTCCTTTATTTTCTATAATACAGGATGAAGCAGTGACGCTGCTCCAGCTCCTTTATTTTCTATAATACATGAGGAAGCAGTGACGCTGCTCCAGCTCCTTTATTTTCTATAATACAGGAGGAAGCAGTGACGCTGCTCCAGCTCCTTTATTTTCTATAATACAAGAGGAAGCAGTGACGCTGCTCCAGCTCCTCTATTCTCTATAATACAGGAGGAAGCAGTGACGCTGCTCCAGCTCCTTTATTTTCTATAAGACAGGAGGAAGCAGTGACGCTGCTCCAGCTCCTCTATTCTCTATAATACAGGAGGAAGCGGTGACGCTGCTCCAGCTCCTTTATTTTCTATAGTACAGGATGAAGCAGTGACGCTGCTCCAGCTCCTTTATTTTCTATAATACAGGAGGAAGCAGTGACGCTGCTCCAGCTCCTTTATTTTCTATAATACAGGAGGAAGCAGTGACGCTGCTCCAGCTCCTCTATTCTCTATAATACAGGAGGAAGCAGTGACGCTGCTCCAGCTCCTTTATTTTCTATAATACAGGAGGGAGCAGTGACGCTGATCCAGCTCCTTTATTTTCTCTAATACAGGAGGAAGCAGAGACGCTGCTCCAGCTCCTTTATTTTCTATAATACAGGAGGAAGCAGTGACGCTGCTCCAGCTCCTTTATTTTCTATAATACAGGAGGAAGCAGAGACAATGCTCCAGCTCCTTTATTTTCTGTAATACAGGAGGAAGCAGAGACGCGGCTCCAGCTCCTTTATTTTCTATAATACATGAGGAAGCAGTGACGCTGCTCCAGCTCCTTTATTTTCTATAATACAGGAGGAAACAGAGACGCTGCTCCAGCTCCTTTATTTTCTATAATACAGGAGGAAGCAGTGACGCTGCTCCAGCTCCTTTAGTTTCTATAATACTGGAGGAAGCGGTGACGCTGCTCCAGCTCCTTTATTTTCTATAATACAGGAGGAAGCAGAGACGCTGCTCCAGCTCCTTTATTTTCTATAATACAGGAGGAAGCAGTGACGCTGCTCCAGCTCCTTTATTTTCTATAATACAGGAGGAAGCAGAGACGCTGCTCCAGCTCCTTTATTTTCTATAATACAGGAGGAAGCAGTGACGCTGCTCCAGCTCCTTTATTTTCTATAATACAGGAGGAAGCAGAGACGCTGCTCCAGCTCCTTTATTTTCTATAATACAGGAGGAAGCAGTGACGCTGCTCCAGCTCCTTTATTTTCTATAATACAGGAGGAAGCAGTGACGCTGCTCCAGCTCCTTTATTTTCTCTAATACAGGAGGAAGCAGAGACGCTGCTCCAGCTCCTTTATTTTCTATAATACAGGCGGAAGCAGTGACGCTGCTCCAGCTCCTTTATTTTGAATAATACAGGAGGAAGCAGTGACGCTGCTCCAGCTCCTTTATTTTCTATAATACAGGAGGAAGCAGTGACGCTGCTCCAGCTCCTTTATTTTGTATAATACAGGAGGAAGCAGTGACGCTGCTCCAGCTCCTTTATTTTCTATAATACAGGAGGAAGCAGAGACGCTGCTCCAGCTCCTTTATTTTCTATAATACAGGAGGAAGCAGTGACGCTGCTCCAGCTCCTTTATTTTCTCTAATACAGGAGGAAGCAGAGACGCTGCTCCAGCTCCTTTATTTTCTATAATACAGTAGGAAGCAGTGACGCTGCTCCAGCTCCTTTATTTTCTATAATACAGGAGGAAGCAGTGACGCTGCTCCAGCTCCTTTATTTTCTATAATACAGGAGGAAGCAGTGACGCTGCTCCAGCTCCTTTATTTTGTATAATACAGGAGGAAGCAGTGACGCTGCTCCTGCTCCTTTATTTTCTATAATACAGGAGGAAGCAGAGACGCTGCTCCAGCTCCTTTATTTTCTATAATACAGGAGGAAGCAGTGACGCTGCTCCAGCTCCTATATTTTCTATAATACAGGAGGAAGCAGTGACGCTGCTCCAGCTCCTTTATTTTCTATAATACAGGAGGAAGCAGTGACGCTGCTCCGGCTCCTTTATTTTCTATAATACAGGAGGAAGCAGTGACGCTGCTCCAGCTCCTTTATTTTCTATAATACAGGAGGAAGCAGAGACGCTGCTCCAGCTCCTTTATTTTCTATAATACAGGAGGAAGCAGTGACGCTGCTCCAGCTCCTTTATTTTGTATAATACAGGAGGAAGCAGTGACGTTGCTCCAGCTCCGTTATTTTCTATAATACAGGAGGAAGCAGTGACGCTGCTCCAGCTCCGTTATTTTCTATAATACAGGAGGAAGCAGAGACGCTGCTCCAGCTCCTTTATTTTATATAAACAGGAGGAAGCAGTGACGCTGCTCCAGCTCCTTTATTTTCTATAATACGGGAGGAAGCAGAGACGCTGCTCCAGCTCCTTTATTTTGTATAATACAGGAGGAAGCAGTGACGATGCTCCAGCTCCTTTATTTTCTATAATACAGGAGGAAGCAGTGACGCTGCTCCAGCTCCTTTATTTTCTATAATACAGGAGGAAGCAGTGACGCTGCTCATGCTCCTTTATTTTCTATAATACAGGAGGAAGCAGAGACGCTGCTCCAGCTCCTTTATTTTCTATAATACAGGAGGAAGCAGTGACGCTGCTCCAGCTCCTTTATTTTCTATAATACAGGAGGAA
Organism: Chiloscyllium punctatum; assembly: GCF_047496795.1. NCBI lineage: Eukaryota > Metazoa > Chordata > Chondrichthyes > Orectolobiformes > Hemiscylliidae > Chiloscyllium > Chiloscyllium punctatum. Next base: position 76,754,648 of record NC_092768.1, read on the forward strand.
GCAGAGACGCTGCTCCAGCTCCTTTATTTTCTATAATACAGGAGGAAGCAGTGACGCTGCTCCAGCTCCTTTATTTTGTATAATACAGGAGGAAGCAGTGACGTTGCTCCAGCTCCGTTATTTTCTATAATACAGGAGGAAGCAGTGACGCTGCTCCAGCTCCGTTATTTTCTATAATACAGGAGGAAGCAGAGACGTTGCTCCAGCTCCTTTATTTTATATAATACAGGAGGAAGCAGTGACGCTGCTCCAGCTCCTTTATTTTCTATAATACGGGAGGAAGCAGTGACGCTGCTCCAGCTCCTTTATTTTCTGTAATACAGGAGGAAGCAGTGACGGTGCTCCAGCTCCTTTATTTTCTATAATACATGTGGAAGCAGTGACGCTGCTCCAGCTCCTTTATTTTCTCTAATACAGGAGGAAGCAGAGACGCTGCTCCAGCTCCTTTATTTTCTATAATACAGGAGGAAGCAGTGACGCTGCTCCAGCTCCTTTATTTTCTATAATACAGGAGGAAGCAGTGACGCTGCTCCGGCTCCTTTATTTTCTATAATACAGGAGGAAGCAGAGACGCTGCTCAAGCTCCTTTATTTTCTATAATACAGGAGGAAGCAGTGACGCTGCTCCAGCTCCTTTATTTTCTATAATACATGAGGAAGCAGTGACGCTGCTCCGGCTCCTTTATTTTCTCTAATACAGGAGGAAGCAGTGACGCTGCTCCAGCTCCTTTATTTTCTCTAATACAGGAGGAAGCAGTTACGCTGCTCCAGCTCCTTTATTTTCTATAATACAGGAGGAAGCAGTGACGCTGCTCCAGCTCCTTTATTTTCTCTAATACAGGAGGAAGCAGAGACGCTGCTCCAGCTCCTTTATTTTCTATAATACAGGAGGAAGCAGTGACGCTGCTCCAGCTCCTTTATTTTCTCTAATACAGGAGGAAGCAGTTACGCTGCTCCAGCTCCTTTATTTTCTATAATACAGGATGAAGCAGTGACGCTGCTCCAGCTCCTTTATTTTCTATAATACAGGATGAAGCAGTGACGCTGCTCCAGCTCCTTTATTTTCTATAATACATGAGGAAGCAGTGACGCTGCTCCAGCTCCTTTATTTTCTATAATACAGGAGGAAGCAGTGACGCTGCTCCAGCTCCTTTATTTTCTATAATACAAGAGGAAGCAGTGACGCTGCTCCAGCTCCTCTATTCTCTATAATACAGGAGGAAGCAGTGACGCTGCTCCAGCTCCTTTATTTTCTATAAGACAGGAGGAAGCAGTGACGCTGCTCCAGCTCCTCTATTCTCTATAATACAGGAGGAAGCGGTGACGCTGCTCCAGCTCCTTTATTTTCTATAGTACAGGATGAAGCAGTGACGCTGCTCCAGCTCCTTTATTTTCTATAATACAGGAGGAAGCAGTGACGCTGCTCCAGCTCCTTTATTTTCTATAATACAGGAGGAAGCAGTGACGCTGCTCCAGCTCCTCTATTCTCTATAATACAGGAGGAAGCAGTGACGCTGCTCCAGCTCCTTTATTTTCTATAATACAGGAGGGAGCAGTGACGCTGATCCAGCTCCTTTATTTTCTCTAATACAGGAGGAAGCAGAGACGCTGCTCCAGCTCCTTTATTTTCTATAATACAGGAGGAAGCAGTGACGCTGCTCCAGCTCCTTTATTTTCTATAATACAGGAGGAAGCAGAGACAATGCTCCAGCTCCTTTATTTTCTGTAATACAGGAGGAAGCAGAGACGCGGCTCCAGCTCCTTTATTTTCTATAATACATGAGGAAGCAGTGACGCTGCTCCAGCTCCTTTATTTTCTATAATACAGGAGGAAACAGAGACGCTGCTCCAGCTCCTTTATTTTCTATAATACAGGAGGAAGCAGTGACGCTGCTCCAGCTCCTTTAGTTTCTATAATACTGGAGGAAGCGGTGACGCTGCTCCAGCTCCTTTATTTTCTATAATACAGGAGGAAGCAGAGACGCTGCTCCAGCTCCTTTATTTTCTATAATACAGGAGGAAGCAGTGACGCTGCTCCAGTTCCTTTATTTTCTATTATACAGGAGGAAGCAGTGACGCTGCTCCAGCTCCTTTATTTTCTATAATACAGGAGGAAGCAGAGACGCTGCTCCAGCTCCTTTATTTTCTATAATACAGGAGGAAGCAGTGACGCTGCTCCAGCTCCTTTATTTTCTATAATATTTGAGGAAGCAGAGACGCTGCTCCAGCTCCTTTATTTTCTATAATACAGGAGGAAGCAGTGACGCTGCTCCAGCTCCTTTATTTTCTATAATACAGGAGGAAGCAGAGACGCTGCTCCAGCTCCTTTATTTTCTATAATACAGGAGGAAGCAGTGACGCTGCTCCAGCTCCTTTATTTTCTATAATACAGGAGGAAGCAGTGACGCTGCTCCAGCTCCTTTATTTTCTATAATACAGGAGGAAGCAGAGACGCTGCTCCAGCTCCTTTATTTTCTATAATACAGGAGGAAGCAGTGACGCTGCTCCAGCTCCTTTATTTTCTATAATACAGGAGGAAGCAGAGACGCTGCTCCAGCTCCTTTATTTTCTATAATACAGGAGGAAGCAGTGACGCTGCTCCAGCTCCTTTATTTTCTATAATACAGGAGGAAGCAGTGACGCTGCTCCAGCTCCTTTATTTTCTCTAATACAGGAGGAAGCAGAGAAGCTGCTCCAGCTCCTTTATTTTCTATAATACAGGCGGAAGCAGTGACGCTGCTCCAGCTCCTTTATTTTGAATAATACAGGAGGAAGCAGTGACGCTGCTCCAGCTCCTTTATTTTCTATAATACAGGAGGAAGCAGTGACACTGCTCCAGCTCCTTTATTTTGTATAATACAGGAGGAAGCAGTGACGCTGCTCCAGCTCCTTTATTTTCTATAATACAGGAGGAAGCAGAGACGCTGCTCCAGCTCCTTTATTTTGTATAATACAGGAGGAAGCAGTGACGCTGCTCCAGCTCCTTTATTTTCTCTAATACAGGAGGAAGCAGAGACGCTGCTCCAGCTCCTTTATTTTCTATAATACAGGAGGAAGCAGTGACGCTGCTCCAGCTCCTTTATTTTCAATAATACAGGAGGAAGCAGTGACGCTGCTCCAGCTCCTTTATTTTCTATAATACAGGAGGAAGCAGTGACACTGCTCCAGCTCCTTTATTTTCTATAATACAGGAGGAAGCAGTGACGCTGCTCCAGCTCCTTTATTTTCTATAATACAGGAGGAAGCAGAGACGCTGCTCCAGCTCCTTTATTTTCTATAATACAGGAGGAAGCAGTGACGCTGCTCCAGCTCCTATATTTTCTATAATACAGGAGGAAGCAGTGACGCTGCTCCAGCTCCTTTATTTTCTATAATACAGGAGGAAGCAGTGACGCTGCTCCGGCTCCTTTATTTTCTATAATACAGGAGGAAGCAGTGACGCTGCTCCAGCTCCTTTATTTTCTATAATACAGGAGGAAGCAGAGACGCTGCTCCAGCTCCTTTATTTTCTATAATACAGGAGGAAGCAGTGACGCTGCTCCAGCTCCTTTATTTTGTATAATACAGGAGGAAGCAGTGACGTTGCTCCAGCTCCTTTATTTTCTATAATACAGGAGGAAGCAGTGACGCTGCTCCAGCTCCGTTATTTTCTATAATACAGGAGGAAGCAGAGACGCTGCTCCAGCTCCTTTATTTTATATAAACAGGAGGAAGCAGTGACGCTGCTCCAGCTCCTTTATTTTCTATAATACGGGAGGAAGCAGAGACGCTGCTCCAGCTCCTTTATTTTGTATAATGCAGGAGGAAGTAGTGACGATGCTCCAGCTCCTTTATTTTCTATAATACAGGAGGAAGCAGTGACGCTGCTCCAGCTCCTTTATTTTCTATAATACAGGAGGAAGCAGTGCCGCTGCTCATGCTCCTTTATTTTCTATAATACAGGAGGAAGCAGAGACGCTGCTCCAGCTCCTTTATTTTGTATAATACAGGAGGAAGCAGTGACGCTGCTCCAGCTCCTTTATTTTCTATAATACAGGAGGAAGCAGAGACGCTGCTCCAGCTCCTTTATTTTCTATAATACAGGAGGAAGCAGTGACGCTGCTCCAGCTCCTTTATTTTCTATAATACAGGAGGAAGCAGTGACGCTGCTCCAGCTCCTTTATTTTCTATAATACAGGAGGAAGCAGTGACGCTGCTCCAGCTCCTTTATTTTCAATAATACAGGAGGAAGCAGTGACGCTGCTCCAGCTCCTTTATTTTCTATAATACAGGAGGAAGCAGTGACGCTGCTCATGCTCCTTTATTTTCTATAATACAGGAGGAAGCAGTGACGTTGCTCCAGCTCCGTTATTTTCTAAAATACAGGAGGAAGCAGTGACGCTGCTCCAGCTCCGTTATTTTCTATAATACAGGAGGAAGCAGAGACGCTGCTCCAGCTCCTTTATTTTATATAATACGGGAGGAAGCAGTGACGCTGCTCCAGCTCCTTTATTTTCTATAATACGGGAGGAAGCAGAGACGCTGCTCCAGCTCCTTTATTTTGTATAATACAGGAGGAAGCAGTGACGCTGCTCATGCTCCTTTATTTTCTATAATACAGAAGGAAGCAGAGACGCTGCTCCAGCTCCTTTATTTTCTATAATACAGGAGGAAGCAGTGACGCTGCTCCAGCTCCTTTATTTTCTATAATACAAGAGGAAGCAGTGACGCTGCTGCAGCTCCTTTATTTTCTATAATACAGGAGGAAGCAGTGACGCTGCTCCACCTCCTTTATTTTCTATAATACAGGAGGAAGCAGTGACGCTGCTCCAGCTCCTTTATTTTCTATAATACAGGAGGAAGCAGTGACGCTGCTACAGCTCCTTTATTTTCTATAATACAGGAGGAAGCAGTGACACTGCTCCAGCTCCTTTATTTTCTATAATACAGGAGGAAGCAGTAACGCTGCTGCAGCTCGTTTATTTTCTACAATGCAGGAGGAAGGAGTGACTCTGCTCCAGCTCTTTTACTTTCTATAATACAGGAGGAAGCAGTGACGCTGCTCCAGCTCCTTTATTTTCTATAATACAGGAGGAAGCAGAGACGCTGCTCCAGCTCCTTTATTTTCTCTAATACAGGAGGAAGCAGTGACGCTGCTCCAGCTCCTTTATTTTCTATAATACAGGAGGAAGCAGTGACGCTGCTCCAGCTCCTTTATTTTCTATAAAACAGGAGGAAGCAGTGACGCTGCTCCAGCTCCTTTATTTTCTATAAAACAGGAGGAAGCAGTGACGCTGCTCCAGCTCCTTTATTTTCTATAATACAGGAGGAAGCAGAGACGCTGCTCCAGCTCCTTTATTTTCTATAATACAGGAGGAAGCAGTGACGCTGCTCCAGCTCCTTTATTTTCTATAATACAGGAGGAAGCAGTGACGGTGCTCCAGCTCCTTTATTTTCTATAATACAGGAGGAAGCAGTGACCCTGCTCCAGCTCCTTTATTTTCTATAATACAGGAGGAAGCAGTGACGCTGCTCCAGCTCCTTTATTTTCTATAATACAGGAGGAAGCAGTGACGCTGCTCCAGCTCCTTTATTTTCTATAATACAGGAGGAAGCAGTGACGCTGCTCCAGCTCCTTTATTTTCTATAATACAGGAGGAAGCAGTGACGCTGCTCCAGCTCCTTTATTTTCTATAATACAGGAGGAAGCAGAGACGCTGCTCCAGCTCCTTTATTTTCTATAATACAGGAGGAAGCAGTGACGCTGCTCCAGCTCCTTTATTTTCTATAATACAGAAGGAAGCAGAGACGCTGCTCCAGCTCCTTTATTTTCTATAATACAGGAGGAAGCAGTGACGCTGCTCCAGCTCCTTTATTTTCTATAATACAGGAGGAAGCAGTGACGCTGCTCCAGCTCCTTTATTTTCTCTAATACAGGAGGAAGCAGAGACGCTGCTCCAGCTCCTTTATTTTCTATAATACAGGAGGAAGCAGTGACGCTGCTCCAGCTCCTTTATTTTCAATAATACAGGAGGAAGCAGTGACGCTGCTCCAGCTCCTTTATTTTCTATAATACAGGAGGAAGCAGTGACGCTGCTCCAGCTCCTTTATTTTGTATAATACAGGAGGAAGCAGTGACGCTGCTCCAGCTCCTTTATTTTCTATAATACAGGAGGAAGCAGAGACGCTGCTCCAGCTCCTTTATTTTCTATAATACAGGAGGAAGCAGTGACGCTGCTCCAGCTCCTTTATTTTCTCTAATACAGGAGGAAGCAGAGACGCTGCTCCAGCTCCTTTATTTTCTATAATACAGGAGGAAGCAGTGACGCTGCTCCAGCTCCTTTATTTTCAATAATACAGGAGGAAGCAGTGACGCTGCTCCAGCTCCTTTATTTTCTATAATACAGGAGGAAGCAGTGACACTGCTCCAGCTCCTTTATTTTGTATAATACAGGAGGAAGCAGTGACGCTGCTCCAGCTCCTTTATTTTCTATAATACAGGAGGAAGCAGAGACGCTGCTCCAGCTCCTTTATTTTCTATAATACAGGAGGAAGGTGTGACGCTGCTCCAGCTCCTATATTTTCTATAATACAGGAGGAAGCAGTGACGCTGCTCCAGCTCCTTTATTTTCTATAATACAGGAGGAAGCAGTGACGCTGCTCCGGCTCCTTCATTTTCTATAATACAGGAGGAAGCAGTGACGCTGCTCCAGCTCCTTTATTTTCTATAATACAGGAGGAATCAGAGACGCTGCTCCAGCTCCTTTATTTTCTATAATACAGGAGGAAGCAGTGACGCTGCTCCAGCTCCTTTATTTTGTATAATACAGGAGGAAGCAGTGACGTTGCTCCAGCTCCGTTATTTTCTATAATACAGGAGGAAGCAGTGACGCTGCTCCAGCTCCGTTATTTTCTATAATACAGGAGGAAGCAGAGACGCTGCTCCAGCTCCTTTATTTTATATAATACAGGAGGAAGCAGTGACGCTGCTCCAGCTCCTTTATTTTCTATAATACGGGAGGAAGCAGAGACGCTGCTCCAGCTCCTTTATTTTGTATAATACAGGAGGAAGCAGTGACGCTGCTCATGCTCCTTTATTTTCTATAATACAGGAGGAAGCAGAGACGCTGCTCCAGCTCCTTTATTTTCTATAATACAGGAGGAAGCAGTGACGCTGCTCCAGCTCCTTTATTTTCTATAATACAGGAGGAAGCAGAGACGCTGCTCCAGCTCCTTTATTTTCTATAATACAGGAGGAAGCAGTGACGCTGCTCCAGCTCCTTTATTTTCTATAATACAGGAGGAAGCAGTGACGCTGCTCCAGCTCCTTTATTTTCTATAATACAGGAGGAAGCAGTGACGCTGCTCCAGCTCCTTTATTTTCTATAATACAGGAGGAAGCAGTGACGCTGCTCCAGCTCCTTTATTTTCTATAATACAGGAGGAAGCAGTGACGTTGCTCCAGCTCCGTTATTTTCTAAAATACAGGAGGAAGCAGTGACGCTGCTCCAGCTCCGTTATTTTCTATAATACAGGAGGAAGCAGAGACGCTGCTCCAGCTCCTTTATTTTATATAATACGGGAGGAAGCAGTGACGCTGCTCCAGCTCCTTTATTTTCTATAATACGGGAGGAAGCAGAGACGCTGCTCCAGCTCCTTTATTTTGTATAATACAGGAGGAAGCAGTGACGCTGCTCCAGCTCCTTTATTTTCTATAATACAGGAGGAAGCAGTGACGCTGCTCCAGCTCCTTTATTTTCTATAATACAGGAGGAAGCAGAGACGCTGCTCCAGCTCCTTTATTTTCTATAATACAGGTGGAAGCAGTGACGCTGCTCCAGCTCCTTTATTTTCTATAATACAAGAGGAAGCAGTGACGCTGCTCCAGCTCCTTTATTTTCTATAATACAGGAGGAAGCAGTGACGCTGCTCCACCTCCTTTATTTTCTATAATACAGGAGGAAGCAGTGACGCTGCTCCAGCTCCTTTACTTTCTATAATACAGGAGGAAGCAGTGACGCTGCTACAGCTCCTTTATTTTCTATAATTCAGGAGGAAGCAGTGACACTGCTCCAGCTCCTTTATTTTCTATAATACAGGAGGAAGCAGTGACGCTGCTCCAGCTCCTTTATTTTCTATAATACAGGAGGAAGCAGTAACGCTGCTACAGCTCGTTTATTTTCTACAATGCAGGAGGAAGGAGTGACTCTGCTCCAGCTCTTTTACTTTCTATAATACAGGAGGAAGCAGTGACGCTGCTCCAGCTCCTTTATTTTCTATAATACAGGAGGAAGCAGAGACGCTGCTCCAGCTCCTTTATTTTCTCTAATACAGGAGGAAGCAGTGACGCTGCTCCAGCTCCTTTATTTTCTATAATACAGGAGGAAGCAGTGACGCTGCTCCAGCTCCTTTATTTTCTATAAAACAGGAGGAAGCAGTGACGCTGCTCCAGCTCCTTTATTTTCTATAATACAGGAGGAAGCAGTGACGCTGCTCCAGCTCCTTTATTTTCTATAAAACAGGAGGAAGCAGTGACGCTGCTCCAGCTCCTTTATTTTCTATAATACAGGAGGAAGCAGAGACGCTGCTCCAGCTCCTTTATTTTCTATAATACAGGAGGAAGCAGTGACGCTGCTCCAGCTCCTTTATTTTCTATAATACAGGAGGAAGCAGTGACGGTGCTCCAGCTCCTTTATTTTCTATAATACAGGAGGAAGCAGTGACGGTGCTCCAGCTCCTTTATTTTCTATAATACAGGAGGAAGCAGTGACCCTGCTCCAGCTCCTTTATTTTCTATAATACAGGAGGAAGCAGTGACGCTGCTCCAGCTCCTTTATTTTCTATAATACAGGAGGAAGCAGTGACGCTGGTCCAGCTCCTTTATTTTCTATAATACAGGAGGAAGCAGTGACGCTGCTCCAGCTCCTTTATTTTCTCTAATACAGGAGGAAGCAGAGACGCTGCTCCAGCTCCTTTATTTTCTATAATACAGGAGGAAGCAGTGACGCTGCTCCAGCTCCTTTATTTTCTATAATACAGGAGGAAGCAGTGACGGTGCTCCAGCTCCTTTATTTTCTATAATACAGGAGGAAGCAGTGACGGTGCTCCAGCTCCTTTATTTTCTATAATACAGGAGGAAGCAGTGACGCTGCTCCAGCTCCTTTATTTTCTATAATACAGGAGGAAGCAGAGACGCTGCTCCAGCTCCTTTATTTTCTATAATTCAGGAGGAAGCAGTGACGCTGCTCCAGCTCCTTTATTTTCTATAATACAGGAGGAAGCAGTGACGCTGCTCCAGCTCCTTTATTTTCTATAATACAGGAGGAAGCAGTGACGGTGCTCCAGCTCCTTTATTTTCTACAATACAGGAGGAAGCAGTGACGCTGCTGCAGCTCCTTTATTTTCTATAATACAGGAGGAAGCAGTGACGCTGCTCCAGCTCCTTTATTTTCTACAATACAGGAGGAAGCAGTGACGCTGCTCCAGCTCCTTTATTTTCTACAATACAGGAGGAAGCAGTGACGCTGCTCCAGCTCCTTTATTTTCTATAATACAGGAGGAAGCAGTGACGCTGCTCCAGCTCCTTTATTTTCTATAATACAGGAGGAAGCAGTGACGCTGCTCCAGCTCCTTTATTTTCTATAATACAGGAGGAAGCAGTGACGCTGCTCCAGCTCCTTTATTTTCTATAATACAGGAGGAAGCAGTGACGCTGCTCCACCTCCTTTATTTTCTATAATACAGGAGGAAGCAGTGACACTGCTCCAGCTCCTTTATTTTCTATAATACAGGAGGAAGCAGTGACGGTGCTCCAGCTCCTTTATTTTCTATAATACAGGAGGAAGCAGTGACGCTGCTCCAGCTCCTTTATTTTCTATAATACAGGAGGAAGCAGTGACGGTGCTCCAGCTCCTTTATTTTCTATAATACAGGAGGAAGCAGTGACGCTGCTCCAGCTCCTTTATTTTCTATAATACAGGAGGAAGCAGTGACGCTGCTCCAGCTCCTTTATTTTCTATAATACAGGAGGAAGCAGTGACGCTGTTCCAGCTCCTTTATTTTCTATAATACAGGAGGATGTAGTGACGCGGCTCCAGCTCCTTTATTTTCTATAATACAGGAGGAAACAGTGACGCTGCTCCAGCTCCTTTATTTTCTATAATACAGGAGGAAGCAGTGACGCTGCTCCAGCTCCTTTATTTTCTATAATACAGGAGGAAGCAGTGACGCTGCTCCAGCTCCTTTATTTTCTATAATACAGGAGGAAGCAGTGACCCTGCTCCAGCTCCTTTATTTTCTATAATACAGGAGGAAGCATTGACGGTGCTCCAGCTCCTTTATTTTCTATAATACAGGAGGAAGCAGTGACGCTGCTCCACCTCCTTTATTTTCTATAATACAGGAGGAAGCAGTGACCCTGCTCCAGCTCCTTTATTTTCTATACTACAGGAGGAAGCAGTGACGCTGCTCCAGCTCCTTTATTTTCTATAATACAGGAGGAAGCAGAGACGCTGCTCCAGCTCCTTTATTTTCTATAATACAGGAGGAAGCAGTGACGCTGCTCCAGCTCCTTTATTTTCTATAATACCGGAGGAAGCAGAGACGCTGCTCCAGCTCCTTTATTTTCTATAATACAGGAGGAAGCAGTGACGCTGCTCCAGCTCCTTTAATTTCCACAATACAGGAGGAAGCAGAGACGCTGCTCCAGCTCCTTATCCTCACCTTGTTCCCGGGGGTTCAGGGTACAATACTCTGCTGCAGAAAACTGGAGCGTTTTGGAGCAGAAAGATGTGGAGCCCGTGTGTATCCTGGAGTTGGTGTTGGAATGTTTGGCGGAGTTGGGAAGATGGTTTGCAGCATTTTCCTCACATTTCTGGGTGCCATCCTCAGGGCTGCAGCGTCTGTTGTGAAGCGCTGCTGTCCTGGGGCAGTTGGAATTGATTTGGTTTCATTCCCGCTGCTTCTGGTTTTTGGGGTTACAGACTGGGTCCAGATGAATCTGTTTATTGCTGGAATCCGCAGATGAGTGCCCTGCTTCTGGAAATTCTCGGTCTGCCTTCTGTTTGCCCTGTCCTATTACTGGTGTGCTGTTCTCACCAAACCTTGCCGTCTGGACGGATTGCTACTCGGGACAGCTGGTCCGTGACAATTCGGGACTGTCACACAATTTCTTTGCCAAGAATGGATATCCCCACGATTTCATTCCCAGATGTCTGGCACACACGAAATTCCCAACGAGGATATGTCACCAGGCAATTTGAAAAGGATACTCCCCTTTATTAAAATAAATTGCTGGGAACTGACAATCAGACTCCTCTGAACACACTGGGTTACAACAGACACATAAACCGACAGCCTCACTCAGACAAAACTCCCCAGAACACAACACCCAATACCCATCATGTACAAACCTGGTTGTGTAGATTCCACGCAGCGACTGCATGAAACACTATATCGGAGAAACAGGCCGACAACTAGCGAGCTGCATTCACAAAGTTCAACTAACCCATAAACTCCACTGACGGCTGTTCCTTGGAGCTATCCACAGGGAACTGAGTGTCTAGGATTCCGGGGCTTGGAACTTGGATCACATGACCGTCTGTGACACTGGTTACTTCCGGGTGTGACGTCACTCCTGAGGGAACACATGTGACTCTCGATTGCTCATTGAGAAATACATCCACCATAGCAGGGCAGAGAAATATTTCTGTTGTGTTTCTGGTGCTGATCTGGTGCTGAGCTTATTCTGTGTTGCCTGATGGATCGGTGTGTGTTTCCATGATCGGATTGTGGGCAGTCATCTGCGGTTTGGCTGCAATAATGTGCGTTGGAAACCCAGGTCCACCAGTCTCTATTTTGTTTTTCTCATATAATTCACAATTGCAACACAGTAAAGTATCAACTAATATTGGGAGGTGACATACAGAGGCGTGTGAAATGGGGAGGTTTTAGTGACACTTGTACAATGGTTAGAGATTACCTTCATTCAGGAGATAAGAATGTAGAATGTGTTTTGGAAGAGATTTGGAACAGTGAGGAAAGAACTCTCCAGCAGATGCAGTTTACAAGCCCACTCGCACTACCCACAATGTGAAATAAAACGTACAAGAAATAAACACTGCGTGTGAGTGATAAAAGATGGCAATAATCATGGTTGGGTTTAATTTCCCCGCTCCCACTCCCGGTTCCATTGTAAAGGAAGTTTGGAGAACAATAATCAATAAATCACATATGTCCCATAGAACATCGCGAGTCATATCTTGGTCATTGATTACTTTACAGGTGACTTAGTCTCTGTCTTTTCATGGAAACCATCTCTTTCATTGTGAACATCAGAAAAGGCCATGTATTTTGCCAGAAAACAAATGTCACTGATCTTTATTTGTTTCACATCCAAGAACACTCAAATCAACAGCTCCCTTGGTCAAATGGACCGCCCACGTTAGCAAAGAAATCTGGCAAATTGACAGTTTGATTTTCCTTTCAATAAATAATTGTGACTCCGTTTGACTGCAGTCATCTCTTCCTAACTTTGGGCTTTCCTTCGTTTACAGTGGGGTTTAGCATCTTCCAAGTAACAGCAAAGATATTAGAGCAGTTGGAAGCATTTTCACCGATCAAGTCGGCGAGTTTTCAATGAGATCACGGGCTGATTTGTTTAATCCTCAACTCCCCCTCTCAGCCTTATCTCCCTGGCCCTTGATGGTGAATTGACTAAATGTCTGTCTATCTCAGCCGTGAAAATACCGAGCCTTGATGGCCCTCAGTTGGAAAGAATTCCACTGATTTGCTACCCTCTCATAGAGAGAATATCCTCCCCATCAGAGTCTTCAAAGTTTGACCCCTTCCGCTGTGATGAGGCCCTCTAGTCCCACATTATCCTGGGTGTAAATCAGAGCAGAATGAACCCCTGAAGGTAGGTCTACACTCTCTACTGCTAGCTGTGAGTATTTGAAAACATTTCATATTTTGACATCTGATTAACCAATTAGAGCTGATTTTTCACATTAGATTTGCCAATGGAGAGTCTTCTTCAAGAGCACTTCAATGGCTGTAATTCAGCTGGTGGTGTAAGTGTTAGTCAAACACAAGGACACTCGGTGCACTGCTGTGTTTATGAATCTCTCTGCACATGAAAATGGATCCTTCCCATCCCCTTTACCTCTCATCAATGTGGGTGTCATTCAACTTGATCTCCCAGCATCCTCCTCCGTTCTGAACCAAGAGAGGGTGACAGTGAATACTGGGGTCATGCTGCGGACAGGACAAGCCAAATACTGGTGTTTCAGGTTACAACTCTCCATTCTAGAAGAGATATTAAGGCACGTGAACGCAAGGGTCCTCATGCCAGAGTAATTAAGGCGATGGGTTAGTAATCCATTGATGTTTCCCCATGCAGGGTCGAATCCTGCCGACTACATCTTGAACAACTCCCTGCAGGGTGCAGTCTCGCTCAAACTTCAGAAACAGCATGTCCGTTATTTGATTAGACATAGGCTGCTCGAGTTCTTAATCAGAAATATACCCCACTCAAACCGTTATTTCTGTTTCTCTTTTCACAGATACTGCCAGACCCATCGAGCTCCTGCAGTATTCTGTGAATGTACTGCGCAGAAGTGCTGCTTTTCATTCGATTCCTTTAATCCCAGTCCCTCTGTTCACTGCCTCTGGTCAGGGGTAACACTTGGTCCTGCTCGTCAAAGTGCCCAGGCCCACGGTTCCCACTCCCATCATTATAAACAGCCGCAGGAAATTGCCGGTTAACCATCTTTACTCCAAAGGGAAACTCACCAGCCTCGGGAATCTCTCCACAAAACGGGACTTCTCATCCCTGGACACGGTGTAAGACAGAGGATTGTGAAGAGATTTTGGGAAAATATTGTCAGTTGGCAGGTGCACAAATGTTAAAGGCGCAACCCGTATAACACAGTTTCCAGCTTTGTGAATCTTCGGGAACTCTTTGGGAAATGGAATCAGAGGAGAATGAAGAAGGGCGAACTGTCGGGCTGAGCAGAAACAGTCAAGACACGTTCCCCTTCTTTAAGAGGACACCACATGAACTGATCGGAGACATTGAAAGAATTCTCGTTCCTGTACATGAGGAATACAAATCTCATCTGGACTCTAGATCAATGAAATAACTCGGGACCACACAAGACACTGGGAGGCTCGAAGGGAGATGGTCCGGGTTGGAGGGGAGCTGGTTCCCAGTGACATGGGTGTGTCTGTAGTGGGTGGGATCAGACTGTTCCCATGTCGCCATAATGAATGTCTGGCAAAGTAAAACTGATAGAGGACAGTTGGCGTTCTGGGAAGGGCAGACTGAAGTGAGAAGTCAGTCACAGCCTGCTTTAGAGGATCGTGCAAGGTGTGAGGTTAGAAGTTTCAGCGCATTCGACTGTTCAATGAAAGGTTCCTGGTTCAAGAGCCCCCAGGTCGACAGCGATGGTTGTTCTTGCTGCATCTGTTTTGGATGCTGCACAGTTTCGTGTGTCGAGTGGGGTCAGGAAAATGTTCTCCAAACGGAACCCTTTCGTGTGAGGATCCACAAAGAAGTTTCTGCATTGCTTTAATGGTTCATGTAAGGAACTGTGCATTCTTGGAATCTGAAGCAAAAACAGAAGCTGCTGTGGAATCTAAGGGGTTTGGCAGGACCTGTGGGAGATTACCGAGTTCTGATGAAGTTCTGAAATGTTGTCTCTGGTTTTCTCTGAATAGATGCTGTAAGATCTGCTGAGTTTCTCTTGCAATTCCTGTTGTTGGTTTTAAATGAATGTCCGTTCCATCTATCAGGATGATACAACCAGACCCGCCATGGGCCAAAATTTAATGCTTTTACAAACTGTGAAGTGATTGGATTCAAACCAACCCGATAATGATTCACTCTTCCTCAGCTCCACAATGAGAGACACCTGGAAAATGAAGAGGACAGTGTGGTTCTGGAATCGTCGATGCGTGTTTAAGGCAATGGACTTGAAATTCATTCGGCTTTACCCTCACAGCCTGGAATCCTACCGGTTACGATTCAGTAATGTCAACAAATTAAAAGGGAGATTACACCCTGTCTTCTTCTTTCACATACAAAACACAGGAGAAGGGGAAAAAAAGACATTTCAGACAGGTTGGGAATGGGGGCAATCCACAACCCTCTGCCTTTCAGAGTGAAACACGCAGAAATCCCCAGAGAAAGTTGAGACACTATGAATTGAACAATTCCATCCCAACTTTGTTGGAGCTACGAGCCATCCGTTGGAAAAGGAGATGAAAACAGTCAGGGGCCAGTCTTCGACTGGTGCAGACTTGATGGGCCGAAGGGCATTTTCTGTGCTGCAGACCTCGTTGACCAGCTGCGGTGAGCTGGTCGGAGAAACTGGCGGATGGGAAGCATATGGAACGGGACTAATCCTGAGCCCTCTGTTTGTTTCCATCTGTGGGTTAATATGAGGTTGAGTTCCTCGGCGGTGATACAACATAATGTGACCATGTCCAACTTCAGTCCCATTGTTGGGTCATTTAAGGTCACAGGGAGAATCCCATTTAGATTCACCCTGGTAACATCAGAAACGCAGGTTCATGGGAACTGGGACTAGAATAGATGGAAGTCCAATGACCCGCACTGCAGATGGGCTGAAAGTCTGTAAAATCGGAAGAAACTGAGAAACGTATCTGCAGCTAAAATGATCACAGATGAAAAGACAAAAGCGGTTTCCTGATGAAAACACACAGTGCCTTTTCTTTTTGCTTTCCCTGTTAGCCTCCTGGTGAGGATTCAGTTTTCTCACTGTTGCAGCAAGTGGAGTTTTCCTCGTCCCATTAATCGTGGGGTCAGCCTTCCCGAAGCAGGGAATGAAGTATGGAGCTGACAATTGATCAAGTGTTGTCCCATACTTCATACAGAGTAACTTTAAACAAAGCACTGAGAATGCTGGAAACCTGAATCAGAAACGGAAATTGATAGAGAAACTCGGCAGACTTGGCAGCATCTGTGGAGAGAAACAGGTTTAATGTTTCAGATCGACAGAACCAGACTAGTTGTGAATTTTCTTGTTTTAATGCTCAAGTAATTGTCAGTTTCACTGAGCAAATCAACATATTTATCAGAATATTACATTAGCCGAGAAATGTCAACTTTCTGAATGTCAACCGACCTTTCCGGGTGTAATGCTGATTCCGTTGCCTTGAGCTGGTGAAACGCTGGCCTTCAATTGTTCTGTTTTATTCCCCTTTCTGTCAGTGAGCACCCATTTTAAACGGAGAGTTTCTATTTTCACGCTCTCCCTCAATATGCGTCTCTACTCGTCTATCATTTCCTCTGTGTATCTACCTCACTCTCTTCCACTGCCCCCACTCTCTGTCTATCAATATCCCTTATTTACCATTTCTGCTCTTTGAAAAGTCTGACATTCGGAGATAGTTTGAGAGTAGACCTACTAAGCACAATTGCCAAAAGTGTTTGGTGCATTAGCCAAAAGGAATTGGGTCTGTGTGGGTTACTCTCTGGAGGGACAACGTTGGGCCGAAGGGCCTGTTTCCACGCGATAGGGAATCTAACCACCCTGTTCGAAATTCATTCGTGGTGTAGGACGCCATTCAATGGGATAGGAATCACTGTCCACCTCTATCAAGAGATTGAGATGTTGACTTACTTTACAGAACCCTGGAAGATCTCAAGGTACAGCCATGGTACTGTTATGGATGGAGTTTCAGGATCTAGACCCAAAAGCACTGTAGGAGCAGCGAGATATTTCCAACTCAGAAAGGCGAGGTCCGAGATGGGTGATTTGTGGTTACAGTTCTCTCGTGTATCTGTTGCTATTGTCCTTCTAGATAGATGCAAACAATCACTGGGTTGGTCTGGGTCTGTGTTCTGTGAGGAAGCAGCAGTTTGTTTTCAATAAGATAACTCACAAGAAGAGAAATAAATCTTCATTTCCAGACTGGGAATTGTATCCCGGTCTGGGCATTACAAACTCAGACTCCGAACCAGTGACCCTACTGAAGCTGACTTGTGACCTGATCTGTCCAGACTCTGTGTATGATCTTCACGTCATCATTATTCAGCAGCAATGTTTCTCTCTCTAAGTTTCCAAACAATTCATATTGCCGCCCTGGTTTCAATGTGAAGAAAGCGGAGCTGTGCTAACCTGATTTACTGCAGGAAGGTACAGAACAGTTTGATACTAACAGCGGCTCGTTTTGAGGCGTTGATCTGCGGTGATGGGGCGGCCCCAATAAAGCCTTTGTTCAAATCGTCTGATTCCAAATTCCATGCTGGAAATGACCAGAGGTTTCTCGCTGAATTTGTTCAGGATCTTGACTGGAAGTGACACTAAATCCAAGTATGAAAGTACATGTCAGTGGAGTGCATCATAAGATAGCGTAGTGACTGTGAATAAAATGCTGGAGACGTCCAGCAGAAGAACAGGAGACACAGAAGCAGGTACCTGAGGACAAATGTATTTGCTTTGCCATTGACGGGCCGTGTTACACAAAGTGGATTGTCTTTGCTGGTTGATCACCTTATGAATGTTATTTCCCAGATCTCCATGTTTACATCACATACGGAAAGGTGTCCAGCGTGTGTGTGTGCATCCGGCTAGTGAAGCAATAGATCAAACATCTGACTTTGAATCAGACGATTGTAGGTTTACATCCTACATGTCTCGAGTGTAACGTGTTAGTTCAACCAATTGTATGTTGTAAGTTGCTATTTTCTTAGTTTCTTTTGAGCTGCAGGGATTGGATCAGTGTGTATTCAAATGGAATGTTGCTTTTGGGTCCATTACAGCTCAATGTCAGACAGGTGTATGGCTGGTCCTGTTTTGTCAGGTTCTGAGGATCTGAATGGTTTGGATCAGTGTGGTTTCGAATTTAAAACTTGCATTTAGGTCTATTGTCCATTTTAAATTCCAGCTCTGCTCCACATCTCTCATTGCCTGTCAAACTGGCGAGTGTTCCACCTAAAGCTGCCTTTGTCAGAGAAGCTGTTGGGTGGAGCAGAGAGCGGAAGTGAAGCACAAGGAGCTGGTATGATCCTGAGACATCTGTTCCTCCCGGGATATGTTTCTGTGTGTCTCCCTCTGTGTGTGAAAATGAGGTTCAGGTCCTCAAGGTGGTTCCAACACAGTGTGACCATGTCAAACCTCAGTCCCATTGTCGTGTCGTTTAAATTCACAGTGAGAATCGCGTTGATATTTGCTCTGGAAACATCAGTACACATAACATTTTGATCCAAAACTAGAAACTGGGACTGGAATACATGGATGCCTGATGAGCTGCAATGTACGATGGGCCGAACGGTCTCTTCCCACTCTGTAAAAGCTCGAAGGCAACGTGGACCTAATCTGCAGCAAGACTGATCAGAAATGAAAAGGCAAAAGTGTTTTCATTCTGAATAAATGCAATGGCGCCTTCTGCCTTCCCTTGGAGTCTAGTAGCCAGCATTTGGCGCTCTCACCGCCGTGACACGGGTTCTATTCCCGGTCAAGGAATGCGTGTTTTGTTCTGTACACACATCGTGGTAAGACTATTTCTGACCACTTTTCCAAAGCTGGCCGAACATCGGTTTTGTGCCAACCGTTTTAAAGTTGAACAGAAAACCAAGAGATGCAGATGTTGGAAATCTGAAACAAAAACAAGAATTGACGTGCAAACTGAATAATCCTGACAATATCTGTGGGGAGAAACAGGGACAATGATTCACAACGACAGAACCAGATTAGTTCTTCATTTCTCGACCACAATGTCGGGATAATGGTCAGTTTTATCGCTCGAATGAGGATAGTTATCAAAATCTATTTGTTTTGTCCCAGTTAGCAGCCATGTCGACCTGAGATCTGATTCTTTCAGGATCTACCTCAAGATGAGTCCCTAATTTTCTGTCTTTATCTCTGTGTATCTCCCTCACCCTTTATCATATTCTTTGACCCTTTATTTGCCAATATCCCTCATTTCCCATTCCTACTCTATGAAAAGCCTGACGTTCAGGGATAGTTTGAGAATGGAGCTGCTGAGAGGTTTTCTGGAATCTGGCAGGAGTCTGTAAAACTTGGCTCACATTCTACGGATAATATCTCTGCCACTTGGATGTGATACAAGGGGCATTTCTTCCTCAAAATATTGTAACCCTTTCGAAATTAAAGTTGCATTCCTTATCCAATAGAAAAAAAACTACAACATGGAAACATTACTGATGCTGTAAAATGAATGAATGGCGAAAGCAGAGAATGAGGGTGATCCACTCCTGGTTTCTGTGCCATAACCACAACATCCCACGTCCTTTCTGCAGTGTCTCCTGCCTCACCTCGTTATTCCCACCAAACTCGGAATGAAGGAGGGTGAATAAAAGTGGAGGAGAAGAAGGAGTGCTTTTGAAACAGCGACAAGAAACTCCAGGTTGGTGTATTGGTTAGGAAGAACAACACGCACTGCTGGAACTAAACCAGGAAAAAGGAGTGGGTTTACCAAACCATAACAGGCTCGAACTCAAACAGGATGCTGAGTCCCTTCATCAGTAACACGACCCTTAATAAAAGGTGAATCTACGACCCTTCAATACAACAATTGGGCGCAGCTGTGATTGGACCCTATGGTCAGCTGCTTCCCAAGGAGGGGTTTGAAATAACTAAGGGACGGCCATATGTGCAGTTCCTTAACCACATGACCACAGTAACTCGGAAATACATTTCTGTATCAATATTACTCAGTGTGATTTACAATCAAACCCCGCTTTTGCAAAACCAGACATTTCACGATTGAACATTCTTCAATGCAAAGGCACATAAAAGGGCAATCTTCTCTTACATTGGCTTCAAACAGATATTTGTATCTGTTTAAACTGACAGGACAAAGGGGACATTTTTCATCCTCTTGGGGAGTATTGACGGCTTTAATACACACAGAGGTAATCTCACACAAAGAGGAACAGTGTCATTGCCATGAATTGCCCAGGAATGGTGTGTGAGCCAATGTAAACAGTTTGCAGTAAAGGCTGACCCATTAGCAGCGACACTGAGCCTTGCACCACCAGATCCAGACTCACTTCCTGCCTCATGCCTCCCAGTCCTCATTGTCATTCACGTCAATTTCACTTCCCTGCTCCACTTCCCAACTTACTACCGATCTCCTGCAGGTGTCCGATTGGAACCTACCACTGTTAGAAACGTATTCCTGGAATAATGATATCACTCAATGGAATAGGACTCGCTGTCCATCCCTAAATCCCCCAGAGATGGAGGAGATGAGTTGCTTTTGTGAACCATTGAACTCCTTCACACGGAGGTACAGCCATTATGCTGCAAGTGCGGGATTTCCTGGATTTACACCCAGAGACACTGAAGGAACACCAACATATTCCCAACTCAGGAAGGTGAGATGATTGGAGGGAGATTTGAAGGGGCCACTATCGTATCTGTCCGCTGTCATTGTCCTTCTACATGGTTCAAGCAATTACTGGGCTGATTCTGGAGGGATCCCGGTCTGTCTTCTGTGTGGGACGGGGAATGGGTTTTCATTCAGACAATTCACATGAAGAGAATTAAACCTTCATTCCCTGAATGGGAACTGTATCCATGTCTGGACGATACAAACTTTGACTCCTCAGCACGGGCCCCCGGTAATGCTGACAGTATCCAAAGCGACCTGAATTGTACACACCCTTGTGTCTGTCCTTCCCTTCATAACCACCTTCGGCAACAAAGTTTCTCTCTTCAATTTTGCAAACGCTTCATATTATCGCCTTGGGTTTCAAAGTAAAGAAAGTGGAGCTGTGGTAATCTGATGTTGGTCAGTCGGTGTAATGCAGGAATGGACAGAACAGGTTGACGCGGGCAGAGACCCGTTTTGAGGCGTGAGGTTGCAGTGAAGGGGTCCCACCAATAAAAGGCGCTGTTCATCTCGTCTGATTCTCCATCCTGGGATTCAAACCAACAGAGGTTTCTTACTGGACTGGTTCAGGATCTTGACCGGAAGAGGCCATGACGGAAGGTATGAAAAGATATTTCACTGGAGTGAATCAAGAAATCGCGGAGTGACTGTGAATAAAATGATGGCAACTTCCAGCAGAGGCGCAGGCGACCCTGAAGCTGGTACCTGAAGGTAAATATGTTTCCTTGGGCATTGAAAGACATTGCTTCACGGAGTGGGACATCCGATGTGAAACAGTGACGATAATTATTTTTACTGATTGTTCACCTTGTGAATACTGTTTCCCCCAATGTCCATGTTTTTTTTCATATCGACTCCCTGTCAGACCTCCGGCTGCCGTTGGGCCACTGACATCATGGATAATGGCTCTGACATTTGGTGGTTCGAATCCTTCCTGATTTGTGTGCAATGTACTGCAGGGATTGGATCAGTGGGTCTCGAATTTGGGAGTATTGCACCTCAATGTGGCGGAGGAGCTGCAGACTTTGGATCTGTGTGTTTTCAAATTTGAAAGTTCCATGTGAGGCAATTGTCCATTTTAAATTCTCGCTCATCGCAATGTCTCTGATTGTCTGTAAAACTGGCTTTAGTTGCACGTAAAGCTGCCTTTCGTTGGAGAAATTTTTGTGTGTGGGAGGGGGGGTGGGGGGGTGGTGAGGGAGGTGGTCTTTAGTAGATGGAGAGCGGAACTGAAGCACACGGAGCTGGTATAATCCCGAAACCTCTGCCCGCCTTCCCCCCAGCTCCGGGCATGTGTGTCTGTGACTCACTCTATGGGTGAAAATGTGAATGGGTTGCTCGAGGGGATTTCTCTTCAATATGACGGTGTTTCACTCCCTCCCATTGTTCTCGTTTAAGATCATAGGGATAATCTTTTCTGAATTTTGCGTTGAAAACATCAGAACACACAAGGTATCGTGCCAAAGCTGGACACTGGATCGAAAACAGAAAATACAGGAGCAGGAGCAGCGTCACTGCATCCTAATGTATTATAGAAAATAAAGGAGCTGGAGCAGCGTCACTGCTTCCTCCTGTATTATAGAAAATAAAGGAGCTGGAGCAGCGTCACTGCTTCCTCCTGTATTATAGAAAATAAAGGAGCTGGAGCAGCGTCACTGCTTCCTCCTGTATTATAGAAAATAAAGGAGCTGGAGCAGCGTCACTGCTTCCTCCTGTATTATAGAAAATAAAGGAGCTGGAGCAGCGTCTCTTCTTCCTCCTGTATTTTAGAAAATAAAGGAGCTGGAGCAGCGTCACTGCTTCCTCCTGTATTATAGAAAATAAAGGAGCAGCATCACTGCTTCGTCCTGTATTATAGAAAATAAAGGAGCTGGAGCAGCGTCTCTGCTTCCTCCTGTATTATAGAAAATAAAGGAGCTGCAGCAGCGTCACTGCTTCCTCCTATATTATTGAAAATGAAGGAGCTGGAGCAGCGTCTCTGCTTCCTCCTGTATTATAGAAAATGAAGGAGCTGGAGCAGCGTCACTGCTTCCTCCTGAATTATAGAAAATAAAGGGGCTGGAGCAGCGTCACTGCTTCCTCCTGTATTATAGAAAATGAAGGAGCTGGAGCAGCGTCACTGCTTCCTCCTGAATTATAGAAAATAAAGGAGCTGGAGCAGCGTCTCTGCTTCCTCCTGTACTATAGAAAATAAAGGAGCTGGAGCAGCGTCACTGCTTCCTCCTGTATTATAGAAAATGAAGGAGCTGGAGCAGCGTCTCTGCTTCCTCCTGTATTATAGAAAATAAAGGAGCTGGAGCAGCGTCACTGCTTCCTCCTGTATTATAGAAAATGAAGGAGCTGGAGCAGCGTCTCTGCTTCCTCCTGTGTTATAGAAAATGAAGGAGCTGGAGCAGCGTCACTGCTTCCTCCTGAATTATAGAAAATAAAGGGGCTGGAGCAGCGTCTCTGCTTCCTCCTGTATTATAGAAAATAAAGGAGCTGGAGCAGCGTCACTGCTTCCTCCTGTATCATAGAAAATAAAGGAGCTGGAGCAGCGTCTCTGCTTCCTCCTGTATTTTAGAAAATAAAGGAGCTGGAGCAGCGTCACTGCTTCCTCCTGTATTATAGAAAATAAAGGAGCTGGAGCAGCGTTACTGCTTCCTCCTGTATTATAGAAAATAAAGGAGCTGGAGCAGCGTCTCTGCTTCCTCCTGTATTATAGAAAATTAAGGAGCTGGAGCAGTGTCTCTTCTTCCTCCTGTATTATAGAAAATATGTTGGCACTGTCACCAATGTTCTGTTGAAGTGGCACTCTGCACTGAATCTCCCATTTATTATTTCCACCAAATCTCCCTTTTGCTCATATCCCTGCATTATTTCCTGCATTTACTGATACCCGACCCCGATTCATCCATTTAAGGGTGCGCTACTCTCATTCTCCCATTTACTGTTGCCATGCACCCATTCTCTAATTTAGCTCCACTATGCACCAGGTCTTCCATTCAGTATTTTCCTGCAACAATTCTCCCTTTCTCTAATCTTGGCGATCCCTGCATCAAATCTCCAAATTACCGATCCTACACGTATCTTCCCTATCCTGTTGAACTGCACCAACTCCCCCATTTCGTGTGCACTGTATTGAATCTGGACCACTAATCCTTTGCAACATTTGTCCTATTTACTGATTCGCTGCCTGTGTTCTCCCAGTTGCTCCAATTCTCGAAGTTATCAGCACCCTGCACCAGGTCTTTCATTTGCTGATACCCCACACCAATTCTCCAATTCAGTGTTGCTTCGCACCATTTCCCCCAATTACTGACATCCTGAACAGGTTCTCCATTCAATGTTGCCTTAAACCAATCCTCATACTGACTGATGTCTTCGAACAATTTAGGGGTGCGCTACTCTAAATCTGCCAAAAGGTATTGTCCTGCCCCAATTCCCCCATTTAGTGCAACACAGCATAACTCACCCAATTAGCACTGAACTGCACTAATTCACCCATTATCTGATGTCCTGTTGAAAATTCTCACATTTCGATAAGCCCTTGCGAAATTTATCCATTTAGTATTTTATTGTAATGATTCTCCAATTTAGTGTAGAGCTTACAGAATTCTTAAACTTGGACGTGAACAGGTTGGACTGAGGGATCTGTTTTCGTGCTGTACATCTCTAAGGCAGTAATTAGTGCTCCGCTTCCCTGCACCAATTCTCCCATTTACCAATCCTGCACTAAATCGGGAATTTCACCAACTCACCCATTGAGGTTATCCTGCCCCAGTCCTCCCACTTAGAATTTAATGGCACCTGCATGAATTCTCCAATTATTGTTGGTCTGCATCAATTCCTTCCATTTAGTTGTTCCCTGATACACATTTTCACCGTACGGCTTCCCTGCTGATTATATTTGTTCATTTAGTGATGCACTGAACTGACTCTCCAATTTACCAATGCTTGCAACATTTCTTTTTATTGATTCCCTGGCCCCTATTCCCCAATTGAGACATGTTCCGCTCCAATTTTCTAATATACAGACACTCCCACCAATTTTCCAATGTAAGGGCACTGTGCACAGAATCTCCCATTTATTGAAACCCACCAACTCTCGAATTGACTCATACTCCTGTACTACCTCTTCTCCTTACTGATGCCCGACCCTGATTCTACCATTTAAGGGTGCGCTACCCTAATTCTCCCATTTCCTGTTGCCATACACCCATTCTGTAATTGAGCTCCACTGTGCACCAGGTCTTCCATTCAGTATTTCCCTGCAACAATTCTCCCATTTAGTAGACTGCTGACAGAATTCTCTAATCTTGGCAATCCCTGCATCATATCTCCAAATTCCCCAAACTGCAAATATCCCCCCTTTCGTGGTGAACTGCACCAACTTTTCATTTCGTAGTGCACTGTATTGAATCTCGATCACTAATCCTTTGCAACATTTGTCCTATTTACTGATTCACTGCCAGTGTTCTCCCAGTTGCTCCAATTCTCGAAGTTATCAGCAGCCTTCACCAGGTCTTTCATTTGCTGATACCCCACGCCAATTCTCCAATTCAGTGTTGCTTAGCACCATTTCGCCCAATTACTGATATCCTGAACAGGTTCTTCATTCAGTTTTGCCTGACACCAATCCTCATACTGACTGATGCTCTCGCCCAATTTATCCTAAATCTAAATCTCCCTGCCCCAATTCTCCAATTTATTGCAACACAGCATAACGCACCCATTTAGTGCTGAACGACACTAATTCACCCATTATTTGATGTCCTGTTGCAAATTCTCACATTTTGATAAGCTCTTTCCCAATTTTTCCATTTAGTAGTTCCTTGCAATGATTCTCCAATTTAGTGGAGAGCAGCCAGAATTCTTAAATTTAGGCATGGGCAAGCTGGATCGAAGGGTCTGTTTCCGTGCTGTACATCTCTAAGACTGTAATTAGTGCTCCGCTTCCCTGCACCAATTCTCCCATTTCCCAATCCTGCACAAATCAGGGAATTTCACCAACTCACCCATTGAGGTTATCCTGCCCCAGTCCTCCCACTTAGAATTTAATGGCACCTGCATGAATTCTCCAACTATCGTTGCCCTGCATCAATTCCTTCCATTTAGTTGTTCCCTGATACACATTTCCAACGTACGGGTGCCCTGCTGAATTGTTTTCATTTAGTGATGCACTGAACTGAATTTCTAATTTACCGATACTTGCAACATGTCTTCTTTTTATTGATTCCCTGGCCTCTATTCCCCAATTTAGACATGTTCTGCTCCAATTTTCCAAAATATTGGCATTCGCACCAATTTTGTAATGTAACGGTGTTCTGCAGCAGATCTCCCATTTATTGTTTCCACCAAATCTCCCATTTACTCATGATCCTGTACCAATCCTTCCATTTACTGATGCCTGAGCCCGATTCTACCTTTTAAGGGAGCGCTACTCTAATTCTCCCATTAACTGTTGCCATTGCACCCATTCTCTAATTTAGCTCCACTGTGCACCAGGTCTCTCATTTACTGATGGCCCGCACCTATTCTCCAACTCCGTGTTGCTTAGCACCATTTCCCCCAATTACTGATGTCCTGAACAGGTTCTCCATTCAGTTTTGCCTTTCACCAATCCTCATCCTGACTGATGCTCTCGCCCAATTTAGGGGTGCTGTGCTCTCATTCCCACATCAACTATTATCCTGCACCAATTCTCCCATTTACTGCTAAACTGAAACTCTCCCATTTGGTTCTAACTGCACCAATTTGCCATTATCCGATGCCCGGTTCCAAATTCTCTTATTTCGATAAGCCCTTTGCCCAATCCTTCCATTTAGTCGTTCCTTGGAATGATTCTCCAATTTCGTGGAGCGCTGCCAGAATTCTAAAATTGAGTCATAGACAAGTTGGACTGAAGTGTCTGTTTCCATGTTGTACATCTCTATGATTGTATGACTCTGTTTATGGCTCCGTTGCTCTGCACCATTTCTCCCATTTACCAATCCTGCACAAATCCTGAAACTGCACCAACTCTCCCATTGAGTATTTTCCTGCCCAATTGAAAGGCACCTACATGAATTCTCCAATTATCATTGCCCTGCATCAATTCCTTCCATTTAATTGTTCCCTGAAACACTTCTTCCACGTACGGATGCCCTGCTGAATTGTTTTCATTTAGTGATGCATTGAACTGAATCTCCAATTTACCAAACCTTGCAACATTTCTTCTTTTTATTGATTCCCTGGGCCCTATTCCCCAATTTAGACATGCTCTGCTCCGATTTTCCAATATATTGGCATTCACATCAGTTTTCCAATGTAATGGCTCTATGCACCGAATCTGCCATTTAATGATTCCCACCTAATCTCCCATTTACTCATACCCCTGTACTAATTCTTCCATTTACTGATGCCCGAGTCTGATTCTACCATTTAAAGGTGCCATTTATGGCGACACGGGGGCACAGTGGTTTGCACTGCTGCCTCACAGGACCAGAGACCCGGCTTCAATTCCCGCATCGGGCAACTGTCAATGTAGAGTTTGCACATTCTCCCCGGGTCTGCGTGGGTTTCCTCTGGTTTCTCCCACAGACCAAAGATATGCAGGTTAAGTGAATTGGCCATGCTAAATTGCCGATAGTGTTAGGTGTAGGGGAATGGGTCTGGGTGGGTTACTCTTTGGAGGGTTGGTGTGGACTTGGTGGGCCAAATGGCCTGTTTCTACACTGTAGGTAATCTAATCATATCCTCATTCTCCCAATTACTGGTGCCATACACCCATTCTGTAATTTAGCTCCACTGTGCACCAGGTCTTCCATTCAGTATTTCACTGCAACAATTCTCCCATTTAGTAGTCCAGTGCCAGAATTCTCTATCTTGGGACCCCTACATCATATCTGCAAATTACTGATCCTACACATATCCTCCCTTTATTGATGAACTGCACTAACTCCCCCATTTTGTGGTTCACTGTATTGAATCTGGACCACTAATCCTTTGCAGCGTTTGTCCTATTTCCTGATTCACTGCCTGTGTTCTCCCATTTACTCCAATTCTCGAAGTTATCAGCACCCTGCACCAGGTCTCTCATTTGCTGATACCCCACACCAATTCTCCAATTCAGTGTTACTGAGCACCATTTCACCCAATTACTGATGTCCTGATCAAGCTCTTCACTCAGTGTTTCCTTAAACCAATCCCCATACTGACTGATGTCTTCGAACAATTTAGGGGTGCGCTACTCTAAATCTGCCAAAAGGTATTGTCCTGCCCCAATTCTCCCATTTAGTGCAACACAGCATACCCTACCCATTTAGTGCTGAACTACACTAATTCACCCATTATCTGATGCCCTGTTGCAAATTCTCACACTTCGATAAGCTCTTTCGTAATTTGTTCATTTCGTATTTTCTTGCAATGATTCTCCAATTTAGTGGAGAACTGTCGGAATTCTTAAACTTGGGCGTGGACATGTTGGACTGAGGGATCTGTTTCCGTGCTGTACATCTCTAAGGCTGTAATTAGTGCTCCACTTCCCTGCACCATTTCTCCCATTTCCCAATTCTGCACTAATTCGGGAATTTCACCATCTCACCCATTGAGGTTATCCTGCCCCAGTTCTCCCACTGAGAATTTAATGGCACCTGCATGAATTCTCCAATTATTGATGCCCTGTATCAATTCCTTCCATTTAGTTGTTCCCTGATACATACCTTCCACTTACGGATGTCTTGCTGTATTTTTTTCATTTAATGATGCCCTGAACTGAATCTCCAATTTTTCCGATGCTTGCAACATTTCTTCTTTTTATTGAATCCCTGGCCCCTATTCCCCAATTTAGACATGCTATGCTCCAATTTCCCAATATATTGGCACTCCCATCAATTTTCTAATGTAACGGCACTGTGCACCAGATCACCCATTTATTGATTTCCACCAAATCTCCCATTTACTCATATCCCTGTACCAATTCTTCCATTTACTGATGCCGGAGCCCGATTCTACCATTTAAGGGTGCGCTACTCTAATTCTCCCATTTACTGTTGCCATGCACCAATTCTCTAATTTAGCTCCACTGTTCACCGGATCTCATTTACTGATACCCCACACCAAGTCTCCAAT
Organism: Chiloscyllium punctatum; assembly: GCF_047496795.1. Taxonomy (NCBI): domain Eukaryota; kingdom Metazoa; phylum Chordata; class Chondrichthyes; order Orectolobiformes; family Hemiscylliidae; genus Chiloscyllium; species Chiloscyllium punctatum. The sequence goes on from NC_092768.1 coordinate 76,783,102, forward strand.
TCAGTGTTGCTTAGCAACATTTCCCCCAATTACTGACGCCCTGAAGAAGTTCTCCATTCCGCTTTGCCTTACACCAATCCTCATACTGACTGATGCCCTCGCCCAATTTAGGGGTGCCCTACTCTCATTCCCACATCAAGTATTGTCATGTCCCAATTCTCCCATTTAGTGCTACACTGCACCAATTCTCCCATTCACTGTGAAACTGAAACTATCCCATTCGGTTCTAACTGCACTAATTTGACAATCTCAGATGCCCCGTTCCAAATTCTCTTATTTCGATAAGCCCTTGCCCAATCCTTCCATTTAGTAGTTCCTTGGAATGATTCTCCAATTTTGTGGAGCACTGCCAGAATTCTAAAATTAAGTCATAGACAAGTTGGACTGAAGTGTCTGTTTCCATGTTGTACATCTCTATGATTGTATGACTCTGTTTATGACTCCGCTGCTCTGCACCATTTCTCCCATTTACCAATCCTGCACTAATCCTGAAACTGCACCAACTCTCCCATTGAGTATTATCCTGCCCTATTTAAAGGCACCGGCATAAATTCTCCAATTACTGTTGCCCTACATCAATTCCTTCCATTTAACTGTTCCCTGATGCACTTCTTCCACATACAGGTGCCCTGCTGAATTGTTTTGATTTAGTGATGCACTGAACTGAATCTCCAATTTACCGATACTTGCAACATTTTTTATTGTTTCCCTGGCCCCTATTCCCCAACTTAGACAAGCTGTGCTCCAATTTTCTAATATATTAACACTCCCATCAGTTTTCCAAAGTAATGGCACTGTACACCAAATCTCCCATTTATTGATTCTCGCCAAATCACCCATTTGCTCACCCCCCTGTACTAACTCTTCCATTTAGAGATGCCCGAGCCCGGTTTACCATTTAAAGGTGCGCTCCTCTAATTCTCCCATTTACTGGTGCCATGCACCCATTTTGTATTTTGGCTCCACTGTGCGCCAGGTCTTCCATTTTTTATTCCTCTCCAACACTTCTCCAATTTACTAGTCTGCTGCCAGAATTCTCTAATCTTTGCAATCCCTGCACCATATCTACAAATTATCGATCCTATATATTTCTTCCCTTTAGTGGTGATCTACATCAATGCTCCCATGTCGTGGTGCACTGTATTGAATCTGGACCACGAATCCTTTGAAACATTTGTCCTATTTACTGATTCACTGCCCGTGTTCTCCCATATGCTCCAATTCTCGAAGTTATCAGCACCCTCCACCAGGTCTCTCATTTACTGATACCCCACACCAATTCTCCAATTCTGTGTTGCTCAGCACCATTTCCCCCAATTACTGACGTCCGGATCAAGTTCTCCACTCAGTGTTGCCTTACACCAAACCTCATACTGACTGATGTCCTCGAACAATTTAGGGGTGTCCAACTCTAAATCTCCCATCAAGTATTGTCCTGCCCGAATTCTCCCATTTAGTGTTACACTGCACCAATTCTCCAATTAACTGATGCCCTGTTACATTTCTCACATTTCGATCAGCCCTTCCCCAATTCTCCAGTAAGTAGTTCCTTGCGATGATTCTCCTTGCAATTTAGTGGAGCACTGCCAGAATTCTTAAATTGTGCCGTGGACAAGTTGGACCAAAGTATCTGTGTGTGTGTTGTAAATCTCTGTGATTGTATGACTCTATTTATGGCTGTTTTCCCCATTTCCCAATCCTGCACACATCCTGGAACTGCACTAATTCTCCCACTGAGTGTTATCCTGCCCCAGTTCTCCGACTTCGAATTTAAATGGCACCTGCATGAATTCTCCAATTAATGATGCCCTGCATTTTTCTTTTAATTTAGTGACGCACTGATCTGAATCTCCAGTTAACTGATACTTTCAACACTTCTTTTTACTGAAGGTCGAAGACAGAGGGTGATGGGGAGGGTTGCTTTTGAGACTGAAGGCCTGTGACCAGCGGTGTGCCAAAGGATCGGTGCTGGGTCCACTGTTATTTTGTCATTTATATAAATGATTTCAATGTGACCATAGGACGAATGGTCCCACTGCCCCGCTCCCACGGCCTGCAATGCTGCAGACTGAGCAGACAACCCGAAAGTTTGCAGATGATAGTAAAATTGGAGGTGTCGAGGACAGTGAAGATGATTATCTCAGATTTCAACTGGATCTTGATCGATTGGCCACTGGGCTGAGGAGTGGCAGATGAAGATTAATTAAGATAAGTCTGAGGTGCTGCATTTTAGAGATCCAAAAGAGAGCAGGATATATACACTTAATGGCAAGGAACGAGGGATGTTGCTGAACAAATAGACCTGGAGTAGAGCTTCATAGTTCGTTGAAGGTAGATGAACATTTCAATAGGATAGTGAAGAAAGCGTTTGGCACTTTTGTCTTTATTGCTCAGTTAAGTGTGTAAAGGGATGGGGAGGTCATGTTGCAGTATTGGTTCGGCCACTTTTGGTATATAATGTGCAATTCTGGACTCCCTCCTATCCCTCCTCTGTGTTGTGAAACTTTAAAGGGTTCAGAAAAGATTTACATGGATGTTGCCAAGGGTGGAGGGTTTGTGCTGGAGGGTAAGACTGTATAGGTTGAGACTATTATCCCTGGAGGGTCAGTAGCTGAGAGGTAACCTTATAGAGGTTCACAAAGTCATGAAGGACCCTCAATGGGGTAAAAAGGCAAGGTAATTTCCCTGCGGTGGGGGAGTCCAGAAGCAGATGGCATATGTTAAAGTTGAGAGGGGAAACATAAAAGGGACCTAAGGGGAACATTTTTCACACAGAGGGCACTGTGTGCATGAGCTGCCAGAGGAAGTAGTGGAGGCTGGTACAATTACAGCATTTAAAAGGTATCTGGGTGGGTGTAGGAATTAAAAAGGGTTCAGAGGAACATGGGCCAAATTCTGACAAATAGGATGTGATTTACATCGGATATCAGTTCAGGATGGATGTGTTGGACTGAATGATTTGTTTCTGAGCTTATATTGCTCTGAGTGGATTGAGCTCCGGATTTTAGATTTATGAAGCAGAAAATAAAGAATGTCACAGAGTTAGACCGAGAAATCCTGCTGATCTCATCAGCTTTATCCTGTTTCCCTGATCCTCCTCCTTCAATCAATCCATTTTTCCGATCCTCATTCAGAATTCCTGGAGCACTGTAACTGGTCTGGAACAATGTGTTGAAAGTCCTATTGCAGTCCACACGAGGTACCTTTCCCACTGCCCTGCTCCCACGGCCTGCAATGCTGCAGACTGAGCAGACAACCCGAAGCACAATGATGAGCTCCTTCCGGCCCACGGCCCTCCTTCTCACTGAATGAAGACAATCACCAGAAGCAGAATCCAGCTCTTGTTTGAGCCTTGAACACCGGACTCTGTTTCACTGAGTGAAGATTGGACTCAGAAACAGAAATGAAATCAACTTCCTATCTGCATTGTGTCACTCTTTAAGATCTCTGTGTGTCTGAGTTCAGGTCATTTGATTGGAGACTGTGGATAGCGGGTCCCCAGTGAAATGGAAAGAATGGTGGAGGAGCTCACTGAGGGACATCTCTCAAAGTGAGAGTCAGAAAGATGGTATTCAGCATTGAGAGAGTTTAAGGGGAATTGATGGCTCAGAAAAATGTTATGCGGATGTTTGTAAAACTTAGGAACACTGACTGTTTTGTGGCTGGAGTTTATTTTATCCTTGCATAGATTTGACACATTAATCCTCCCTCCCCACCACTACAGAAGCTGTTGGAACTGTTCAGTGTTTCCAGGGGCTTCTGTAATTATTTCAGGTTCCTGACGGGAGAAGTCTCTCACGTTTCGAACAAAACAAACCCATCCTTGTGCTGTACCCAATATTTCAATAAGAAATGGGAAGCAGCAGAGGGGAAAGCTTCCGAGATGCCGAGCAATGCTGCCCGGTTCCACACTGTAATTCACAGGAACCATCGCCAGGAAAAGCAAGGAACAATCTGACAGATCCGTTTATATTCTGGGACAGTGTAAATCTCTTGGTTATATATATTTAACCAGCCAGCACAGAGTCAGTTCCCGAAACTGAGGACAGTGTAAATCTCCTGTTTATATATATTTATCCAGCCAGCACAGTGTCAGAGTCCTAAACTGACGGGAGTGTAAATCTCCTGGTTATATATATTTATCCAGCCAGCACAGTGTCAGAGTCCTAAACTGACGGGAGTGTAAATCTCCTGGTTATATATATTTATCCAGCCAGCACAGAGTCAGTGCCTTAAACTGAGGAGAGTGTAATCTCCTGGTTATATAAATTTAGCCAGCCAGCACAGAGTCATTGCCTTAAACTGAGGAGAGTATAATCTCCTGGTTATATATATTTAACCAGCGAACAAAGAGTCAATGCCCAAAACTGAGGAGAGCGTAAATCACCTGAATATATATATTTAACCAGCCAGCGCAGAGTCAGTGCCCTAAACTGAGGAGAGTGTAAATCTCCTGGTTATATAAATTTAAACAGCCAGCACAGATCATGTTCCTAAACTGAGGAGAGGGTAAATCTCCTGGTTATATATATTTAACCAGCCAGGACAGAGACAGTGCCCAAAACTAAGGACAGTGTAAATCTCTTATTTATATATATTTAACGAGCCAGTGTAGGGTCGGTGCCCTAAACTGAGGAGAGTGTAAATCTCCTGGTTATCTATATTAAACCAGCCAGCACAGATTCAGTGCCCTAAACTGAGGAAAGGTTAAATCCCCTGGTTATATATATTCAACCAGCCAGCACGGACTCAGTGCCCTAAACTGAGGAGAGTGTATATCCCCATGCTGTATATATTTAACCAGCCAGCGCAGAATCTGTGCCGTAAACTGAGGAGAGTGTAAATCTCCTGGTTATATATATTCAACCAGCCAGCGCAGAGTCAGTGCCCTAAACTGAGGAGAGTGTAAATCGCCAGGGTATATATATAACCTGCCAGCACAGAGTCATTGCCCTAAACTGAAGAGGGGGTAAATCTCCAAGTTTTATATATATATATATTTAACCAGCCAGCACAGAGACATTGTCCTAACGTGAGGAGAGTGTAAATCTCCTGTTTATGTATATTTAAACAGCCAGCTCACAGCCAGTGCCGTAAACGGCGGAGAGAATAAAATATCCTCGTCATATAAATTTAACCAGCCAGCACAGAGTCATTGCCTTAAACTGAGGAGAGTGTAAATCTCCTGGTGAAATATATTTAACCAGCCAGCGCAGAGTGAGTGCCCTAAACTGAGGAGATTGCAAATCACCTGGTTATATATATTTAACCAGCCAGCACGGACTCAGTGCCCTAAACGCAGGAGAGTGTAAATCTCCTGGTTATATAAATTTAAACAGCCAGCACAGATCATGTCCCTAAACTGACGAGAGTGTAAATCTACTGGTTATATATATTTAACCAGCAGGGACAGAGACAGTGCCCAAAACTAAGGAAAGTGTAAATTTCCTATTTATATATATTTAACGAGCCAGTATAGAGTCAGTGCCCTAAACTGAGTAGAGCGTAAATCTCCTGGTTATCTATATTAAACCAGCCAGCACAGAGCCAGTGCCCTAAACTGAGGAGAGGATAAATATCCTCGTTATATATAGTTAACCAGACAGCACAGACTCAGTGCCCTAAACTGAGGAGAGTGTAAACCTCCTAGTTATATATATTTAACCAGCCAGCACAGAGTCAGTGCCCTAAACTGAGGAGAATGTAAATCTCCTGGTTATATATATTTAACCTGCCAGTGCAGAGTTAGTGCCCGAAACTGAGCAGAGTGAAAATCGCTAGGTTATATAGATTTAACCAGCCAGCACGGACTCAGTGCCCTAAATTGAGGAGAGTATAAATCGCCTGGTTTTATAAATTCAACCAGCCAGCACTGATTCAGTGCCCTAAACTGATGCAAGGTTAAATCTCCCGGTTATATACATATTTAACCAGCCAGCACGGAGTAAGTGTCCAAAACTGATCAGAGTTTAAATCTCCTGGCTATAAATATTTAACCAGCCTGCACATAGTCATTGCCCTAAACTGAGGAGAGTGTAAATCTCCTGGTTATATATAATTAAACAGCCAGCACAGAGTCAGTGCCCTAAACAGAGAAGAGTGCAAATATCCTTGTTATAAATATTTAACAAGCCAGTAAAGAGACAGTGCCCTAAACTGAGGAGAGTGTAAATATCCTGGCTAGGTATATTCAACCAACCAGCACAGACTCAGTGCCCTAAACTGAGGAGAGTGTTAATCTCCTGGTTATATATATTTAACCAGCCAGCACAGATTCACTGCCCGAAACTGAGGAGAGGGAAAATCCCCAGGTTATATATACTTAACCAGCCAGCATAGAGTCAGTGCTCGAACTGAGGAGAGTGTCAATCTCCTGGTTATGTATTTTCAACCAGCAAGCACAGTCAGTGTTCTAAACTGAGGAGAGTGTAAATCTCCTGATTAAATATATTTCACCAGCCTGACATAGTCAGTGCCCGAAACTGAGAAAAGTGAAGATCTCCTGGTTATATATATTGAAACAGGGAGCGCAATGTCAGTGCGCTAAACTGAGGAGAGTGTAAATCTCCTGGTTATATATATTCAACTAGCCAGCACAGTGTCAGTGCCCTCAACTGAGGAGAGAGTAAATCTACTGGTTCTATATATTCAACCAGAAAGCACAGATTCAGTGTCCTAAACTGAGGAGAGGTGAAATCTCCTGGATTTATATATTTAAGCAGCAAGCATAGGGTCAGTGCCCTCAACTGAGGAGAGTGTAAATCTCCTGGTTATATATATTTAACCAGCCAGCGCAGACGTAGTGCCCTAAACTGAGTAGAGTGCACATCTTTTGGTTATATATGTTCAACCAGCCAGCACAGAGTCAGTGCCCTAAACTGAGGAGAGTGTAAATCTTCTGGTTATAGATATTTAACCAGCCAGCACGGAGTCAGTGTCCAAACCTGAGGAGAGTGTAAATCTCCTGGCTATATTTATTGAAACAGCCAGCACAGACTCGGTGCCCTAAACGGAGGAGAGTGTTAATCTCCTGGTTATATATATTTAACAAGCCCCCCCCAGATCCAATGCCCTAAACTGAGGAGAGGGAAAATCCCCAGGTTATATATATTTAACCAGCGAGGACAGAGACAGTGCCCTCAACTAAGGACAGTGTAAATCTCCTGGTTATATATACTTAACCAGCCAGCACAGAGTCAGTGCCCGAAACTGAGGAGAGTGTCAATCTCCTGGTTATATATATTTAACCAGCCTGACATAGTCAGTGCCCTAAACTGAGAAAAGTGAAGATGTCCTGGTTATATATATTGAAACAGGGAGTGCAATGTCAGTGCGCTAAACTGAGGAGAGTGTAAATCTCCTGGTTATATATATTCAATCAGCCAGCACAGTGCCAGTGCCCTCAACGGAGGAGAGAGTAAATCTACTGGTTCTATATATTCAACCAGAAAGCACAGATTCAGTGTCCTAAACTGAGGAGAGGTGAAATCTCCTGGATTTATATATTTAAGCAGCAAGCAGTGCCCTCAACTGAGGAGAGTGTACATCTCCTTGTTATATATATTAAACCAACCAGCACAGAGTCAGTGCCCAAAACTGAGGAGAGTGTAAGTCTCCTGGGTATATATATTTAACCATCGTGACATAGTCAGCTCTCTAAACTGAGGAGAGTGTAAATCTCCTGGTTATGTATATTTAACCAGCCAGCACAGTGTCAGTGCCCTAAAATGAGGACAGTGTAAATCTCCTCGTTATTTATATTAAAGCAGCCAGCACAGAGTCAGTGCCATAAACTAAGGACAGTGTACATCTGCTATTTATATATATTTAACCAGCCAGCAAAGAGTCAGTTCCCTAAACTGAAGAGAGTATAAATCTCCTGGTTATGTATTTATTTAAACAGCAAGTTCAGTGTCATTGCCTTAAGCTGAGGAGAGTGTAAATCTCCTGGTTGTATATATTTAACCAGCCAGCGCAGAATTAGTGCCCTAAACTGAGTAGAATGCAAATCTTTTGGTTATATATGTTCAACCAGCCAGCACAGAGTCAGTGCCCTAAACTGAGGAGAGTGTAGATCTCCGGGTTATAAATATTTCCCCAGCCAGCACAGAGTCAGTGCCCTAAACTGAGGAGAGTGTAAATCTCCTGGCGAAATTCATTGAAACAGACAGCACAGACTCAGTGCCCTAAACTGAGAAGAGGGAAAATCTTCTGGTTATATATATTTGACCAGCCAGCACAGAGTCATTGCCCTAAACTGAGGAGAGTGTAAATATCCTGGTTATAAATATTTAACAAGCCAGTACAGACTCAGTGCCCTAAACTGAGGAGAGAGTTAATCTCCTGGTTATATATAATTAACCAGCCAGCACAGAGTCAGTGCCCTAAACGGAGGAGAGTGATAATCTCCTGGTTATATATATTCAACTAGCCCCCACAGATCCAATGCCCTAAACTGAGGAGAGGGAAAATCCCCAGGTTATATATATTTAACCAGCGAGGACAGAGACAATGCCCTCAAATAAGGAGAGTGTATATCTCCTGGTTATATATATTTAACCAGCCAGTAAAGAGTCGGCGCCCTAAACTGAGGAGAGTGTAAATTTCCTGGCTTGATATATTCAACCAGTCAGCACAGACTCAGTGCCCTAAACTGAGAAGAGGGAAAATCTTCTGGTTATATATATTTGACCAGCCAGCACAGAGTCATTGCCCTAAACTGAGGAGAGTGTAAATCTCCTGGTTATATATAATTAACCAGCCAGCACAGAGTCAGTGCCCTAAATTGAGGAGAGTGCACATCTCCTGTTTATATATATTTAACCAGCCAGCACAGTGTCAGAGCCCTAAACTGAAGAGAGTATAAATCTCCTGGTTATATATATTTAACCAGCCAGCACAGAGTCATTGCCTTAAACTGAGGAGCGGGTAAATGTCATGGTTGTATATATTTAACCAGCCAGCGCAGAGTCTGTGCCCAAAACTGAGGAGAGTGTAAACCTCCTGGTTATATATGTATTTAACCAGCAAGCGCAGAGTCAATGCCCGAAACAGAGAAGAGTGCAAATCTCCTGGTTATATATATTTACCCAGACAGCACAGAGTAAGTGCTCGAAACTGAGAAGAGTGCAAATCTCCTGGTTATATATATTTAACTAGACATCACACAGTCAGTGCCCTAAACTGAGGAAAGTGTAAATCTCCTGGTTATATATCTTTAACCTGCCAGCAGAGTCAGTGCCCTAAACTGAGGACAGTGTAAATATTCTGTTTATATATATTAATACAGTCAGCGCAGAGTCAGTACCCAAAACAGAGGAGAGGGTAAATCTACAGGCAATATATATTCAACCAGCCAGTATTGATTCAGTGCCGTAAACTGAGGAGAGTGCAAATCTCCTGGTTATAAATATTTAACCAGCCAGCACAGAATCAGTGCCCTAAACTGAATCGAGTGTATATCTTTTGGTTAGACATATTCAACCAGCCAGCACAGAGTCAGTCCCCTAAACTGAGGAAAGTGTCAATCTCCTGGTTGTATATCTTTAACCAGCCAGCACAGAGTCAGTGCCCGAAACTGAGGAGAGGGTAAGTCTCCTGATTATATATATTTAACCAGCCTGGACAAAGTCAGTGCCCTAACTTAAGGACAGTGTAAATCCCCTGATTATATATATTTAACCAACCAGCACGGAAACAGTGTCCAAAACTGAGGAGAGTGTCAGTCTCCTGGTAATAAATATTTACCCAGCCTGCACATAGTCAGTGCCCAAAACTGGGGAGAGTGTAAATTTCCTGGTGATATATACTCAACCAGCCAGAACAGATTCAGTGCCCTAAACAGAAGAGAGGGTTAAATCACGTGGTTAAATATATGTAACCAGCCTGCACAGATTCAGTGCCCTAAAATGAGGAGAGAGTAAATCTCCTGGTTATATATATTCAACCAGCCAGCGCAGAATCAGTGCCCGAAACTGAGGAGAGAGTAAATCTCCTGGTTATATATATTCAACCAGCCAGCACAGAGTCAGTGCCCGAAACTGAGGAGAGTGTAAATCTCCTGGTTATATATATTCAACCAGCCAGCACAGAGTCAGTGCCCGAAACTGAGGAGAGAGTAAATCTCCTGGTTATATATATTCAACCAGCCAGCACAGAGTCAGTGCCCTAAACTGAGGAGAGAGTAAATCTCCTGGTTATATATATTCAACGAGCCAGCACAGAGTCAGTGCCCTAAACTGAGGAGAGAGTAAATCTCCTGGTTATATATATTCAACCAGCCAGCACAGAGTCAGTGCCCTAAACTGAGGAGAGAGTAAATCTCCTGGTTATATATATTCAACCAGCCAGCGCAGAATCAGTGCCCGAAACTGAGGAGAGAGTAAATCTCCTGGTTATATATATTCAACCAGCCAGCACAGAGTCAGTGCCCTAAACTGAGGAGAGAGTAAATCTCCTGGTTATATATATTCAACCAGCCAGCACAGAGTCAGTGCCCGAAACTGAGGAGAGAGTAAATCTCCTGGTTATATATATTCAACCAGCCAGCACAGAGTCAGTGCCCGAAACTGAAGAGAGGGTAAATCTCGTGGTTATATATATTTAACCAGCCAGCACAGAGTCAGTGCCGAAACTGAGGAGAGCGTAAATCCCCTGGTTAAAAATATTTAAACAGCCAGCACAGAGTCTGTACCCTAAAATGAGGAGAGGGTACATCTTCTGGTTTTATATATTTAACTAGCCAGCACATAGTCAGTGCCCTAACCTGAGGAGAGGGTAAATCCCCTGGTTATATATATTTAACCAGCCAGCACAGAGTCATTGCCCCCAACTGAGGAGAGTGTAAATCTCCTGGTTATATATATTCAACCAGCGAGCAGAGATTCAGTGCCCTAAACTGAGGAGAGTGTAAATCTCCTGGTTATATATATTTAACCAGCCAGCACAGATTCAATGCCCTAAACTGAGGAGAGTGTAAATCTCCTGGCAGTATAGAATTAACCAGCCAGGACAGAGACAGTGCCCTAAGCTAAGGACAGTGTAAATCTCCTGGTTATATATATTTAACCAGCCAGCACAGAGTCAGTGCCCTAAGCTAAGGACAGTGTAAATCTCCTGGTTATATATATTTAACCAGCCAGCACAGAGTCAGTGCCCTAAGCTGAGGAGAGTGTAAATCTCCTGGTTATATATATTTAACCAGCCAGCACAGATTCAGTGCCCTGAACTGAGGAGAGTGTAAATCTCCTGGTTATATATTTTTAACCAGCCAAGACAGAGTCAGTGCCCTAAACTGAGGAGATTGTAAATCTACTGGCTCGATATATTCAACCAGCCAGAACAGATTCAGTGCCCTAAACTGAGGAAAGGGTAAATCTCCTGGTTATATATATTTAACCAGCCAACACAGAGTCAGTGCCCTAAACTGAGGAGAGTGGAAATCTCCTGGTTATATATATTTAACCAGCCAGTACAGACTCAGTGCCCGAAACTGAGGAGAGGTTAAATTTCCTGGATATTTATATTTAACCAGCCAAGACAGAGTCATTGTCCTAAACTGTTGAGAGTGTAAATCTCCTGGTTATGTATATTTATCCAGCCAGCATAGACTCAGTGCCCTTAACAAAGGAGAGGTGAAATCTCCTGGTTATATATCTTTAAACAGCCAGCACGGAGTCAGTGCCCTAAAGTGGTAGAGGGTAAATCTTCTCGTTATATATTTTAAAACAGCCAGCACATAGAAACTGCCCGAAACTGAGGAGAGTGGTAATCTCCTGGTTATATACATTTAACCAACCAGTGCAGAGTCAGTGCCCTAAACTGAGGAGTGTGTAAATCTGCTGGTAAAAAATTTTTAATCAGCCAGCACAGATTCTGTGGCCTAAACTGAGTGGAGGGTAAATCTGCTGGTTATATATATATTGAACAGAGTCAGTGCCCGAAAATGTGCAGAGCGTAAATCTCCTGGTTAAAAATATTTAAACAGCCAGCACAGAATCAGTGCCGTAAAGTTGGAGAGGGGAAATCTTCTCGTTATATATATTTAAACTGCCATCACAGAGTCAGTGCCTTAAACTGAGGAGCTGGTAAATGTCCTGGTTATATATATTTTACCAGCCAGGACAGAGACAGTGCCCTAAACTAAGGACAGTGTAAATCTCCTGGTTATATATTTTTAACCAGACAGCATAGACTCAGTGCCCTAAACTGAGGAGAGGTTAAATCTCCTGGTTATATATATTTAACCAGCCAGCACAGAGTCAGTGCCTTAAACTGAGGAGCGGGTAAATGTCATGGTTGTATATATTTAACCAGCCAGCGCAGAGTCTGTGCCCTAAACTGGGGAGAGGGTAAATCTGCTGATTATCTATATATTTAACCGGCCAGCACAGAGTCAGTGCCCTAAACTGAGGATAGTGTAAATCTCCTGGTTATATATAATTAACCAGCCATCACAGAGACAGTGGCCAAAACTGAGGAGAGTGTAAATCCCCTGGTTATAGATATTCAACCAGCAAGCACAGATTCAGTGCTCGAAACGAAGGAGAGTGTAAATCTCCAGGTTATATAGAATTAACCAGCCAGCACGGAGTCAGTGCCCTAAACTAAGGACAGTGTAAATCTCCTTGTTATATATTTTTAACCAGCCAAGACAGAGTGAGTGCCCTAAACTGAGGAGATTGTAAATCTCCTGGTTGTATATATTTAAACAGCCAGCACAGACTCAGTGCCCTAAACTGTGGATGGCGTAAATCTCCTGGTTATATATTTTTAAGCAGCCAGCACAGCGTAAGTGCCCTGAACTGAGGAGAGAGTAAATCTCCTGGTTATATATATTTAACCAGCCAGTACAGAGTCATTGCCCCAAATTGAGGAGTGTGTAAATCTCCTGGTTATATATATTCAACCAGAAAGCACAGAGTCAGTGTCCTAAACTGTGGAGAGGGGAAATCGCCTGGATATATATATTCAACCAGCCAGCACAGAGTCAGTGCCCTAAACTGAGGAGAGTGTAAATCTCCTGGTTATATATATTGAACCAGCAAGCACAGATTCAGTGCCCAAAACTGAGGAGAGCATATGTCTCCTGGTTAAAAATATTTAAACAGCCAGCGCAGAGTCAGTTCCCTAAAGTAGTAGAGGGGAAATCTTCTCGTTATATATAATTAAATATCCAGCACAGAGTCAGTGCCCTAAACTGAGGAGAGGGGAAATATCCTGGTTATATATATTCAACCAGCCAGCACAGAGTCAGTGCCCTAAACTGAGGAGAGTGTAAATCTCCTGGTTATATATATTTAACCAGCAAGCACAGATTCAGTGCCCTAAACTGAGGAGAGGGTAAATCTGCTGGTTATATATATATTTATCCAGCCAGCACAGAGTCAGTGCCCAAAACTGAGGAGAGCATATGTCTCCTGGTTAAAAATATTTAAACAGCCAGCGCAGAGTCAGTTCCCTAAAGTAGTAGAGGGGAAATCTTCTCGTTATATATAATTAAATATCCAGCACAGAGTCAGTGCCCTAAACTTAGGAGAGGGGAAATATCCTGGTTATATATATTTAACCAGCCAGCACAGATTCAGTGCCCTAAACTGAGGAGAGTGTAAATCTCTAGGTGATATATATTTAACCAGCCAACGCAGAATCAGTGCCCTAAATTGAGAAAACTGTAAAATTTTGGTTATATATATATTTAACCATCCAGCACAGAGTCAGTCCCCTAAACGGAGGAGAGTGTAAATCTCCTGGTTATGTTTCTTTAAACGGCCAGTACAGATTCAGTGCTAAAAACTGAGGAGATGTAAAATCTCCTGGTTATATATATTTAACCAGACAGCACAGATTCAGTGCCCTAAACTGAGGAGAGGGTAAATCTCCTGGTTATATATAATTAAACAGCCAGCGCAGAGTCAGTGCCCAAAACAGAGGAGAGTGTAAATCTCCAGGTTATATGTATTCAACCAGCCAGCACGGACTCAGTGCCCTAAACTGAGGAGAGTGTAAATCTCCAGGTTATATATATTTAACCAGTCAGCACAGAGTCAGTGCCTGAAACTGAGGAGAGCGTAAATCTCCTAGTTAAAAATATTTAAACAGCCAGCAGAGTCAGTGCCCTAATGTGGTAGAGGCGTAATCTTCTCGTTATATATTTTTAAACAGCCAGCACAGAGTCAGTGCCCTAAACTGAGGAAAGTGTAAATCTCCTGGTTATTTATATTTAACCAGCCAGCACGGAGACAGTGCCCAAAATTGAGAAGACTGTAAATCTTTTGGTTATATATATTTAACCATCCAGCACAGAGTCAGTCCCCTAAACGGCGGAGAGTGTAAATCTCCTGGTTATGTATCTTTAAACAGCCAGTACAGATTCAGTGCCCTAAACTGAGGAGAGGGTAAATCTCCTGGTTACGTGTATTATAAACAGCCAGCTCAGAGGCATTGCCCTAAACTGAGGAGAGTGTAAATTTCCTGGTTATATATATTTAAACAGCCAGCGCAGTGTCAGTGCCCAAAACAGAGGAGAGTGTAAATCTCCTGGTATATATATATTCAACCAGCCAGCACGGACTCAGTGCCCTAAACTGAGGAGAGCGTAAATCTCCTTGTTAAAAATATTTAAACAGCCAGCAGAGTCAGTGCCCTAATGTGGTAGTGGGGTAATCGTCTCGTTATATATTTTTAAACAGCCAGCACAGAGTCAGTGCCCGAAACTGAGGAGAGTGTAAATCCCCTGGTTATATATATTCAACCAGCAAGCACAGAGTCAGTGCTCTAAACGAAGGAGAGTGTAAATCTCCAGGTTATATATAATTAACCAGCCAGCACGGAGTCAGTGCCCTAATCTACGGACAGTGTAAATCTCCTGGTTATATATTTTTATCCAGCCAAGACAGAGTGAGTGCCTTAACTGAGGAGATTGTAAATCTCCTGGCTATATATATTCAACCAGCCAGCACAGAGTCAGTGCCCTAAAATGAGGAGAGTGTAAATTTCCTGGTTATATATATTTAACCAGCAAGCACAGGTTCAGTGACCTAAACTGAGGAGAGTGCAAATTTCCTGTTTGTATATATTTAACCAGCCAGCATAGACTCAGTGCCCTAAACTGAAGAGAGGTTAAATCTTCTGGTTATGTATATTTAACCAGCCAGCACTGAGTCAGTGCCTTAAACTGAGGAGTGGGTAAATGTCCTGGTTGTATATATTTAACCAGCCAGCGCAGAGTCAGTGCCCTAAACTGAGGAGCGGGTAAATCTGCTGGTCATATATATATTTAACCAGCCAGCACAGAGTCAGTGCCCTTAACTGTGGACAGGGAAAATCTTCTGGTAATATATATTTAACCAGTCAGCACAGAGTCATTGCCCGAAACTGTGCATACATTAAAACTCCAGGTTAAAAGTATTTAAAGAGTCAGCACGGTGTCAGTGCCCTAAACTGAGGAGAGGGGTAATCTTCTGGTTATATATATTTAACCAGCCAGCACAGATTCAGTGACCTAAACTAAGGAGAGTGTGAATTTCCTGGTTACATCTTTTTAACCAGACAGCGCTGAATCAGTGCCCTAAATTGAGTAGATTGTAAATCTTTTGGTTATATATATTCAACCATTCAGCACAGAGTCAGTGCCCTAAACTGAAGGGAGTGTAAATCTCCTGGTTATATGTCTTTAACCGGCCAGTACAGATTCAGTGCCGTAAACTGAGGATAGTGTAATCTCCTGGTTATTTTTATTTAACGAGCCAACATATACTCAGTTCCCTAAACTGAGGAGAGGTTAAATCTCCTGGTTATATATATTAAACCAGCCAGCACGGTGTCAGTGCCCTAAACTAAGGACAGTGTAAATCTCCTGGTTATATGTATTTAACCAGCCAGGACAGAGACATTGCACTAAACTAAGGACCGTGTAAATCTCCTGGTTATATATATTTATCCAGCCAGCGCAGATTCAGTGCCCTAAAGTGGTAGAGGGGAAATCTTCTCGTTATATATATTTAAACATCCAGCAGAGAGCCAGTGCCCTAAACTGAGGAGAGCGTAAATCTGCTGGTTAAAAATATTTAACCAGTCAGCACAGAGTCAGTGCCCTAAACTGAGGAGAGGGGTAATCTTCTGGTTATATCTATTTAACCAGCCAGCACAGATTCAGTGCACTAAACTGAGGAGAGAGTAAATCATCTGGTTATATAAATTTAACCAGCCAGCAACGAGTCATTGCCCTAAACTGAGGAGAGTGCAAATCTCCTGGTTATGTATATTTAACCAGCAGGCGCAGAGTCAGTGCCCTAAACCGAGGAGAGTGTAAATCTCCTGGTGATATATATTTAACCAGCCAGCACAGAGTGATTGCCCTAAACTGAGGAGAGTGTGAATCTCCTGGTTAAATATATTTAAACAGCTAGCACAGACTCAATGGCCTAAACTAAGGAGAGCGTAAATCTCCTGATTATATATAGTTAACCAGCCAGCATAGATTCAGTGCCCAAAACTGAGGAGAGTGTAAGTCTCCTGGTTATATATATTTAACCGGCCAGGACACAGACAGTGCCCTAAACTGAGGAGAGCGTAAATCACGTGGTTAAAAATATTTAAACAGCCAGCACCCAGTCAGTGCCCTAAACTGAGGAGAGGGGAAATATCCTGGTAATATATATTTATACAACCATCACTAAGTCAGTGCCCTAATATGAGGATAGTGGAAATCTCCTGGGCATATACAATTAACCAGCCAGCACAGAGTCATTGCCTGAAAATGAGGCGAGTGTAAATCTCCTGGTTATATATATTCAACCAGCCAGCACAGAGTCAGTGCCCTAAACTGAGGAGAGTGTAAATCTCCTGGTTATATATATTTAACCAGCCAGCACAGAGTCATTGCCCCAAACTGTGTCGAGTGCAATTCTTCCAGTTGTATATATTTTACCAGCAGGCGCAGAGTCAGTGCCTGAAACTTAGGAGAGTGTATATCTCGTGTTTAGAAACATTTAACCACATAGCACTGACTCAGTGCCATAAAATGAAGAGAGTGTAAATCTCCTGGTTATATATATTTAACCAGCCAGCACAGAATCATTGCTCTAAACTGAGGAGAATGCAAACCTCCTGGTTTTATATATTTAAACAGCCAGCACAGAGTCACAGCCCAAAACTGAGGAGGGTGTAAAACTCGTGGTTACATATATTTTAACAGCCAGCGCAGAGTCAGAGCCCGAAAGTTAGGAAAGTGTAAATCTCCTGGTTATATACATTTAATCAGCCAGAACAGAGTCAGTGCCCTCAACTGAAGAGAGTGTTAATCTCCTGGTTATGTATATTTAAACAGCCAGCACAGCGTAAATGCCCGAAACAGAGGAGATTGTAAATCCCCTGGTTATATATATTACACCAGCCAGCACAGAGTCAGTGCCCTAAACTGAGGAGAGAGTTAATCCACTGGTTATATATGTTTAACCAGCCAGCACAGCGTAAATGCCCTAAACTGAGGAGAGTGTAAATCTCCTGGTTATATATATTTAACCGGAAGGGACAGAGTCAGTGCACTAAACTGAGGAGAAGGTAAATCTCCTAGTTATATATATTTAACCAGCCAGCACAGACTCAGTGCCTTAAACTGAGCAGACTGTAAATCTCCTTGTTATATATTTTTAACCAGCCAGCACAGCGTAAGTGCCCTGAACTGAGGAGAGAGTAAATCTCCTGGTTATACATATTGAACAAGCCAGTATAGAGTCATTGCCCCAAACTGTGTAGAGTGCAAATCTCCCGGTTATATATATTTTACAATCAGGCGCAGAGTCAGTTCCCGAAACTGAGGAGAGTGTAAATCTCCTGGTTAGATATATTTAACCAGCAACCGTAGAGTAAGTGCCCGAAACTGAGGAGAGTGTAAATCTCCAGGTTATATATATTCAACAAGAAAGCACAGAGTCATGTCCTAAACTGGGAAAAGAGAAAATCTCCTGGTTATATATATTTAACCAGCCAGCACGGAGTCAGTGCCCTAAACTGAGGAGAGTGTAAATCTCCTGGTAAAATATGTTTAAACAGCCAGCACAGAGTCAGTGCCCTAAACTGAGGAGAGCGTAAATCTCCTGGTTATATATATTTAACCAGCCAGCACAGAGTCAGTGCCCGAAACTAAGGACAGTGCAAATCTCCTGGCTATATGCATGCAACCAGCCAGCACGGCCTCAGTGCCCTAAACTGTGAAGATTTATAAATCTCATGGTTATATATATAATTAACCAGCCAGCACAGAGTCATTGCCCTAAACTGAAAAGAGCGTAAATCTCCTGGTTATATATATTTAAATAGCCAGCACAGTTTTAGTGCCCTTAACTGAGGAGAGGGTAAATCTCTTGGTTATGAAAATATATATAACCAGCCAGCACAGAATCATTGCTCTAAACTGAAGAGAGTGAAAATCTCCTGGTTATATATATTTAAATAGCCAGCACAGTTTCAGTGCCCTTAACTGAGGAGAGGGTAAGTCTCCTGGTGATATATATTTTACCAGCCAGCACAGACACAGTGACCGAAACTGAGGAGAGTGTAAATCTCCTGGTTATATATATTTAAACAGCCAGCACCAAGTCAGTGTCCAATTCTGAGGAGAGTGTAAATCTCCTGGTTATATATATTTAAATAGCCAGAACACTGTCAGTGCCCTAAACTGAGGAGAGTTTAAATCTCCTGGTTGTATATATTTAAACAGCCAGCACAGACTCAGTGCTCTAAACTGAGGATGGCGTAAATCTCCTGGTTATATATTGTTAAGCAGCCAGCACAGCGTAAGTGCCCTGAACTGAGGAGAGAGTAAATCTCCTGGTTATATATATTTAACCAGCCAGCACAGAGTCATTGCCCGAAATTGAGGAGAGTGTAAATCTCCTGGTTATATATATTTAAACAGCCAGCACAGAATCAGTGCCCGAAACTGAGGAGAGTGTAAATCTCCTGGTTATATATATTCAACCAGAAAGCACAGAGTCAGTGCCCTAAACTGAGGAGAGGGGAAATCTCCTAGTTATATATATTCAACCAGAAAGCACAGAGTCAGTGTCCTTAACTGTGGAGAGGGGAAATCTCCTGGTTATATATATTCAACCAGCCAGCACAGAGTCAGTGCCCTAAACTGAGGAGAGCGTAAATCTTCTTGCTATCGATAATCAACCAGCCAGCACAGACTCATTGCCCTAAACTGAGGAGATTTATAAATCTCCTGGTTATGTATATATATATATGAAAAAGCCAGCACGAAGTCATTGCCCTAAAATGAAGAGAGTGAAAATCTCCTGGTTATATATATTTAACCAGCCAGCACAGAGTCAGTGCCCGAAACTAAGGACAGTGCAAATATCCTGGCTATATGCAGGCAACCAGCCAGCCCGGACACAGTGCCCTAAACCGTGGAGATTTATAAATCTCATGGTTATATATATAATTAACCAGCCAGCACAGAGTCATTGCCCTAAACTGAAAAGAGCGTAAATCTCCTGGTTATATATATTTAAACAGCCAGCACAGTTTCAGTGCCCTTAACTGAGGAGAGGGTAAATCTCCTGGTGATATATATTTTAGCAGCCAGCACAGAGTCATTGCCCTAAACTGTGGAGGGTGTAAATCTTCTGGTTATATTTATTTAACAAGACAACACAGAGTTAGTGCCCTAAACTGAGGAGAGTGTAATTCTCCTGGTTATATATATGACACCAGCCAGCACAGAGTCAGTGCCCTAAACTGAGGAGAGAGTTAATCCACTGGTTATATATATTTAACCAGCCAGCATAGAGTCAGTGTCCAAAACTGAGGGGAGTGTAAATCTCCTGGTTATATATATTTAAATAGCCAGAACACTTTCAGTGCCCTAAACTGTGGAGAGTTTAAATCTCCTGGTTGTATATATTTAAACAGCCAGCACAGACTCAGTGCCTTAAACTGAGGAGAGTATAAATCTCCTGGTTCTATCTATATAAACAGCCAGCACAGAGTCAGTTCCTTAAACTGAGGAGAGTGTAAGTCTCCTGGTTATATATATTTAACCAGCCAGCATAGAGTCAGTGTCCAAAACTGAGGAGAGTGTAAATCTCCTGGTTATATATATTTAAATAGCCAGCACAGACTCAGTGCCCGAAACTGAGGAGAGTGTAAATCTCCTGGTTATATATATTTAACCAGCAGGGTCAGAGTCAGTGCCCTAGTTTGAGGAGAGTGTAATTCTCCTGGTTATATATATTTAGCCAGCCAGCACAGACTCAGTGCCGTAAACTAAGGAGAGTGTAGATCAGACTGAGTGCCCTAAACAGAAGAGAGTGTAAATCTCCTGGTTATATCCATTTAACCAGCCAGCACAGAGTCAGTGCCGAAAACTGAGGATGGCGTAAATCTCATGGTTATATATTTGTAAACAGCCAGCACAGCGTAAGTGCCCTGAATTGAGGAGAGTGTAAATCTCCTGGTTATATATATTCAACCAGCCAGCACAGAGTCAGTTCCCTAAACTGAGGAGAGCGTAAATCTCCTTGCGATCTATAATCAACCAGCCAGCACGGACTCAGTGCCCTAAACTGAGGAGATTTATAAATCTCCTGGTTATGTATATATATATATGAGTCAGTGCCCGAAACTAAGGACAGTGCAAATCTCCTGGCTATATGCATGCAACCAGCCAGCACGGACTCAGTGCCCTAAACTGTGGAGATTTATAAATCTCATGGTTATATATATAATTAACCAGCCAGCACAGAGTCATTGCCCTAAACTGAAAAGAGCGTAAATCTCCTGGTTATATATATTTAAACAGCCAGCACAGTTTCAGAGCCCTAAACTGAGGGTAGTTTAAATCTCCTGGTTGTATATATTTCAACAGCCAGCACAGACTCAGTGCCCGAAACTGAGGAGAGTGTAAATCTCCTGGTTATATCTGTTTAACCAGCCAGCACAGACTCAGTGCCCTAAACTGAGGAGAGTGTAAATATCATGGTTATATATATTTAACCAGCAGGGTCAGAGTCAGTGCCCTAGACTGAGGAGAGTGTAATTGTCCTGGTTATATATATTTAGCCAAACAGCACAGACTCAGTGCCCTAAACTGAGGAGAGTGTAAATCTCCTGGTTATATATATTTAACCAGCCAGCACAGAGTCATTGCCCCAAACTGTGTCGAGTGCAATTCTTCCAGTTGTATATATTTTACCAGCAGGCGCAGAGTCAGTGCCTGAAACTTAGGAGAGTGTATATCTCGTGTTTAGAAACATTTAACCACATAGCACTGACTCAGTGCCATAAAATGAAGAGAGTGTAAATCTCCTGGTTATATATATTTAACCAGCCAGCACAGAATCATTGCTCTAAACTGAGGAGAATGCAAACCTCCTGGTTATATATATTTTAACAGCCAGCGCAGAGTCAGAGCCCGAAAGTTAGGAAAGTGTAAATCTCCTGGTTATATACATTTAACCAGCCAGAACAGAGTCAGTGCCCTCAACTGAAGAGACAGTTAATCTCCTGGTTATGTATATTTAAACAGCCAGCACAGCGTAAATGCCCGAAACTGAGGAGATTTTAAATCCCCTGGTTATATATATTACACCAGCCAGCACAGAGTCAGTGCCCTAAACTGAGGAGAGAGTTAATCCACTGGTTATATATGTTTAACCAGCCAGCACAGCGTAAATGCCCTAAACTGAGGAGAGTGTAAATCTCCTGGTTATATATATTTAACCAGCAGGGTCAGAGTCAGTGCCCTAGACTGAGGAGAGTGTAATTGTCCTGTTTATATATATTTAGCCAGACAGCACAGACTCAGTGCCCTAAACTGAGAAGAGGGTAAATCTCCTAGTTATATATATTTAACCAGCCAGCACAAAGTCAGTGTCCAAAACTGAGGAGAGTGAAAATCTCCTGGTTATATATAGGTAAAGAGCTAACACAGTTACACCACCCAAAACTGAGGAGAGTGTAAATCTCCTGGTTATATATACTTAACCAGACAACACAGAGTCAGTGCCCTAAACTGAGGAGAGTGTAAATCTCCTGGTTATATATATTTAAACAGCCAGCACAGCGTAAATGCCCTAAACTGAGGAGAGCGTTATTCACCTGGTTATATATATTTAGCCAGCCAGCACAGACTCAGTGCCCTAAACTGAGCAGACTGTAAATCTCCTTGTAATATATATTTAACCAGCCAGCACAGCGTAAGTGCCCTGAACTGAGGAGAGAGTAAATCTCCTGGTTATACATATTTAACAAGCCAGTATAGAGTCATTGCCCCAAACTGTGTAGAGTGCAAATCTCCCGGTTATATATATTTTACATTCAGGCGCAGAGTCAGTGCCCGAAACTGAGGAGAGTGTAAATCTGCTGGTTAGATATATTTAACCAGCAAGCGTAGAGTAAGTGCCCTAAACTGAGGAGAGTGTAAATCTCCTGGTTATATATATTTAAACAGCCAGCACAGAGTCAGTGCCCTAAACTGAGGAGAGCGTAAATCTCCTGGTTAAAAATATTTAAACAGCCAGCACAGAGTCAGTGCCCTAAACTGAGGAGAATGGACATCTTCTGGTTATATATATTTGACGAGCCAGCACGGAGTCAGTGCCCGAAACTGAGGAGAGTGTAAATCTCCTGGTTATATATATTTGAACAGCCAGCACAGAGTCAGTGCCCTAAACTGTGGAGGGTGCAAATCTTCTGGTTATATATATTTAACCAGCCAGCACAGAGTCAGTGCCCGAAACTAAGGACAGTGTAAATCTCCTGGCTTTATGCATGCAACCAGCCAGCACGGCCTCAGTGCCCTAAACTGTGGAGATTTATAAATCTCATGGTTATATATATAATTAACCAGCCAGCACAGAGTCATTGCCCTAAACTGAGGAGAGGGTAAATCTCCTGGTTATATATATTTAAATAGCCAGCACAGTTTCAGTGCCCTTAACTGAGGAGAGGGTAAATCTCCTGGTTATATCTATTTAACCAGACAGCATAGAGTAAGTGCCCTAAACTGAGGATAGTGTAAATCTCCTGGTTATATATTTATAAACAGCCAGTACAGCGTAAGTGCCATGAACTGAGGAGAGAATAAATCTCCTGGTTATATATATTTAACCAGCCAGCACAGAGTCAGTGCCCCAAACTGAGTAGAGTGCAAATCTCCTGGTTATATATCTGTAAACAGCCAGCACAGAGTCAGCGCCTGAAACTGAGGAGAGTGTAAATCTCCTGGTTATATATATTTAACCTGCAGGGTCAGAGTCAGTGCCCTAAACTGAGGACAGTGTTATTCTCTTGGTTATATATATTTAGCCAGCCAGCACAGAATCAGTGCCCTAAACTGAGGAGAGTGTAAATCAGACTCAGTGCCCTAAACTGAGGAGAGTGTAAATCTCCTGGTTATATATATTTAACCAGCCAACACAGACTCAGTGCCCTAAACTGAGGATGGCGTAAATCTCCGGTTTGTATATTTGTAAACAGCCAGCACAGCGTAAGTGCCCTGAACTGAGGAGACAGTAAATCTCCCGGTTATATATATTTTACCAGCAGGCGCAGAGCGAGTACCCGAAACTTAGGAGAGTGTAAATCTCGTGATTAGAAACATTTAACTACATAGCACTGACTTAGTGCCCTAAACTGAAGAGAGTGTAAATCTCCTGGTTATATATATTTAGCCAGCCAGCACAGAGTCAGTGTCCTAAACTGAGGAGAATGTAAATCTCCTGGTTATATATATTTAACCAGCCAGCACAGAATCATTGCTCTAAACTGAGGAGAATTTAAATCCCCTGGTTGTATATATTTAAACAGCCAGCACAGAGTCAGTGCCCTAAACTGCGGAGAGTGTTATTCTCCTTGTTATATACGTTTAAGCAGACAGCACAGAGTCAGTGGCCTATACGGAGGAGAGTGTAAATCTCCTGGTTATATATCTTTACCCAGCCAACACAGAGGAAGTGCCCTAAACTGAGGAGAGCGCAAATCTCCTGGTTATATATAGTGAAACAGTCAGCACAGAGGAAGTGCTCTAAACTGAGGAAATGGGAAATCTTTGTGTTATATATATTTAACCAGCCAGCACAGAGTCAGTGACCGAAAGTGAGGAGAGCGTAAATCTCCTGGTTTTATATATATTTAAATAGGAAGCGCAGATTCAGTGCACTAAACTGAGGAGAGGGTAATTCCCCTGGATACATATATTTAACCAGCCAGCACAGAGTCCTTGCACTTACCTGAGGCGTGTGTAAATCTCCTGGTTATATATATATAACCAGCCTGCACGGAGTCTGTGCCCTAAACAGAGGAGAGTGTATAACTCCTCGTTATATATTTATATAACCAGCCAGTACAGAGTCATTGCCCTAAACTGAGGAGAGGGTAAATCTCCTGGTTATATATATTTAAATAGCCAGCACAGTTTCAGTGCCCTTAACTGAGGAGAGGGTAAATCTCCTGGTTATATCTATTTAACCAGACAGCATAGAGTAAGTGCCCTAAACTGAGGATAGTGTAAATCTCCTGGTTATATATATTTAACCCGCCAGCACAGAGTCATTGCACTAAACAGAGGAGAGTGTAAATCTCCTTGTTTTATATATTTTACCAGCCAGCACAGACTCAGTGCCCTAGACTGTGGAGAGGGGATATCTCCTGGTTATATCTATATTTCAAATGCCAGCACAGAGTCAGTGCCCTAAAATGAGGAGAGGGTAAATCTCCTGGTTATATATATATTCAACCAGCCAGCAGAGAGTCAGAGCCCCAAACTGAGGAGAGTGTAAATCTCCTGGTTATATATATTTAAACAGCCAGCACAGAGTCAGTGCCCTAAACTGATGAGAGGGGAAATCTACTGGTTAAATCTATATTAAATCTGCCAGCACAGAGTCATTGCCCTAAACAGAGGAGGGTGTAAATCTTCTGGTTATATATATTTAACCAGCCAGCACAGACTCAGTGCCCGAAATTGAGGAGTGTGTAAATCTCCTGGTTATATATATTTAACCAGACAGCACAGAGTCATTGCCCTAAACTGAGGAGAGTGCAAATCTCTTGGTTATATATATTGAACCAGCCAGCACAAAGATATAGCGCTCAACTGAGGAAGGTGTAAATTTCCTGGTTATATATATTTAACTAGCCAGCATAGACTCAGTGCCCTAAACTGAGGAGAGTGTAAATCTCCTGGTTATATATATTTAAACAGCCAGCACAGAGTCATTGCCCTGAACTGAGGAGAGTGTAAATCTCCTGGTTATATATATTTAAACAGCCAGCACAGAGTCATTGCCCTGAACTGAAGAGAGTGTAAATCTCCTGGTTATATATATTTAAACAGTCAGCGCAGAGTCAGTGCCCTAAACTGAGGAAAGTGTAAAACTCGTGGTTATATATATTCAACTCACCAGCACAGAATCAGTGCCCTAAACAGAGGAGAGTGTAAATCTCCTGGTTATATATATTTAAACAGCCAGCACAGAGTCAGTGCCCTAAACTGAGGAAAGTGTAAAACTCGTGGTTATATATATTCAACGAGCCAGCACAGAGTCAGTGCCCTAAACGTAGGGGAGTATAAATCTCCTGGTTAGATATATTTAAACAGCCAGCTTAGAGTCAGTGCCCGAAACTGATGAGAGTGTAAATCTTCTGGTTGTGTATATTCAACCACCCAGCACAGATTCAGTGCCCTCAACTGAGGAGAGGGTATGTCTCCTGGTTATATATATTTAAACGGACAGCACAGATTCAATGCCCTAACCTGAGGAGAGTTTAAATCTCCTGGTTATATATATTTAACCAGACAGCACAAAGATATAGCTCAACTGAGGAGAGTGTAAATCTCCTGGTTATATATATTTAACGAGCCAGCACAGAATCAGTGCCCTAAACTGAGGAGAGTGTAAATCTCCTGGTTATATATATTTAACCAGCCAGAACGGAGACATTGCCCTTAACTGAGGAGAGTGTAAATCTCCTGGTAATATATATTTCACCAGCCAGGACAATGTCAGTGCCCTGATGAGAGTATAAATCTTCTGGTTGTGTATATTCAACCAGCAAGCACAGAGACATAGCACTAAACTGTGGAGAGTCTAAATCTGCTGGTTATATATATTTAAACAGCTAGCACAGAGTCAGTGCCCTAAACTGAGGAGAAGGTAAATTCCCTGGTTATATTTATTTAAGAGCCAGCACAAAGTCAGTGCCCTAAACTGAGGAGAGCGTAAATATTATGGTTATATATATTTAACCAGACAACACCGAGTCAGTGCCCTAAACGGAGTAGATTGTAAATCTCCTTGTTATTTTTATTTAAACAGCCAGCACAGAGTCATTGCCTTAAACTGAGGAGAGTGTAAATCTCCTGGTTATATATATTTAACCAGCCAGCACAGAGTCATTGCCTTAAAGTGAGGAGAGTGTAAATCTTCTGGTTGTGTATATTCAACCAGCCAGCACAGATTCAGTGCCCTAAACTGAGGAAAGTGTAAAACTCGTGTTATATATATTCAACGAGCCAGCACAGAGTCAGTGCCCTAAACTTAGGGGAGTATAAATCTCCTGGTTAGATATATTTAAACAGCCAGCTTAGAGTCAGTGCCCGAAACTGATGAGAGTGTAAATCTTCTGGTTGTGTATATTCAACCACCCAGCACAGATTCAGTGCCCTCAACTGAGGAGAGGGTAAGTCTCCTGGTTATATATATTTAATCGGCCAGCACAGATTCAATGCCCTAACCTGAGGAGAGTTTAAATCTCCTGGTTATATTTATTCAACCATCCAGAACAGAGTCAGTGCCATAAATTGAGGAGAGTGTAAATCTCCTGGTTTTATATATATATTTAACCAACCATCGCAGATTCAGTGCCCTAAACTGAGGAGGGTTAAAATCTCCTGGTTATATATATTTAACCAGTCAGCACAGAGTCATTGCCCTAAACTGAGGAGAGTATTAATCTCCTGGTTATATTTATTCAACCATCCAGCACAGAGTCAGTGCCTAAATTGAGGAGAGTGTAAATCTCCTGGTTATATATAATGAACCAGCCCGCACAGAGTCAGTGCCCTAAACTGAGGAGAGTGTAGATCTTCTGGTTATGTATATATTTAAGAAGCCAGCATAGAGTCATTGCCCTAAACTGTGGAGAGTGTAAATCTCCTTGTTATATATTTTTAAATAGCCAGCACAGAGTCAGTGCACTAAACGGAGGAGAGGGTAAATCTCCTGGTTAGATATATTTAACCAGCCAGCACAGACTCATTGCCAGAAGTGAGGAGAGTGTAAATCTCCTGGTTATATATATTCAACAAGAAAGCACAGAGTCAGTGTCCTAAACTGGGAAAAGGGAAAATCTCCTGGTTATATATGTTTAAACAGCTAGCGCTGAGTCTGTGCCCTAAACTGAGGAGAGGGTAAATCTCCTGGTTATATCTATTCAACCAGCCCGCACAGAGTCAGTGCCCTGAACTGAGGAGAGTGTAAATCTCCTGGTTATA
Organism: Chiloscyllium punctatum; assembly: GCF_047496795.1. Lineage (NCBI taxonomy): Eukaryota > Metazoa > Chordata > Chondrichthyes > Orectolobiformes > Hemiscylliidae > Chiloscyllium > Chiloscyllium punctatum. Next base: position 76,810,607 of record NC_092768.1, read on the forward strand.
TATATTTCACCAGCCAAAACGGAGACAGTGCCCTTAACTGAGGAGAGTGTAAATCTCCTGGTAATATATATTTCACCAGCCAGCACAATGTCAGTGCCCTAAACTGAGGAGAGTGTAAATCACCTGGTTATATATATTTAAACAACCAGCACAGAGTCAGTGCCCTAAACTGAGGAGAGGGAAAATCTCCTGGTTACATATGTATTACTAGCCAGAACAATGTCATGGCGCAAAACTGAGGAGAGTGTAAAAATCCTGGTTTTATATATATATTTAACCAGCCAGCGCAGAGTCAGTGCCATAAACTGAGGAGAGTGTAAATGTCCTGGTTATATATATTTAACCAGCCCGCATAGAGTCATTGCGCCAAACTGCGGAGAGTGTAAATCTCCTTGTCATATATTTTTTAAACAGCCAGCACAGAGTCAGTGCCCTCAACTGAGGAGAGGGTAAGTATCCTGGTTAGATATATTTAATGGGCCAGCACAGACACATAGCGCTAAACTGAGGAGAAAGTAAATCTCCTGATTAGAAATATTTAAACAGCCAGCACAGACTCAGTGTCCTAAAGTGCGGAGAGGGGAAATCTCATGGTAATATATATTTAAACAGCCAGCACAGAATCATTGCCTTAAAGTGAGCAGAGTGTAAACAGCCAGCACAGACTCAATGCCCTAAACCGAGGAGAGTGTAAATCTCCTGGTTATATATATTTAACCAACCAGTACAGAGTCAGTGCCCAAAACTGAGGAGAGTGTAAATCTCCTGGTTATATATTTTTAACCAACCAGCACAGAGTCATTGCCCTAAACTGAGGAGAGTGTAAATCTCCCGGTTATATATATTTACCAGCAGGCACATAGTCAGTGCCCTAAACTGACGAGAGTATAAATATCCTGGCTATATATATTTAAACAGCCAGTGCAGAGTCAGGCCTGAAACTTAGGAGAGTGTAAATCTTCTTGTTATGTACATTTAACCAGCCAGCACAGATTCAGGGCCCTCAACTGAGGAGAGGGTAAGTCTCCTGGTTATATATATTTAAACGCCCAGCACAGATTCAGTGCCCGAACCTGAGGAGAGTTTAAATCTCCTGCATATATATATATATATATATATAACCAGCCAGCACAGAGTCATTGCCTTAAACTGAGGAGCGTGTAAATCTCCTGGTTATATATATTTAAACAGCCAGCCCAGCCCTAAAGTGAGGAGAGGCGTACTCTCCTGGTTATATATATTTAAACAGCCAGTATAGAGACATTGCCCTAAACTGAGGAGAGTTAAAATCTCCTGGTTATATATATTAAACCAGCCAACATAAGTCAGTGCCATAAACTGAGGAGAGGGTTAATCTCCTGGTTACATATATTTAACCTGACAGTGCAGAGTCAGTGCCCTAAACTGAGCAGAGTTAAAATCTCCTGGTTATATATATTAAACCAGCCTGCACAGAGTCATTACCCTAAACTGTGGAGAGTATAAATCTCCTGGTTATATATATGTAACCAGCCAGCACAGATTGAGTGACCTAAACTGAGGAGAGTGTAAATCTTCTGGTTATGTATATTCAAACAGCCAGCACAGAGTCAGCGCTCTCAACTGAGGAGATGGTAGGTATCCTGGTTATATATATTTTACCGGCCAGCACAGAGACATAGCACTAAACCGAGGAGAGTGTAAATCTCCTGGTAACATTTATATAAACAGCCAGCACAGAGTCAGTGCCCTAAACTGAAGAGACTGTAAATCTCATTGTTATGTACTTATTATTCCAGCCAGCACAGAGTCATTGCTCTGAACTGAGTAGAGTGTAAATCCCCTGGTTATATATATTTAAACAGCCAGCACAGAGTCATTGCCCTAAACTGAGGAGAGTGTAAAACTCGTGGTTATATATATATAACGAGCCAGCACAGACTCAGCGCCCTAAACTGAGGAGAGTTAAAATCTCCTGGTTATATATATTAAACCAGCCAGCACAGAGTCATTGCCCTAAACAGTGGAGTGTACAAATGTCCTGGTTATATATATGTAACCAGCGAGCACAGACTCAGTGCCCTAAACTGAGGAGAGGGTAAATCTCCTGGTTATATATATTTAACCAGCCAGCACAGAGTCATTGCCTTAAACTGAGGAGGGTGTTAATCTCCTGGTTATACATATTTAAACAGACAACACAGAGTCAGTGCCCTAAACTGAGTAGAGTGTAAATCCCCTGGTTATATATATTTAAACAGCCAACATCGACTCAATGCCCTAAACTGAGGGGAGTTTAAATCTCCTGGTTATATATATTTAAACAGCCAGCACAGAGTCAGTGGCCTAAACTGAGGAGAAGGTAAATTCCTTGGTTATATTTATTTAACCAGCCAGCACAGAGTCAGTGCCCGAAACTGAGGTGAGTATAAATCGCCTGGTTATATGTATTTAACCAACCAGCAGAGAGTTAGTGCCTTAAACTGAGGAGACTGTAAATCTTCTGGTTATATATATTTAACCAGCCAGCACATCGTAAGTGCCATAAACTGAGGAGAGTGCAAATCTCCCGGTTATACATTTTTAACCAGCAGGCGCATAGTCAGTGCCCTAAAGTGAGGAGAGTGTAAATATCCTGTTTATATATATTTAACCGGCCATCACAGATTCAGTGCCCTAATCTGAGGAGACTGTAAATCTTCTGGTTATATACATTCAACCAGCCAGCACAGAGTCGCTGCCAAACACTGAGGTGAGTGTAATTCACCTGGTTATATATAGTTAACCAGCCAGAACAGATTCAGTGCCCGAAACTGAGGGGAGAGCATAAATCTCCTGGTTATACATATTCAAACAGTGAGCACAAAGGAAGTGTCCTAAACTGAGGAGAGGGGAAATCTTCTTGTTATATATATTTAAACAGCCAGCACAGCATAAATGCCCTAATTTGAGGAGAGTGTGAATCTCCTGGTTATACATATTCAAACAGTGAGCACAAAGGAAGTGTCCTAAACTGAGGAGAGGGGAAATCTTCTTGTTATATATATTTAAACAGCCAGCACAGTGTAAATGTCCTAATTTGAGGAGAGTGTAAATCTCCTGGTTATATATATTTAGCAAGCCAGCACGAAGACAGTGACCTAAACCGAGGAGAGGATAAATCTCCTGGTTTTATAGATATATATTTCACCAGCCAGCACAGAGTCATTGCCCTGAACTGAGGAGAGTGTAAATCTTCCGGTTATATATATTTAACCAGCCATCACAGATTCAGTGCCCGAAACTGAGGAGAGTGTAAATCTCCTGGTTATGTATGTCCAACCAGCCAGCACAGTCAGTACCCTAAACTGAGTAGAGTGTAAATCCCCTGGTTATATATATTTAACCAGCCAGTACAGAGTCAGTGCCCTAAACTGTGGAGAGAGTAAATTTCCTGGTTGTATATATTTAACCAGCCAGCATGGCATAAGTGCCCTAAACTGAGGTCAGTGTAAATTTCCTGGTTATGTATATTGAACCAGCCAGCACACAGTCATTGCCCGAACTGAGGAGATTGCAAATCTCCAGATTTATATATTTAACCAGCCAGCGCAGAGTCAGTGCCCGAAACTTAGAACAGTGTAAAACTCCTGGTTATATACATTTAACTTGCCAGCACAGAGTCATTGCCCTAAACTGTGAAGAGTGTGTAATCTCCGAGTTATATATATTTAACCAGCCAGCTTAGAGTAAGTGCCCTAAACTGAGGGTAGTGGAAATCTCCCGGCTAGATATATTCAACCAACCAGCACAGAGTCAGTGCCCTAAACTGAGGAGACTGTAAATCCTCTGGTTACGTATATTTAACCAGCCAGCACAGACTCATTGCCCTCAACTGAAGAGAGTGTATATCCACTGGTTTTATATATTTGACCAGCCAGCACAGACTCAGTGACCTAAACTGTTGAGAGGGTAAATCTCATGGTTATACATATATTTAAAGAGCCAGCACAGAGTCATTGCCCTAACCTGCGGAGATTGTAAATCTCCTGGTTTTAAATATTTAACCGGTCAGCAAAGATTCAGTGCCCTAAACTGAGGAGAGTGTAATTCTAATGGTTATATATATTTAACCAGCAAGCACAATGTCAGTGCCATACACTGCGGACAGTGTAAATCGCCTGGTTATGTATATTTAACCAGCCAGCGCAGAGTCACTGCCCGAAACTGAGGAGAGTGTAAATCTCCTGGTTATATATATTTAACCAGCCAGCGCCGAGTCAGTGCCCTAAACTGAGGGGAGAGAGTAAATCTCCGATTTATATATATTCAAATAGTCAGCACAGAGGTAGTGTCCTAAACTGAGGAGAGGGGAAATCTTCTTGTTAATTGTATTGAACCAGCCAGCACAGCGTCAGTGACCGAAACTGAGAAGAGTGAAAATCTCCTGGTTATGTATATTTAATTTCCAGCACAGAGTCATTGCCCTGAACTGAGGAGAGAGTAAATCTCCTGGTCATATATATTTAAACAGCCAGCACAGAGTCAGTGCACTAAACTGAGGGGAGAGCGTAAATCTCCTTTTTATATATATTCAAATATTCAGCACAGAGGTAGTGTCCTAAACTGAGGAGAGGGGAAATCTTCTTGTTATATGTATTTAACCAGGAAGGACAGCGTCAGTGACTGAAACTGAGAAGAGTGAAAATCTCCTGGTTATGTATATTAAAGAGCTCGCACAGAGTCAGTGCCCTAAACTGAGGAGAGTGTAAATCTTCTGGTTATATATATTCAACCAGCCAGCACAGAGTCACTGCCCGAAACTGGGGAGAGTGTAAACCTCCTGGTAATATATATTTAACCAGCCAGAGCCGAGTCAGTGCCCTAAATTGAGGGGAGAGCGTAAATCTCCGATTTTTATACATTCAAAAAGTCAGCACAGAGGTAGTGTCCTAAACTGAGGAGAGGGGAAATCTTCTTGTTATATGTATTTAACCAGCCAGCACAGTGTCTATGACCGAAACTGAGAAGAGTGAAAATCTCCTGGTTATGTATATTTTAAAAGCCAGCACAGAGTCATTGCCCTAAACTGAGGAGAGTGTAAATCTTCTGGTTATATATATTTAACCAGACAGCGCAGAGTGAGTGCCCTAAACTGGGGAGGGTGTAAATCTCCAGCTTATTTCAGTAGATTTCAGAATCTCGTGGGGGCGGCACGGTGGTGCAGTGGTTAGCACTGCTGCCTCGCAACACCTGAGACCCGGGTTCAATTCCCGCCTCAGGCGACTGACTGTGTGGAGTTTGCACATTCTCCCCGTGTCTGCGTGGGTTTCCTCTGGGTGCTCCGGTTTCCTCCCACAGTCCAAAAATGTGCAGGCCATGTTAATTGGCCATACTAAATTGCCCATAGTGTTAGCTAAGGGGTAAATGTAGGGGTATGGGTGGATTGCGCTTTGGCGGGTTGGTGTGGACTTGTTGGGCCGAAGGGCCTGTTTCCACACTGTAAGTAATCTAAAAAATCTAAATCATTGCCTTAAACTGAGGAGAGTGTAAATCTCCTAGTTATATATATTCAACCAGTCAGTGCACTAAACTGAGGAGAGGATAAGTCTCCTGCTTTTTTATATAAATATATTTAACCAGCCATCACAGAGTCATTGCCCTAAACTGAGGAGAGTGTAAATCTCCTGGTTCTATATATTTAACCAGCCAGCTCAGACTCAGTGCCCTACATTGAGGAGAGGGTAAATCTGCTTGTTATATATATTTAACCAGCCAGCACAAAGTCAGTGCCCTAAACTGAGGAGAGTGTAAATCTCCTGGTGATATATATTAAAGAGTTAGCGCAGAGTCAGTGCCCTAAACTGAGGAGACTGTAAATCTTCTGGTTATACATATTCAACCAGCCAGTACAGAGTCACTGCCCGAAACTGAGGAGAGTGTAAACTTCCTGGTTAAATATATTTAACCAGCCAGGGCCGAGTCATTGCCCTAAACTAAGGGGAGAGCGTAAATCTCCTACTTATGTATATTCAAGCAGCCAGCACAGAGGTAGTGCCCTAAAGTGAGTAGACTGTAAATCTCCTGGTTACATATATTTAACCAGACAGCGCACAGTCAGTGCCCGACACTGAGGAGAGTGTAAATCTCCTGGTTATATATACTTAAACAGCCAGCACAGCGTAAATGCCCTAAACTGAGAAGAGTGTAAATCTCGTGGTTATATATATTTAACCATCCAGCACAGACTCAGCGCCCTAAACTGAAGAGAGTGTAAATCTCCTGGTTATGTGTTTATTTAATCAGCCAGCACAGAGTCATTGCTCGAAACTGAGGAGAGTGTATATCTCCTGGTTATATATATTTAAACAGCCAGCACAGAGTCAGTGCCCCAAACTGAGGAGAGTGTAAAACTCGTGGGTATATATATTTAACAAGCCAGCACAGAGTCAGTGCTCTGAACGGAGGAGAGTGTAAATCTCCTCGTTATTATATTTTGACAGCCAACACAGAGTCATTGCCATGAACTGAGGAGAGAGTAAATCTCCTGGTTATATATATTTAACCAGCCAGCACATAGGCAGTGCACTAAACTGAGGAGAGCGTAAATCTCCTGGTTCTATATATTTAAACAGCCAGCACACCGTGAATGCCCGAAACTGAGGAGAGTGTAAATCTCCTGGTTATATATATTTAACCAGCCAGCACAGAGACAGTGCCCGAAATTGCGGAGAGGGTAAATCTCCTGGTTTTTATATATATATATATATATAAATTTAACCAGCCAGCACAGAGTCATTGCCCGAAACTGAGGAGAGTGTAAATCTCCTGGTTATACATATTCAACCAGCCAGTACAGAGTCAGTGATCTAAACTGAGGAGAGGGTAAATCCCCTGGTTATGTATATTTAACCAGCCAGCACAGAGTCACTGCCCGAAACTGAGGAGAGTGTAAACCTCCTGGTTATATATATTTAACCAGCCAGCGCCGAGTCAGTGCCCTAATCTGAGGGGAGAGCGTAAATCTCCTTTTTATATATATTCAAATAGTCAGCACAGTGGTAGTGTCCTCAACTGAGGAGAGGGGAAATTTTCTTGTTATATGTATTGAACCAGCCAGCACAGCGTCAGTAACCGAAACTGAGAAGAGTGAAAATCTCCTGGTTATGTATATTTAAAAAGCCAGCACAGAGTCATTGCCCTGAACTGAGGAGAGAGTAAATCTCCTGGTTATATATATTTAACCAGCCCGCACATAGTCAGTGCACTAAACTGAGGAGAGTGTAAATCTCCTGGTCCTATATATTTAAACAGCCAGCACAGCGTAAATGCCCAAAACTGAGGAGAGTGTACTTCTCCTGGTTATATATTTTTAACCAGCCAGCACGAAGTCAATGCCCTAAACCGAGGAGAGGATAAGTCTCCTGCTTTTATATATATATATATATATACTTTTATATATATAAATATCTATTTAAACAGCCAGCACAGAGTCATTGCCTGAAACTGAGAAGAGTGTAAATCTCCTGGTTCTATATATTTAACCAGCCAGCTCAGAAATAATGCACTACATTGAGGAGAGGGTAAATCTCCTGGTGAGATATATATATAAATTTAAATCGCCAGCTCAGAGTCATTGGCCTAAACTGAGGAGAGTGTAAATCTTCTGGTTATATATATTTAACCAGCCAGTACAGAATCAATGATCTAAACTGAGGAGAGGGTAAACCCCCTGGTTATGTATATTGAACCAGACAGCACAGAGTCATTGCCCTAAACTGAGGAGAGTGTAAATCTTCTGGTTATATATATTTAACCAGACAGCGCAGAGTGAGTGCCCTAAACTGGGGAGGGTGTAAATCTCCAGCTTATTTCAGTAGATTTCAGAATCTCGTTGGGGCGGCCCGGTGGTACAGTGGTTAGCACTGCTCCCTCACAACCCCAGAGACCCGGGTTCAATTCCCGCCTCAGGCGACTGAGTTTGCACATTCTCCCCCTGTCTGCGTGGGTTTCCTCTGGGTGCTCCGGTTTCCTCCCACAGTCCAAAAATGTGCAGGCCAGGTTAATTGGCCATACTAAATTGCCCATAGTGTCAGCTCAGGGGTAAATGTAGGGGTATGGGTGGATTGCGCTTTGGCGGGTTGGTGTGGGCATGTTGGGCCGAAGGGCCTGTTTCCACACTGTACGTAATCTAAATCATTGCCTTAAACTGAGGAGAGTGTAAATATCCTGGTTATATACATTTAACCAGCCAGCACAGACTCAGTGCCCTAAACTGAAGAGAATGTAAATCTCCTGGTTATGTATTTATTTAATTAGCCAGCACAGAGTCATTGCTCTAAACTGAGGAGAGTGTATATCTCCTGGTTATATATATTTAACCAGCCAGCGCCGAGTCAGTGCCCTAATCTGAGGGGAGAGCGTAAATCTCCTTTTTATATATATTCAAATAGTCAGCACAGAGGTAGTGTCCGAAACTGAGGAGAGGGGAAATCTTCTTGTTATATGCATTTAACCAGCCAGCACAGCTTCAGTGACCGAAACTGAGAAGAGTGAAAATCTCCTGGTTATGTATATTTAAAAAGCCAGCACAGAGTCATTGCCCTGAACTGAGAAGAGTGTAAATCTCCTGGTTATATATATTTAACCAGCCAGCACATAGTCAGTGCCCTGAACTGAGGAGAGAGTAAATCTCCTGGTTATATACATTTAACCAGCCAGCACAGAGTCATTGCCCTAAACTGAGAAGAGTGCTAATCTCCTGGTTCTATATATTTAACCAGTCAGCTCAAAAATAATGCCCTACATTGAGGAGAGGGTAAATCTCCTGGTTATATATATATATATATATAAATTTAACGAGCCAGCACAGAGTCATTGGCCTAAACTGAGGAGAGTGTAAATCTTCTGGTTCTATATATTTAACAAGACAGCGCAGAGTGAGGGCCCTAAACTGAGGAGAGTGTAAATCTGCTGGCTATATATATTTAACCAGCCAGCACAAAGTCAGTGCCCTAAACTGAGGAGAGTGTAAATCTCCTGGTTATACATATTTAACCAGCCAGCACAAAGTCAGTGCCCTAAACTGAGGAGAGTGTACATCTCCTGGTTATATATATTAAATAGCTAGCACAGAGTCAGTACCCTAAACTGAGGAGACTGTAAAACTTCTGGTTATACATATTCGACCTGCCAGTACAGAGTCACTGCCCGAAACTGAAGAGAGTGAAAACCTCCTGGTTCTCTATATTTAACCAGCCAACGCCGAGTCAGTGCCCTAAACTGAGGGGAGAGCGTAAATCTCCTATTTATATATATTCAAACAGTCAGCACAGAGGTAATGTCCTAAACTGAGGAGAGTGTAAATCTCTGGGTTATACAAATTTGACCAGCCAACACAGAGTCAGTGCACTAAACTGAGGTTAGTGTAAGTCTCCCGGTTAGATATATTCAACCAGCCAGCACAGAAACATTGCCTTAAACTGAGGAGAGTGTAAATCTCCTGGTTATATATATTTAACCAGACAGCGCAGAGTCAGTGCCCTAAACTAAGGAGAGTGTCAACCACCTGGTGAGATATATTTATCCAGCCAGCGCTGACTCAGTGCCCTAAACTGAGAAGACTGCAAATCTCCTTGTTATATTTATTTAATGAGCCAGCACAGAGTCATTGCCCGAAACTGAGCAGAGTGTAAATCTTCTGGTTATATATATTTAACCAGACAGCGCAGAGTCATTGCCCGAAACTGAGGAGAGTGTAAATCTCCTGGTTATATATATTTAACCAGCAAGCACTGAGTCAGTGCCCAAAACTGACGTCAGTGTAAATGTCATGGTTCTATATATATTTAACCAGCCAGCGCAGCCAGCCAGCACTGAGTTATATATACTTTAACAGGCCAGCACAGAGTCAGTGCCCGAAACTTAGGAGAGTGTAAATCTCTGGGTTATATATATTTAACCAGCCAGCTTAGAGCCAGTGCCCTAATCTGAGGGTAGTGTAAGTCTCCCGGCTAGATATATTCAACCAACCTGCACAGTGTTCGTGCCCTCAACTGGGGAGAGGGAAAGTATCCTGGTTATATATATTTAACCAGCCAGCACAGATTCAGTGCCCTAAACTGAGGAGAGTGTAAATCTCCAAGTTATCAATTTAAACAGCCAGCACAGAGTCAGTGCCCTGAACTGAGGAGAGGTTAATTCTCCTGGTTATATATATTTAACCAGCCAGTACAGAAGCAATGATCGAAACTGAGGAGAGGGTTAATCCCTTGGTTATGTATATTGGACCAGCCAGCACAGAGTCAGTGCCCTAAACTGAGCAGCGGGTAAATATCCTGGTTATATATATTTAAACAGCCAGCACAGCGTAAATGCCCAAAATTGAGGAGAGTGGAAATCTCCTGGTAACATATATTTAACCAGCCAGCACAGAGTCATTGCCCTAAGCTGAGGAGAGTGTAAATCTCCAAGTTATCAATTTAAACAGCCAGCACAAAGTCAGTGCCCGAAATTGAAGAGAGGGTAAATCTCCTGATTATATATATTCAACCAGCCAGCTGAGTCAGTACCCTATACTGAGTAGAGTGTAGATCACCTTTTTATATATATTTAACCAGCGAGTACAGATTCAGTGGTCTAAAGTGTGGAGAGGGTCAATCCCCTGGTTATATATATTGAACCATCCAGCACAGAGTCATTGCCCGAAACTGTGAAGAGTGCAAATCTCCTGGTTATATATTTTTAACCAGCCAGCACAGACTCAGTGCCCTAAACTGAGGAGAGTGTAAATCTCCTGGTTATATATATTTAACCAGCCAGCACAGACTCAGTGCCCGAAACTGAGGAGAGTGTAAATATCCAGGTTACACATATTTAAACAGCCAGCACAGAGTCAGTGCCATAAACTTAGGGGAGTATAAATCTCCTGGTTAGATATATTTAAACAGCCAGCTTAGAGTCAGTTCCCAAAAGTGATGAGAGTGTAAATCTTCTGGTTGTGTATATTCAACCACCCAGCACAGATTCAGTGCCCTCAACTGAGGAGAGGGTAGGTCTCCTGGTTATATATATTTAAACGGCGAGCACAGATTCAATGGCCTAACCTGAGGAGAGTTTAAATCTCCTGGTTATATATATTTAACCAGCCAGCACAAAGATATAGCGCTCAACTGAGGAGCGTGTAAATCTCCTGGCTGGATATATTCAACCAGCCAGCACAGAGTCATTGCCCTAAACTGAGAAGAGTGTAAATCTTCAGGTTACATATATTTAACCAGATAACACAGAATCTGTGCCCTAAACGAGGAGAGTGTAAATCTTCTGGTTATAAATTTTCAACCAGCCAGCACAGATCCATTGCCCGAAACTGAGGAGAGTGTAAATCTCCTGGTTGTATATATTTTAACAGCCAGCACAGAGTCAGTGCCCTAAACTGAGGAAAGGGTAAATCTCCTGGTTATGTATATGCTTAAACTGCCAGCACAGAGTCATTGCCCGAAACTGTGGAGAGTGTAAGTCTCCCATTTATCAATGTAAACAGCCAGCACAGAGTCAGTGCCCTAAACTGAGGAGAGGGTAAATCTCCTGGTTATATATATTTAACCAGCCACACAAAGTCAGTGCCCTAAACTGAGGAGAGTGCAATTATCCTGGTTATATAAATTAAAAAACCCAGCACAGATCATGTGCCCGAAACCGAGGAGAGTGTAAATCTCCTGGTTATATATATTTAACCACCCTGCACAGACTTAGTACCCTTAACAGAGCAGACTTTAAATCTCCTGGTTATATATATATTAAACCAGCCAGCACCGAGTCAGTGCCTTAAACTGTGGACGGTGTCAATCTCCTGGTTATATATATTTAACCAGCCAGCACAGACTTAGTACCCTTAACAGAGCAGACTTTAAATCTCCTGGTTATATATATATTAAACCAGCCAGCACCGAGTCAGTGCCCTAAACTGAGGAGAGTGTAAATCTCCTGGTTATATATATTTAACCAGCCAGTACAGAGTCAGTGATCTAAACTGAGGAGAGGGCAAATCTCCTGGTTATTTGTATTTAACCAGCCAGCACAGACTCAGTGCCCTAAACTGAGGAGAGTGTAAATCTCCTGGTTGGATACATTTAACCAGCCAGCACAGATTCAGTAACCTAAACTGAGGAGAGTGTAAATCTTCTGGTTATGTATATTTAACCAGCCAGCACAGACTTAGGGCCCTAAACTGTGCAGACGGTAAATCTCCTGGTTAAATATATATTGTCCAGCCAGCACAGTGTCATTCCCCAAAACTGAGGAGAGTGTAAATCTTCTGGTTATATATATTTAACCAGATAACACAGAGTCAGTGCCCTAAACTGGGGAGAGTGTAAATCTCCATGTTATATATATTGAACTAGCCAGCACCGAATCATTGCCTTAAACTGAGGAGAGTGTAAAACACCTGGTTATATATATTTAAACAGCCATCACAGAGTCATTGCCCTGGACTGAGTAGAGGGTAAATCTCCTGGTTATATATATTTTAACAGCCAGCACAGAGTCAGTGCCCTAAACTGAGGAGAGTGTAAATTTCCTGGTTATATATTTTAACCAACCAGCACAGAGTCATTGCCCTAAACTGAGGAGAGTACAAATCTCCCGGTTATATATATTTACCAGCAGACGCATAGTCAGTGCCCTAAACTGACGAGAGTATAAATATCCTGGTTATATATATTTAAACAGCCAGCGCAGAGTCAGGCCTGAAACTTAGGAGAGTGTAAATCTTCTTGTTATGTACATTTAACCAGACAGCACAGATTCAGTGCCCTCAACTGAGGAGAGGGTAAGTCTCCTGGTTATATATATTAAACCAGCCATCACAGATTGAGTGACTTAAACTGAGGAGAGTGTAAATCTTCTGGTTATATATATTTACAGAGTCAGTGCCCTAAACTGAGGAGAGTCTAAATCTCCTGGTTATATATATATTTAACCAGCCAGCATAGCGTTATTGCCCTAAACTGCGGAGAGTGTAAATCTCCTTGTAATATATTTTTAAACAGCCAGCACAGACTCAGTGCACTAAACGGAGGAGAGGGTAAATCTCCTGGTTAGATATATTTAACCAGCCAGCACAAAGTCAGTGCCCTTAACTGAGGAGAGGGTAAATTTCCTGGTTATATTTAACCAGCAGGTGCAAAGTCAGTGCCCAAAACTGAGGAGAATGTAAACCACCTGTTTTATATATTTAAACAGCTAGCGCTGAGTCCGTGCCCTAAACTGAGGAGAGTGTAAATCTCCTGGTTATATATATATTTAACCAGCCAGCACGGACTCAGTGTCTGAAATTGAGGAGAGGGTAAATCTCCTGGTTATATATATACATAAATTTAACCAGCCAGCACAGAGTCATTGGCCTAAACTGAGGAGAGTGTAAATCTGCTGGTTATATATATTTAACCAGCCCGCACAATGTCAGTGCCCTAAACTGAGGAGAGTATAAATCTCCTGGTTACATATATTAAACCACCCAGCACAGATTGAGTGACCTAAACTGAGGAGAGTGTAAATCTTCTGGTTATGTAAATTCAAACAGCCAGCACAGAGTCAGCGCCCTCAACTGAGGAGAGGGTAGTTATCCGGGTTATATATATTTAACCGGCCAGCACACATTCAGTGCCCTAACCTAAGGAGAGTTTAAATCTCCTGGATATATATATATATATATGTATATATATATATATATATATATATATATATATTTAACCAGCAAGCACAGAGACATGGCACTAAACTGAGGAGAGTGTAAATCTCCTGGTTATATATATATTTAAACAGCCAGCACAGAGTCAGTGCCCTAAACTGAGGAGAAGGTAAATTCCCTGGTTATATTTATTTAAGAGCCAGCACAAAGTCAGTGCCCTTAACTGAGGAGAGTGTAAATCTCCTGGTTATATGTATTTAAATAGCCAGCACAGTTTCAGTGCCCTAAACCGAGGAAAGCGTAAATCTTATGGTTATATATATTTATCCAGACAACACCGAGTCAGTGCCCTAAACAGCGTAGGTTGTAAATCTCCTGGTTATATATATTTAACCAGCCAGCACAAAGATATAGCGCTCAACTGAGCAGAGTGTAAATCTCCCGGTTATGTATAATGAACAAGCCCGCACAGAGTCAGTGCCCTAAACTGAGCAGAGTGTTAATCTCCTGGTTATATTTATTTAACCATCCAGCACAGAGTCAGTGCCATAAACTGTGGAGAGTGTAAATCTCCTTGTCATATATTTTTAAACAGCCAGCACAGAGTCAGTGCCCTAAACTGAGGAGAGTGTAAATCTCCTGGTTATATATATTTAACTAGCCAGCACCGAATCATTGCTTTAAACTGAGGAGAGTGTAAAACACCTGGTTATATATATTTAAACAGCCATCACAGAGTCATTGCCCTAAACTGAGTAGAGGGTAAATCCCCTGGATATATATATTGAATCAGCCAACACAGAGTCGTTGCCCTAAACTGTGGACAGTGTCAATCTCCTGGTTATATATATTTAACCAGCCAGCACAGACTTAGTACCCTTAACAGAGCAGACTTTAAATCTCCTGGTTATATATATATTAAAACAGCCAGCACCGAGTCAGTGCCTTAAACTGAGGAGAGTGCAAATATCCTGGTTAAATACAATTAACCAGCCAGTACATTTTCAGTGACCTAAATTGAGGAGAGTGTAAATCTTCTGGTTATGTTTATTCAACCAGACAGCACAGACTTAGTGCCCTAAACTGTGCAGACGGTAAGTCTGCTGGTTGAATATATATTTAACCAGCCAGCACAGAGTCATTGCCCTAAACCGCGGAGAGTGTAAATCTCCTGGTTATATAAATTTAAACAGCCAGCACAGATCATGTGCCCTGGACTGAGTAGAGGGTAAATCTCCTGGTTATATATATTTTACCAGCCAGCACAGAGTCAGTACCCAATACTGAGAACAGTGTAAATCCCCTGGTTATATATGTTTAAACAACCAGCATGGAGTCAGGGCCCGAAACTGAGGAGAGTGTAAATCTCCTGGTTATATATATTTTACCAGCCAGTACAGAGTCAGTGATCTAAACTGAGGAGAGGGCAAATCTCCTGGTTATTTGTATTTAACCAGCCAGCACAGACTTAGTGCACTAAACTGAGGAGAGTGTAAATCTCCTGGTTATATATATTTAATCAGCCAACACAAACTTCGTGCCCTTAACAGGGCAGACGTTAAATCTCCGTGTTAAATATATATTTAACCAGCCAGCACCGAGTCAGTGCCTTAAACTGAGGAGAGTGTAAATCTCCTGGTTTTATATATTTAACCAGCCAGCACAGACTCAGTAACCTAAACTGAGGAGAGTGTAAATCTTCTGGTTATATATGTTTAATCAGCCAACACAAACTTCGTGCCCTTAACAGAGCAGACGTTAAATCTCCTTGTTAACGATATATTTAACCAGCCAGAACCGAGTCAGTGCCTTAAACTGAGGAGTGTGTAAATCTCCAGGTTATATATATATTTAACCAGCCAGCACAGACTCAGTGCCCTAAACTGAGGAGAGTGTAAATCTCCTGGTTGGATACATTTAACCAGCCAGCACAGATTCAGTAACCTAAACTGAGGAGAGTGTAAATCTTCTGGTTATGTATATTTAACCAGCCAGAACAGACTTAGGGCCCTAAACTGTGCAGACGATAAATCTCCTGGTTAAATATATATTGTCCAGCCAGCACAGAGTCATTCCCCAAAACTGAGGAGAGTGTAAATCTTCTGGTTATATATATTTAAACAGATAACACAGAGTCAGTGCCCTAAACTGAGGAGAGTGTAAATCTCCTGGTTATATATATTTAACCAGCCAGTAAAGAGTCAGTGATCTAAACTGAGGAGAGTGTAAAACACCTGGTTATATATATTTAAACAGCCAGCACAGAGTCATTGCCCGAAACTGAGGAGAGTGTAAATCTCCCGGATATCAATTTAAACAGCTAGCACAGAGTCATTGCCCTAAATGGAGGAGAGTGTAAATATTCTTGTTATATATATTTAAACAGCCAGCACAGAGTCATTGCCTTAAACTGAGGAGAGTGTAAAACACCTGGTTATATATATTTAACCAGCCAGCACAGATTGAATGACATAAACTGAGGACGGGGTAAATCTCCTAGTTTATATATACACAACGAGCCAGCACAGAATCAGTGCCCGATACTAAGGTGAGAGTAAATCTCCTGGTTATATATAAATAACGAGCCAGCGCAGAGTCATTGACCAAAACTGAGGATAGTATAAGTCTCCTGGCTAGATATGTTCAACCAGCCAGCACAGACTCAGAGCTCAAAACTGAGGAGAGGGTAAAACCCCTTGTTGTATATATTTAACTAGCCAGCACAGAGTCATTGCCCTAAATTGAGGAGCGCGTAAATCTTCTGGTTACATATATTTAAACAGCCAGCACAGAGTCATTGCCCTAAACTGAGGAGAGTGTAAATTTCCTGGTTATTTAACCAGCCAGCACAGATTCAGTGCCCGAAACTGAGGAGAATGTAAATCTCCTGTTTATATATATTTAAACAGCCAGCACAGAGTCAGTGCCCTAATTTGAGGAGAGGGTAAATCTCCTGGTTATATATATTTAACCAGCCAGCACAGAGTCATTGCCCTAAACTGAGAAGAGTGTAAATCTCCCAGTTATCAATTTAAACAGCCAGCACAAATTCAGTGCCCTAAACTGAGGAGAGGGTAAATCTCCCGGTTATATATATATTTAACCAGCCAGCACAGAGCCAATGGCCTAAACGGAGGAGAGTGGAAATCTCCTGGTTATATATATTCAACCAGCCAGAAGAGTCAGTGCCCAAAACTGAGGAGAGTGTAAATCTACTGGTTATATATATTCAACCAGATAACACAGATTCAGTGCCCTAAACTGTGTAGAGTGTAAATTTCCTGTTTATATATATTTAGCCAGCCAGGACAGACTCAGTGCCCTAAACTGAGGCGAGGGTAAATCTCCTGGTTATATATATATTGAACCAGCCAGCACAGAGTCAATGCCCTCAACTAAGGAGAGTGTAAATCTCCTGGCGATATATATTCAACCAGACAGCAGAGTCAGTGCCCTATACTGAGGAGCGTGTAAATCTCCTGGTTATATATATTTAACCACCCAGTACAGAATCAGTGATCTAAACTGAGGAGAGGGTAAATCCCCTTGTTGTATATATTGAACCAGCCAGCACAGAGTCATTGCCCTAAACTGTGGAGAGTGTTAATCTCCTGGTTATATGTAATTAACCAGCCAGCACAGAGTCAGTAACCTATACTGAGAACTGCGTAAATCTCCAGGTTATGTATATTTAACCAACCAGCACGGAGTCAGTGCCCGAAACTGCGGAGAATGTAAATCTCCGGGTTATATGTATTTAACCAGCCAGCTTTGAGTCAGTGCCCTAAACTGAGGAGAGGGTAAATCTCCTGGTTATATACATTTATCCAGCCAGCACAGACTTAGTGCCCTAAACTGAGAAGACTGTAAATCTTCTGGCTATATATATTCAACAAGCCAGCACAGACTCAGTGCCCGAGATTGAGGAGAGTGTAAATCTCCTAGTTATATATATTCAACCAGCCAGCAGTCAGTGCCCTAAACTGAGGACAGTGTAACTCTCCTGGTTATATATTTTTAACCAGCCAGCACGGAGTCACTGCCCTAAACTGAGGAGAGTGTAAATCTCCTTTTTTTATATATTTAACCAGCCAGCTCAGACTCAGTGCCCTAAACTGAGAAGAGTGGAAATCTCCTGGCTATATATATTTAACCAGCCTGCACATATCCAGTGCCCTAAACTGAGGAGAGGGAAAATCTCCTTGTTATATATATTTAACCAGCCTGCACGGAGTCAGTGCCCATAACTGAGGTGAGTGTAAATCTCCTTGTTACACATATTCAACCAGCCAGCAGTGTCAGTTCCCTGAACTGAGGAGAGCATAAATCTTCTGGTTATATATATTTAAACAGCCAGCACATAGTCAGTGCCCTCAACTGAGGAGAGGGGAAATCTCCTGGTTATATATATTTCACTAGACAGCACAGAGTCAGTGCTCTAAAATGAGGAGAGCGTAAATCTCGTTGTTGTATAAATTTCAATAGCCAGCACAGAGTCATTGCCCAAAACTGAGGAGAGTGTAGATCTCCTGGTTATATATATTTACACAAGCAGCACAGTGCCATTGCCCGAAACTGAGGAGCAATGAAATCTCCTTGTTATATATATTTAACCAGCCTGTACGGAGTCAGTGCCCGAAACTGAGGAATGTGTACATCTCCTGGTTATTTGTATTCATCTAGTCAGCACAGAGTAAGTGCCCTAAACTGAGGAGAGGGGATATCTCCTGGTTATGTATATTTAAACAGCCAGCACAGAGTGAGTGCCCTGAACAGAGGAGAGGGGACATCTCCTGGGTATATATATTCAACCAGCCAGCACAGAGTGAGTGCCCTATACAGAGGAGAGCATAAATCTCCTGGTTATATATATTTAACCAGATAACACAGTGTCAGTGCCCTAAACTGACTAGAGTGTAGATCTCCTGGTTTTATATATATTTCACAAGACAGCACAGATTTCCTTCACCTAAACTGTGGAGAGTGAAAATCTCCTGGGTATATATATTTAAAAGTCCAGCACAGAGTCATTGCCCTAAACTGAGGAGAGTGTAAATCTCCTGGTTATATCTATTTAACCAGCCAGCACAAATTCTGTGCCCGAATCTGAGGAGAGGGTAAATCCACTTGTTATATATATTTAACCAGCCACCACAGAGTCATTGCCCTAAACTGAGGAGAGTGTAAATCTCCTGGTTATATATATTTAACCAGCCAGAACAGAGTCATTGCCCTAAACTGAGGAGAATGTAAATATTCTGGTTTTATATATTTAACCAGATAACACAGACTCAGTGCCCGAAACTGAGAAGAGTGTAAATCACCTGGTTATATATACTTCACCAGACAGCACAGAGTCAGTGCTCTAAACTGAGGAAAGCGTAAATCTCCTGGTTGTATAAATTGCAAAAGCCAGCACAGAGTCATTGCCCGAAACTGAGGAGTGTGCAAATGTCCTGGTTATATATGTTTAACCAGCCAGCTCAACGTCATTGCCCTAAACTGAGGAGAGAGTTATTCTCCTGGTTATATATATTTATACAACCAGCACAGTGTCATTGCCCTAAACTGAGGAGAATGTAAATCTCCTGGTTATATATATTTAACCAGCCAGCACAGAGTCAATGCCCTCAACTGAGGAGATGTAAATCTCCTGGTTATATATATTTCACCAGACAGCACAGAGTCAGTGCTCTAAACTGAGGAAAGCATAAATCTCTTTGTTGGATAAATTTCAAAAGCCAGCACAGAGTCATTGCCTTAAACTGAGGAGAGTGTAATTCTCCTGGTTATATATATTTATACAACCAGCACAGTGTCATTGCCCAAAACTGAGGAGAGGGGAAATCTCCTGGTTATATATATTTAACCAGCCAGCACAGAGTGAGTGCCCTAAACTGAGGAGAGGGGAAATCTCCTGGTTATATATATTTTAGCAGCCGGCACAAAGTCAATGCCCTAAACTGAGGGGAGTGTAAATCTCCTAGTTATACATATTCAAACAGCCAGCAGTGTCAGTGCCCTTAACTGAGGAGAGTGTAAATCTTCTGGTTATATATATTCAACCAGCCAGCACTGAGTCAGTGCCCTAAATTGAGGAGAGGGGAAATCTCCTCGTTATATATATTTCACCAGCCAGCACAGCGTAAGTGCCCTAAACTGAGGAGAGTGTAAATCTCCTGGTTATATATATATTTATACAACCAGCACAGTGTCATTGCCCTAAACTGAGGAGAGGGTAAATGTCCTGGATATATATATTTAACCAGCCAGCACAGAGTCAGTGCCCAAAACTGAGGAGAGTGTAAATCTCCTGGTTATATATATTTAGCCAGTCAGAACAGAGTAGGTGCCCTCAACTGAGGAGAGGGGAAATCTCCTGGTTATATACATTTTAACAGCCAGGACAGAGTGAGTGCCCTGAACTGAGGAGAGGGGAAATCTCCTGGTTATATATTTTTAACCAGCCAACACAGAGTCACTACCCCAATCCGACAAGAGTGTAAATCTCCTGGTTATATATATTTACCCAGGCAGCACGGAGTCAGTGCCCTAAATCGAGGAGAGGGGAAATCTCCTGGTTATGTATATTTTACCAGCCAACACAGTGTCATTGCATTAAGCTGAGGAGAGTGTAAATCTCCTGGTTATATATATTTAACCAGACAAAACAGAGTCAGTGCCCGAAACTGAGGAGAGTGTAAATCTTCTGGTTATATATATTCAACCAGCCAGCACGGAGTCTGTGCCCTCAACTGAGGAGAGGGTAAATCTCCTGGTTAAATATATTTAAACAGACAGCTCAGACTCAGTGCCCTAAACTGAGAAGTCTGTAAATCTTCTGGCTATATATATATTCAACAAGCCAGCACCGACTCAGTGCCCTATACTGAGGAGAGTGTAAATCTCCTCGTTATATATGTTCAAACAGCCAGCAGTCAGTGCCCTACACTGAGAAGAGTGGAAATCTCCTGGTTATATATTTTTAACCAGCCAGCACGGAGTCACTGCCCTAAACTGAGGAGAGTGTAAATCTCCTTCTTATATATATATTTAAGCAGCCAGCACAGAGTCAGTGCCCTCAACTGAGGGGAGGGTGACTCTCCTGGTTATGTACATATTTAACCAGCCAGCACAGGCTCAGTGCCCGAAACTGAGGAGAGGGGAAATCTCCTGGCTATATATATTCAACCAGCAAGCACTGAGTCAGTGCCCTCAACTGAGGAGAGGGGAAATCTCCTGGTTATATATATATCACCAGACAGCACAGAGTCAGTGCTCTAAACTGAGGAAAGCATAAATCTCCTTGTTGGATAAATTTTAATAGCCAGCACAGAGTCATTGCCTTAAACTGAGGAGAGGGGAAATCTCCTGGTTATATATATTTAACCAGCCAGCACTTCCCCAAACTGAGGAGAGTGTAAATCTCCTGGTTACATATATTTAACCAGCCAGCGCAGAATCAGTGCCCAAAACTGAGGAGAGTTTAAATCTTCTGGTTATATATATTCAACCAGCCAGCACAGAGTCAGTGGCCTAAACTGAGGAGAGAATAAATCTCATGGTTATAGATATTTAAACAGCCAGCACAGAATCAGTGCTCAAAACTGAGGAGAGGGTAAATCTCCTGGTTATATATATTTAACCAGCCAACACGGCGCCAGTGACCATAACTGAGGAGAGTGAAAATCTCCTGGTTATATATATTTAACCAGCCAGCACAGACTCAGTGCCCCAAACTGAGGAGTGTGTAAATCTCCTCGTTATATATATTTAGCCAGCCAGCACAGAGTCATTGCCCTAAACTGTGGAGAGTGTAAATCTCCCGTTTATCAATGTAAACAACCAGAACAGACAGTGCCCTAAAGTGAGGAGAGGGAAAATCTCCTGGTTATATATACATATTTAACCAGCCAGCAAAGAGACTATGCCCTAAACTGAGGAGTGTGAAAATCTCCTGGCTATGAATATTAAACCAGCCAGCAGAGTCAGTGTCCTCAACTGAGAAGAGTGTAAATCTCCTGGTTTTATATATATATATATATATTTAACTAGCCAGCACAGAGTCAATGCCTTAAACTGAGGAGAGGGTAAATCTCCTGGTTATATATATTTAACCAGCCAGCACAGAGTCAATGCCTTAAACTGAGGAGAGGGTAAATCTCCTGGTTATATATATTTAAACAGCCAGCACAGACTTAGTGCCCTAAACTGTGCAGATGGTAAATCTCCTGGTTAAATATATATTTAATCAGCCAGCACAGAGTCATTTCCCTAAACTGAGGAGAGTATAATTATCCTGGTTATATAAATTTAAACAGCCAGCACAGAGTCAGTGCCCTAAACTGAGGAGAGTGTAAATCTCCTGGTTATATATATTTAACCAGCCAGCACAAAGTCAGTGCCCTAAACTGCGGAGAGTGTTAATCTCCTGGTTATATATATATTTAACCAACCAGCACAGAGTCAGTGCCCTGCACTGAGGAGAGTGTAAATCTCCTGATTATATATATTTAACCAGCCAGTACAGATTTAGTGATCTAAACTGAGGAGTGGGTAAATCCCCTGGTTATATATATTTAAATAGCCAGAACAGACTTAGTGCCCTTAACAGAGCAGACGTTAAATCTCCTTGTTAATATATACCTAATTAGCCAGCACCGAGTCAGTGCCTTCAACTGAGGAGAGTGTAATTATCCTGGTCATATGTATATTTAAGCAGCTAGCACAGATTCAGTGGCCTAAACTGTGCAGACGGTAAATCTCCTGGATATATATATTTAACCGGCCAGAACAGAAACAGTGCCCTAAAGTGAGGAGAGGGGAAATCTCCTGGTTATATATGTTTAACCAGCCAGCACAGACTCAGTGCCCTAAAATGCGAGAGTGTAAATCTCCTAGTTATATATATTTGACCAGCCAGCACAGACACAGTGTGCTAAACTGAGGAGAGTGTAAATCTCCTGGTTATATATATTTAACAAGCCAATGCAGAGTCAGTGCCCTGAACTGAGGAGAGTGTAAATCTCCTGGTTATATTTACATTTAAGCAGCCAGCAGAGAGTCAGTGCCCTAAACTGAGGACAGTGTAAATCTCCTGGTTATATATATTTAACGAGCCAGCAGAGTCAGTGCCCTGAACTGAGGAGAGTGTAAATCTCCTGGTTATATATATTTAACCGGCCAGAACAGATACAGTGCCCTAAAGTGAGGAGAGGGGAAATCTCCTGGTTATATATATTTCACCAGCCAGCACAGAGTCATTGCACTACACAGTGGAGAGTGTAAATCTCGTTGTTTTATATATTTTACCAGCCAGCACAGACACAGTGCCCTCTACTGAGGAGAGGAGAAATCTCCTGGTTATGTATATTTCACCAGCCAGCACAGAGTCATTGCCCGAAACTGAGGAGAGTGTAAATCTCCTTGTTATATTTATATATTTAACAAGCCGGCACTGAGTCATTGCCCTAAACTGAGAGAGCGTAAATCTCCTGGTGATATATTTTTAAATAGCCAGCGCAGATTCAGTGCCCTAAAGTGAGGAGAGGGTAAATCTCCTGGTGATATATATTTGAATAGCCAGCGCAGATTCAGTGCCCTAAAGTGAGGAGAGGGTAAATCTCCTGGTGATATATATTTAACCAGCCAGCACAGAATCATTGCCCTAAACTGAGTAGAGTGTAAATCCCCTGGTTATATATATTTAAACAGCCAGCAAGACTCAGTGCCCTAAACTGAGGAGAGTGTAAAACTCGTGGTTTTATATATTTAACTCGCCAGCACAGAGTCAGTGCCCTCAACTGAGGAGAATGTAAATCTCCTGGTTATATTTATTTTAACACCAGCACAGAGTGAGTGCCCTAAACTGA
Organism: Chiloscyllium punctatum; assembly: GCF_047496795.1. NCBI lineage: Eukaryota > Metazoa > Chordata > Chondrichthyes > Orectolobiformes > Hemiscylliidae > Chiloscyllium > Chiloscyllium punctatum. Next base: position 76,834,130 of record NC_092768.1, read on the forward strand.
GGAGATTGCAAATATCCTGGTTTTATATATACTTAAACCGCCAGCACAGCGTAAGTGCCCTAAACTGAGGGTAGAGTAAGTCTCCTGGCTAAATATATTCAACCTGCGAGCACAGAGTCAGTGCCCTAAACTGAGGAGAGTGTAAATCTCCTGGTTATATATATTTAACCAGCCAGCACAGACTCAGTGCCCTAAACTGAGGAGAGTGGAAATCTTCTGGTTATGTATGTTCAACCAGCCAGAACAGACTCTGTGCCCTCAACTGAGGAGAGGGTAAGTCTCCTGGTTATATATATTTAACCGGCCAGCACAGACTCAGAGCCCAAAACTGAGGAGAGGGTAAAACCCCTTGTTGTATATATTTAACTAGCCAGCACAGAGTCATTGCCCTAAACTGAGGAGAGTGTAAATCTCCTGGTTATATATATTCAACCAGTCAGCACAGACTCAGTGCCCTAAAATGCGAGAGTGTAAATCTCCTAGTTATATATATTTGACCAGCCAGCACAGACACAGTGTGCTAAACTGAGGAGAGTGCAAATCTCCTGGTTATATATATTTAACAAGCCAATGCAGAGTCAGTGCCCTGAACTGAGGAGAGTGTAAATCTCCTGGTTATATTTACATTTAAGCAGCCAGCAGAGAGTCAGTGCCCTAAACTGAGGACAGTGTAAATCTCCTGGTTATATATATTTAACGAGCCAGCAGAGTCAGTGCCCGAAACTGAGGAGAGTGTAAATCTCCTGGATATATATATTTAACCGGCCAGAACAGATACAGTGCCCTAAAGTGAGGAGAGGGGAAATCTCCTGGTTGTATATATTTCACCAGCCAGCACAGAGTCATTGCACTACACAGTGGAGAGTGTAAATCTCGTTGTTTTATATATTTTACCAGCCAGCACAGACACAGTGCCCTCTACTGAGGAGAGGAGAAATATCCTGGTTATGTATATTTCACCAGCCAGCACAGAGTCATTGCCCGAAACTGAGGAGAGTGTAAATCTCCTTGTTATATTTATATATTTAACAAGCCGGCACTGAGTCATTGCCCTAAACTGAGAGAGCGTAAATCTCCTGGTGATATATTTTTAAATAGCCAGCGCAGATTCAGTGCCCTAAAGTGAGGAGAGGGTAAATCTCCTGGTGATATATATTTAACCAGCCAGCACAGAATCATTGCCCTAAACTGAGTAGAGTGTAAATCCCCTGGTTATATATATTTAAACAGCCAGCAAGACTCAGTGCCCTAAACTGAGGAGAGTGTAAAACTCGTGGTTTTATATATTTAACTCGCCAGCACAGAGTCAGTGCCCTCAACTGAGGAGAATGTAAATCTCCTGGTTATATTTATTTTAAAACCAGCACAGAGTGAGTGCCCTAAACTGAGGAGATTGCAAATATCCTGGTTTTATATATACTTAAACCGCCAGCACAGCGTAAGTGCCCTAAACTGAGGGTAGAGTAAGTCTCCTGGCTAAATATATTCAACCTGCGAGCACAGAGTCAGTGCCCTGAACTGAGGAGAGTGTAAATCTCCTGGTTATATATATTTAACCAGCCAGCACAGACTCAGTGCCATAAACTGAGGAGAGTGGAAATCTTCTGGTTATGTATGTTCAACCAGCCAGAACAGACTCTGTGCCCTCAACTGAGGAGAGGGTAAGTCTCCTGGTTATATATATTTAACCGGCCAGCACAGACTCAGAGCCCAAAACTGAGGAGAGGGTAAAACCCCTTGTTGTATATATTTAACTAGCCAGCACAGAGTCATTGCCCTAAACTGAGGAGAGTGTAAATCTCCTGGTTATATTTATTTTAAAACCAGCACAGAGTGAGTGCCCTAAACTGAGGAGATTGCAAATATCCTGGTTTTATATATACTTAAACCGCCAGCACAGCGTAAGTGCCCTAAACTGAGGGTAGAGTAAGTCTCCTGGCTAAATATATTCAACCTGCGAGCACAGAGTCAGTGCCCTAAACTGAGGAGAGTGTAAATCTCCTGGTTATATATATTTAAACAGCCAGCACAGACTCAGTGCCCTAAACTGAGGAGAGTGGAAATCTTCTGGTTATGTATGTTCAACCAGCCAGAACAGACTCTGTGCCCTCAACTGAGGAGAGGGTAAGTCTCCTGGTTATATATATTTAACCGGCCAGCACAGACTCAGAGCCCAAAACTGAGGAGAGGGTAAAACCCCTTGTTGTATATATTTAACTAGCCAGCACAGAGTCATTGCCCTAAACTGAGGAGAGTGTAAATCTCCTGGTTATATATATTTAACCAGCCAGCACACACTCAGTGCCCTAAACTGAGGAGAGTGGAAATCTTCTGGTTATGTATGTTCAACCAGCCAGAACAGACTCTGTGCCCTCAACTGAGGAGAGGGTAAGTCTCCTGGTTATATATATTTAATTGGCCAGCACAGAGTCAGTGCCCTAAACTGAGGAGAGTTTAAATTGCCTGGTTACATATATACTTAACCAGCCAGCAATCATTGCACTAAAGTGAGGAGATTGTAAATCTCCTGGTTATATATATTTATCCAGCCAGCACAGACTCAGTGCCCTAAACTGAGGCGAGTGTAAATCTCCTGGTTATATATATTCAATCAGCCAGCACAGAGTCATTGCCCTAAGTTGTGGAGAGTGCAAATTTCCTGGTTATATATATTTAAACTGCCAGCACGGCGTAAGTGCCCTAAACTGAGGTCAGTGTAAAGCTCCTGGTTATATATATTGAACCAGCCAGCACAGAGTCAGTGCCCTAAACTGAGGAGATTGCAAATCTCCAGGTTATATATATTTAAACAGCCAGCGCAGAGTCAGTGCCCGAAACTGAGGAGAGTGTAAATCTCCTGGTTATATACATTTAACCAGCCGGCACAGACTCAGTGCCCTAAACTGAAGAGAGTGTAAATCTCCTGGTTATGTATTTATTTAACCAGCCAGCACAGAGTCATTGCTCTAAACTGTGGAGAGTGTCAAACTCGTGGGTATATATATTTAACAAGCCAGCACAGAGTCAGTCCTGTAAACGAAGGAGAGTGTAAATCTCCTGGTTATATATATTTTAACAGCCAGCACAGAGTCAGTGCCCTCAACTTAGGAGAGTTTAAATCTCCGGGTTATACATATTTGACGAGCCAGCTTAGAGTCAGTGCCCTAAACTGAGGTTAGTGTAAGCCTCCCGGCTAGACATATTCAACAAGCCAGCACAGAGTCAGTGCCCTAAACTGAGAGTTTAAATCTCCTGGTTATATATATTTAACCAGCCAGCACAGATTCAGTGACCTAAACTGAGGAGAGTGTTAGTCTTCTGGTTATATATATTTAACCAGACAGCGCAGAGTGAGTGCCCTAAACTGAGTAGAGTGTAAATCTCCTGGTTATATATATTGAACCAGCCGGCACAGAGTCATTGCTCTAAACTGTGGAGAGTGTCAAACTCGTGGGTATATATATTTAACAAGCCAGCACAGAGTCAGTCCTGTAAACGAAGGAGAGTGTAAATCTCCTGGTTATATACATTTAACCAGCCAGCACTGAGTCATTGCACTAAATTGAGGAGAGCGTAAATCACCTGGTCATATATATTTAACCAGCCAGCACAAAATCAATGCCCTAAATTGAGGAGAGGGGAAATCTCCTGGTTATATATATTTAACCTGCCAGCACAGACTCAGTGCCCTAAACTGAGGAGAGAGTAAATCTCCTGGTTATATATATTCAACCAGCCAGCACAGAGTCAGTGCCCTAAACTGAGGAGAGAGTAAAATTCCTGGTCATATATATTTAACGAGCCAGGACAAAGTCAGTACCCCAAACTGAGGAGAGGGTAAATCTCCTGGTTTTATATATTGAAACAGCCAGCACAGAGTCATTGCCCTAAACTGTGGAGAGTATAAATTTCCTGGTTATATATATTTCAACAACCAGCACGGCGTAAGTGCCCTAAACTGAGGTCAGTGTAAATCTCTTGGTTATATATATTGAACGAGCCAGCACAGAGTCATTGCCCTAAACTGAGGAGAGTGGAAATCTTCTGGTTATATATATTTAACCAGCCAGCACAGAGTCATTGCCCTAAACTGAGGAGAATGCAAATCTCCAGGTTATATATATTTAAAAAGCCAGCACAGAGTCAGTGCTCTAAACGAAGGAGAGTGTAAATCTCCTGGTCAGATATATTTTAACAGCCAGCACAGAATCAGTGCCCTCAAGTTAGGAGAGTGTAAATCTCTGGGTTATACATATTTGACCAGCCAGATTAGAGTCAGTCCCCTAAAATGAGTTTAGTGTAAGTCTCCCGGCCAGATATATTCAACCAGCCAGCACAGATTCAGTGCTCTAAACTAAGGAGAGTGTAAATCTCCTGGTTATATATATTTTAACAGGCCAGCACAGAGTCAGTGCCCGAAACTTAGGAGAGTGTAAATCTCCGGGTTATATATATTTAACCAGTCAGCTTAGAGTCAGTGCCCGAAACTGAGGGTAGTGCAAGTCTCCCGGCTAGATATATTCAACCAACTAGCACAGAGTCAGTGCCCTAAACTGAGGAGAGTGTAATTCTCCTGGTTATATATATTTAACCAGCCAGAACAGATTCAGTGACCTAAACTGAGGAGAGTGTAAATCTTCTGGTTATGTATTTATTTAACCAGCCAGCAGAGTCATTGCCCTAAACTGTGGAGAGTGTAAATTTCCTGGTTATATATATTTAAACAGCCAACACGGCGTAAGTGCCCTAAACTGAGGTCATTGTAAATCCCCTGGTTATATATATTGAACCAGCCAGCACAGAGTCATTGCCCTAAACTGAGGAGAGTGTAAATCTCCTGGTTATATATATTGAACGAGCCAGCACAGAGTCATTGCCCTAAACTGAGGAGAGTGTAATTCTCCTGGTTATATATATTTTAACAGCCAGCACAGAGTCAGTGCCCTAAACTGAAGAGAGTGTAAATCTCCTGGTTATGTATTTATTTAACCAGCCAGCACAGAGTCAGTGCTCTAAACGAAGGAGAGTGTAAATCTCCTGGTTGTATATATTTTAACAGCCAGCACAGAGTCAGTGCCCTCAACTTAGGAGAGTGTAAATCTCCGAGTTATACAAATTTTACCAGCCAGCTAAGAGTCAGTGCCCTAAACTGAGGTTAGTGTAAGTCTCCCGGCTAGATATATTCAACCAGCCAGCACAGAGTCAGTGCCCTAAACTGAGGAGAGTGTAAATCTCCTGGTTATATATATTTAACCGGCCAACACAGATCCAGTGCCTGAAACTGAGGAGAGTTTAAATCGCCTGGTTATATATATTTAAAAAGCCAGCACAGACCCAGTGCCCTTAACTGAGGAGAGTGTAAATCTTCTGGTTATGTATGTTCAACCAGCCAGAACAGACCCAGTGCCCTAATCTGAGGAGAGTGTAAATCTCCTGGTTATATATATTTATGCAGCCAGCACAGAGTCAGTGCCCGAAACTGAGGAGAGGGTAAATCTCCTGGTTATAGATATATATTTAAAAATACAGCACAGAGTCTTTGCCCTAAACTGAGGAGAGCGTAATACTCCTGGCTATATATATTTAAATATATTTAAATAACTGAGGAGAGGGTAAATCTCCGGGTTTTATATATATATATATATATATATATAAAACCAGCCAGTACAGAGTCTTTGCCCTAAACTGAGGAAAGTGTTAATCTTCTGGTTATATATTTTTCACCAGCCAGCACAGAGTCAGTGCCCTAAACTGAGGAGAGGGAAAATCTCATGGTTACATATATTTAACAATCCAGCATGGAGTCAGTGCCCTAAACTGAGGAGAGTGTAAAGCTCCTGGTTATATATATTTGAACAGCCAGCACAGAGTCAGTGCCAGAAACTGAGGAGAGTGTAAATCTCCTGGTTATACATATACTTAACCAGCCAGCACAGAGTCAGTGCCCTAAACTGCAGCGAGTGCAAATCTCCTGGTTATATATATTTAACCAGTCAACACAGAGACAGTGCACTAAACTGACGACAGTGTAACTCTCCTGGTTATATATATTTAACTAGCCAGCACAGACTCAGTGCCCTAAACTGAGGAGAGGGGAAATCTCCTGGTTATATACATATATTTAACCAGCCAGCACAGAGTCATTGCTCTAAACTGAGGAGAGCGTAAATCTCCTTGTTATATATGTTTAACCAGACAGTGCAGAGTCAGTGCCCGAAACTGAGTAGAGGATATATCTCCAGGTTATATATATTTAACCAGACAGCATGGAGTCATTGCCCTAAACTGAGGAGAGTGTAAATCTCCTGGTTATATATGTTTAACCAGCCAGCACAGATTCAATGCCATAAACTGAGGACAGTGTAAATCTCCTGGTTATATATATATTCAACCAGCCAGCACAGACTCAGCGCCCTAAAATGCGAGAGTGTAAATCTCCTAGTTATATATATTTGACCAGCCAGCACAGACACAGTGCGCTAAACTGAGGAGAGTGTAAATCTCCTGGTTATATATATTTAACCAGCCAGCACAGATTCAGCGCCATAAACTGAGGACAGTGTAAATCTCCTGGTTATATATATTTAACAAGCCAACGCAGAGTCAGTGCCCTAAACTGAGGAGAGTGTAAATCTCCTGGATATATATATTTAACCAGCAGGTGCAGACTCAGTGCCCTAAACTGAGGAGAGTATAAATATACTGGTTTTATATATATATATATAAACAGCCAGCGCAGAGTCAGTGCCTGAAACTTAGGAGAGTGTAAATCTTCTGGTTAGATACATTTAACCAGCCAGCACAGATTCAGTGCCCGAAAGTAAAGAGAAGGTAAATCTCCTGGTTATGTGTTTATTTAACCAGCCAGCACAGTGTAAGTGCCCTAAACTGAAGAGAGTGTAAATCTCCTTGGTATATATAATTTACCCGCCCGCACAGAGTCAGTGCCCTAAACTGAGGAGAATGTAAATCTCCTGGTTATATATATATTTAACCAGCCAGCATAGAGTCATTGCCCTAAACTGCGGAGAGTGTAAATCTCCTGGATATAGATATTTAACCAACCAGCGCAGACTCAGTGCCCTAAACTGAGGAGACTGTAAATCTTCTCTTTATATATATTTAACCAGACAGCATGGAATTATTGCCCTAAACTGAGGACAGTGTAAATCAACTGGTTACATGTATTTTATGAGCCAGCACAAACTCAGTGCCCTAAACTGAGGAGATTGCAAATCTCCAGGTTATATATATTTGACCAGCCAGCACAGACTCATTGCGCTATACTGAGGAGAGGGGAAATCTCCGGGTTATATCTATATTTAACCAGACAACACAGAGTCAGTGCCCTAAACTGAGTAGAGTGTAAATCTCCTGGTTATATATATTTAACCAGACAACACAGAGTCAGTGCCCTAAACTGAGTAGAGTGTAAATCTCCTGGTTATATTTACATTTAAGCAGCCAGCAGAGAGTCAGTGCCCTAAACGGAGGAGAGTGTAAATCTCCTGACAATAAATATTCAACCATCCAGCACAGTGTAAGTGCCCGAAACTGAAGAGAGTGTAAATCTCCCGGTTATGTATTTATTTAACCAGCCAGCAGAGTCATTGCTCTAAACTGTGGAGAGTGTAAATCTCCTGGTTATATATATTGAACCAGCCAGCACACTGACCTCAGTTTAGGGCACTTACGCCGTGTTGGCTGTTTCAATATATATAACCAGGAGATTTACACTCTACTCAGTTTAGGGCACTGACTCTGTGTTGTCTGGTTCAATATATATAACCAGGAGACTTACCCTCTCCTCAGTTTAGGGCACTGACTCTGTGCTGGCTGGTTGAAAATATATAACCAGGAGATTTGCCCACTCCTCAGTTTAGGGCACTGAGTCAGTAATGGCGGGTTAATTGTCTATCACCAGGAGATTTACACTCTCAGCAGTATTGGGCACTGATTCTGGGTTGTCTGGTTAAATATATATAACCAGGAGATTTTCACTCTCTTCAGTTTAGGGCAATGACTCTGTGCTGGCTCGTTAAATATATATAACCAGCGGATTTACCCTCTCCTCAGTTTAGGGCACTGAATCAGTGCTGTCCGGTAATACATATATAACCAGGAGACTTACCCTCTCCTCAGTTGAGGGTACTGACTCTGTGTGGGCTGGTTGAATCAATATAACCGGAAGATTTACACTCTCCTTAGTTTAGGTCACTGACTCTGTGTTGTCTGGTTAAATATATATAACCAGAAAATTTATGCTCTCCTCAGTTTTTGGCACTGACTCTGCGCTGGCTAGTTAAAATATATATAAAACCACGATATTTACAATCTCCTCAGTTAAGGGCAATGACTATGTGCAGACTCATTAAATATATATATATAATACCATAGATTTACCGTCTCCTCACTTTAGGTCACAGAGTCTGTGTCTGCTGGTTAAATATATATAACCAGGAGATTTTCACTCTCGTCAGTTTTGGTCACTGGCACTGTGATGTCTAGTTAAATATATATAACCAGGAGATTTACGCACTCCTCAGGTTAGTGCAAGGACTGTGTACTAGCTGTTTAAATATATATAACCAGATTTACCCTCTCCTCCTTTTTGGGCACTAACTCAGCGCTGGATATTTAAATATATATCACCAGGGGTTTTCCCCTCTCCTCAGTTTAGGGCATAGACTCTGTGCTGGCTGGTTGAATATATATAACTAGGAGATTTATACTCTCCTCAGTTTAGGTCACTGACTCTGTGCTGGCTGGTTAACTATATATAACCAGGAGATTTACCCTCTCCTCAGTTTAGGGCAATGACTCTGTGCTGGCTTTTTAAATATATATAACCAGGAGATTTACCCTCTCCTCAGTTTAGGGCACTGACTCTGTGCTGGCTGTTTAAATATTTTTAACCAGGAGATTTGCACTCTCCTCAGTTTTGGGCACTGACTCCGTGCTGGCTGGTCGAATATATATAACCAGAAGATTTACACTCTCTTCAGTACAGGCCACTGAGTCTGTGCTGGCTGGTTAAATATGTACATAACCAGGAGATTTACCCTCTCCTCAGTCGAGGGCACTGACTCTGTGCTGTCTGGTTAAAAATATATAACCAGGAGATTTACACTCTCCTCATTTTAGGGCACTGACTGCTGGTTGGTTGAATACATATAACTAGGAGATTTACACTCTCCTCAGTACAGGGCACTGAGTCTGTGCTGGCTTGTTGAATATAAATAGCCAGGAGATTTACAGTCTTCCCAGTTTAGGGCACTAATTCTGTGCTGGCTGGTTAAATATATATAACCAGGAGATTTACACTCTCCTCAGTTTCGGGCACTGACTCCGTGCTGGCTGGTTGAATATATATAACGAGAAGATTTACACTCTCCTCCGTTTAGGGCACTACTTCTGTGCTGGCTGGTTAAATATATATAACCAGAAGATTTACACTCTCCTCAGTTTAGGGCCCTGACTCTGTGCTGGCTGTTTAAATATATGTTACCAGGAGATTTACACACTTCTCAGTTTAAGGCACTGAGTCTGTGCGGCTGTTTAAATATATATACCGAGGAGATTTACACTCTCTTCAGTTGAGGGCAATGACTCTGTGCTGACTGTTTAAATATATGTTGCCAGGAGATTAACACTCTCCTCAGTGAAGACAATGTCTCTGTGCTGGCTGGTTAAATATATATAACAAGGGGATTTACCCTCTCCTCAGTTTCGGGCACTGATTCTGTACTGGCTGGTTAAATATATACAACCAGGACATTTACACTCTCCTCAGTTTAGGGCACAGACTCTGCTGGCTGGTTGAATATATATAGCCAGGAGATTTACACTCTCCTCAGTTAGGGCACTTACGCTGTGCTGGCTGTTTAAATATATATAACCAGGAGATTTACACTCTCCTCAGTTTAGGGCACTGAGTCTGTGCTGGCTGTTTAAATATATATAACCAGGAGATTATCGCTGTCCTCAGTTTAGGGCACTGACTCTGTGCTGGCTGCTTAAATATTTATATCCAGGAGTTTACACTCTCCTCAGTTTAAGGCACTGACTCTGTGCTGGCTGGTTGAATATATCTAGCCCGGAGATTTACACTCACCTCAGTTTAGGCCACTGAATCTGTGCTAGCTGCTTAAATATACATATGACCAGGATAATTACACTCTCCTCAGTTGAAGGCACTGACTTGGTGCTGGCTGATTAAGTATATATTTAACAAGGAGATTTAACGTCTGCTCTGTTAAGGGCACTAAGTCTGTGCTGGCTGTTTAAATATATATAACCAGGAGATATACCCTCTCCTCAGTTTAGGGCACTGATTCTGTTCTGGCTATTTAAATATATATAACCAGGAGATTTACCCTCTCCTCAGTTTAGATCACTGACTTTGTGCTGGCTGGTTAAATATATATAACCAGGAGATTTACCCTCTCCTCAGTTTCTGGCACATGATCTGTGCTGGCTGTTTAAATTTATATAACCAGGATAATTTTACTCTCCTCAGTTTAGGGAAATGACTCTGTGCTGGCTGATTAAATATATATTTAACCAGGAGATTTACCATCTGCACAGTTTAGGGCACTAAGTCTGTGCTGGCTGGTTAAATATATATAACCAGGAGATTTCCACTCTTCTCAGTTTAGGGCACTGACTGCTGGCTGTTTGAACATATATAACGAGGAGATTTACACTCTCCTCAATATAGGGCACTGAGTCTGTGCTGGCTTGTTGAATATATATATAGCCAGAAGATTTACAGACTTCTCAGTTTCGGGCACTGACTCTGTTTTGTCTGGTTAAATATATATAACCAGGAGATTTACACTCTCCTCAGCTTAATGCAATGACACTGTGTTGGCTGATAAAATATACATAACCAGGAGATTTCCCCTCTACTCGATTTAGGGCACTTACTCTGTGCTGACTGGCTAAATATATATAACCAGGAGATTTACACATTCCTCAGTTTCGGGTACTGACTCCGTGCTGCCTGGGTAAATATATATAACCAGGAGATTTACCCTCTCCTCAGTTTAGGGCATTGACTTTGTGCTGGCTGCTAAAATATATATAACCAGGAGATTTATACTCACGTTGGATTGGGTTGTGACTCCGTGCTGGCTGGTTAAAAATATATAACCAGGAGATTTCCCCTCTCCTCAGTTTAGGGGGCGGAATCTGCGCTCGCTGGTTAAATATATATAACCAGGAGATTTCCCCTCTCCTCAGTTGAGGGCACCTACTCTGTTCTGACTGGCTAAATATATATAACCAGGAGATTTACACTCTCCTCAGTTTTGGGCACTGACTCAGTGCTGGCTGGTTGAATATATATAACCAGAAGATTTACACTCTCCTCAGTTAAGGGCACTGACACTGCTGGCTGTTTGAATATGTATAACTAGGAGATTTACACTCACCTCAGTTTACGGCATTGACTTTGTGCTGGATGCTAAAATATATATAAGAAGGAGATTTACACTCTCCTCAGTTTGGGGAAGTGACTCCGTGCTGGCTGGTTAAAAATATATAACCAGGAGATTTCCCCTCTCCTCAGTTTTGGGCAATGACACTGTGCTGGTTGTATAAATATATATAACCAGGAGAATTACACTCTCCTCAGTTTAAGGCAATGACTCTGTGCTGGCTTTTGAAATTTATCCAACAAGGAGATTTATGCTTTCCTCAGTTTAGAGCACTGACTCTGTGCTGTCTGGTGAAATATATATAACCAGGAGATTTACATCTCCTCAGTTGAGGGCATTGACTCTGTGCTGTCTGGTGAAATATATATAACCAGGAGATTTACATCTCCTCAGTTTAGGGCAATGACACTGTGCTGTTGGAAAAATATATATAACCAGGAGAATAACTCTCTCCTCAGTTTAGGGCAACGACGTTGAGCTGGCTGGTTAAATATATATAACCAGGACATTTGCACACTCCTCAGTTTCGGGCAATGACTCTGTGCTGGCTTTTGCAATTTATACAACCAGGAGATTTTCGCTTTCCTCAGTTTAGAGCACTGACTCTGTGCTGTCTGGTGAAGTATATATAACCAGGTGATTTACACTCTTCTCAGTTTCGGGCATTGAGTCTGTGTTATCTGATTAAATATATAAAACCAGAATATTTACATTCTCCTCAGTTTAGGGCAATGACTCTGTGCTGGCTGGTTAAATATATATCACCAGGAGATTTACACTCTCCTCAGTTTAGTGCACTGACACTGTGTTATCTAGTTAAATATATATAACCAGAAGATTTACACTCTCCTCAGTTTAGGGCAATGACTCTGCGCTGACTGTTTAAATATATATAAGAAGGAGATTTACCTTCTCCTCAGTTTAGGGCACTGACTCTGTGCTGGCTGTTTAAATATTTTTAACCAGGAGATTTGCACTCTCCTCAGTTGTGGGCACTGATTCTGTGCTGGCTGTTTAAATATCTATAACCAGGAGATTTATTCTCTCCTCAGTTTAGGGCACTGACTCTGTGCTGGCTGGTTAAATAGATATAACCAGGAGAATTACACTCTCCTCAGTTTAGGGCAATGACTCTGTGCTGGACTTTTAAATATATATACCCAGGAGATTTTCACTCTCCACAGTTTAGGTGAAGGAAATCTGTGCTGTCTTGTGAAATATATATAAAACCAGGAGATCTACACTCTAGTCAGTTTAGGGCACTGACACTGTGTTGTCTGGTTGAATATATATACCCATGAGATGTCCCCTCTCCTCTGTTCAGGGCACTCACTCTGTGCTGGCTCTTTAAATATATATAACCAGGAGATATCCCCTCTCCTCAGTTTAGGGCACTTACTCTGTGCTGACTAGATGAATACAAATAACCAGGAGATTTACACATTCCTCAGTTTCGGGCACTGACTCCGTGCTGCCTGGTTAAATGTATATAACAAGGAGATTTCATTGCTCCTCAGTTTCGGGCAATGGCACTGTGCTGCTTGTGTAAATATATATAACCAGGAGATCTACACTGTCCTCAGTTTCGGGCGCTGACTCTGTGCTGTCTGGTGAAATATATATAACCAGGAGATTTCCCCTCTCCTCAGTTTAGGGCACTGACTCTTCTGGCTGGTTGAATATATATAACCAGGAGATTTCCACTCTCCTCCGTTTTGGCCATTGGCTCTGTGCTGGCTGGTTAAATATATATATAACCGGGAGATTTACCCTCTCCTCAGTTTAGGGCACTGACTTTGTGCTGGCTGTTTAAATTGATAACTGGGAGATTTACACTCTTCTCAGTTTAGGGCAATGACTCTGTGCTGGCAGGTTAAATATATATAACCAGGAAATTTACACTCTCCTCAGTTTAGGGCACTGACTTTGTGCTGGCTGTTTAAATTGATAACTGGGAGATTTACACTCTTCTCAGTTTAGGGCAATGACTCTGTGCTGGCAGGTTAAATATATATAACCAGGAAATTTACACTCTCCTCAGTTTAGGGCAATGACTCTGTGCTGGCTGTTTAAATATATGTAACCAGAAGATTTACGCTCTCCTCAATTTAGGGCAATGACTCTGTGCTGGCTAGTTAAATATATACAACAAGGGGTTTTACCCTCTCCTCAGTTTTGGGCTCTGAGTCTGTGCTGGCTGGTTGAACATATCTAGCCAGGAGACTTATACTATCCTCAGTTTCGGTCACTGACTCTGAGCTGGCTCGTTAAATATATATAACCAGGAGATTTACTCTCACCTTAGTATCGGGCACTGATTCTGTGCTGGCTCGTTGAGTATATATAAACTAGGAGATTTACCCTATCCTCAGTTTATGGCATTCAATCTGTGCTGGCTGGTTAAATATATATAACCAGGAGATTTACACTCTCCTCAGTTTAGGACAATGACTCTGTGCTGGCTGTTTAAATACATATAACCAGGTGTTTTACACTCTCCTCAGTTTAAGGCAATGACTCGGTGCTGGCTGTTTAAATATATATAACCAGGAGATTTACACTCTCCTCAGTTTAGGGCACTGACTCGGTGCTGGCTGTTTAAATATATATAACCAGGTGTTTTACACTCTCCACAGTTTAGATTACTGACTCTGTACTGGCTGGTTAAATATATATAACCAGGAGATTTACACTCTCCTCAGTTTCGGGCACATGATCTGTGCGGGGTTTTTAAATTTATATAACCAGGATAATTGCACTCTCCTCAGTTTAGGGCACTGACTTTGTGTGGCTGGTTAAATATATATAACCAGGAGATTTACCCTCTCCTCAGTTTAGGGCACTGACTCTGTGCTGGCTGTTTACATTGATAAATGGGAGATTTACACTCTCCACAGTTTCGGGCACTGACTCTGTGCTGGCTGTTAAAATATATATAACCAGGAGATTTACACTCTCCTCAGTTTTGGGCACTGACTCAGTGCTGGCTGGTTGAATATATATAACCAGAAGATTTACACTCTCCTCAGTTAAGGGCACTGACACTGCTGGCTGTTTGAATATGTATAACTAGGAGATTTACACTCACCTCAGTTTACGGCATTGACTTTGTGCTGGATGCTAAAATATATATAAGAAGGAGATTTACACTCTCCTCAGTTTGGGGAAGTGACTCCGTGCTGGCTGGTTAAAAATATATAACCAGGAGATTTCCCCTCTCCTCAGTTTTGGGCAATGACACTGTGCTGGTTGTATAAATATATATAACCAGGAGAATTACACTCTCCTCAGTTTAAGGCAATGACTCTGTGCTGGCTTTTGAAATTTATCCAACAAGGAGATTTATGCTTTCCTCAGTTTAGAGCACTGACTCTGTGCTGTCTGGTGAAATATATATAACCAGGAGATTTACATCTCCTCAGTTGAGGGCATTGACTCTGTGCTGGCTGGTTAAATATATATAACCAGGAGATTTACATCTCCTCAGTTTAGGGCAATGACACTGTGCTGGTTGTATAAATATATATAACCAGGAGAATAACTCTCTCCTCAGTTTAGGGCAACGACGTTGAGCTGGCTGGTTAAATATATATAACCAGGACATTTGCACACTCCTCAGTTTAGAGCACTGACTCTGTGCTGTCTGGTGAAGTATATATAACCAGGTGATTTACACTCTTCTCAGTTTCGGGCATTGAGTCTGTGTTATCTGGTTAAATATATAAAACCAGAATATTTACATTCTCCTCAGTTTAGGGCAATGACTCTGTGCTGGCTGGTTAAATATATATAACCAGAAGATTTACACTCTCCTCAGTTTAGGGCAATGACTCTGCGCTGACTGTTTAAATATATATAAGAAGGAGATTTACCCTCTCCTCAGTTTAGGGCACTGACTCTGTGCTGGCTGTTTAAATATTTTTAACCAGGAGATTTGCACTCTCCTCAGTTGTGGGCACTGATTCTGTGCTGGCTGTTTAAATATCTATAACCAGGAGATTTATTCTCTCCTCAGTTTAGGGCACTGACTCTGTGCTGGCTGGTTAAATAGATATAACCAGGAGAATTACACTCTCCTCAGTTTAGGGCAATGACTCTGTGCTGGACTTTTAAATATATATACCCAGGAGATTTTCACTCTCCACAGTTTAGGTGAAGGAAATCTGTGCTGTCTTGTGAAATATATATAAAACCAGGAGATCTACACTCTAGTCAGTTTAGGGCACTGACACTGTGTTGTCTGGTTGAATATATATACCCATGAGATGTCCCCTCTCCTCTGTTCAGGGCACTCACTCTGTGCTGGCTCTTTAAATATATATAACCAGGAGATATCCCCTCTCCTCAGTTTAGGGCACTTACTCTGTGCTGACTAGATGAATACAAATAACCAGGAGATTTACACATTCCTCAGTTTCGGGCACTGACTCCGTGCTGCCTGGTTAAATGTATATAACAAGGAGATTTCATTGCTCCTCAGTTTCGGGCAATGGCACTGTGCTGCTTGTGTAAATATATATAACCAGGAGATCTACACTGTCCTCAGTTTCGGGCGCTGACTCTGTGCTGTCTGGTGAAATATATATAACCAGGAGATTTCCCCTCTCCTCAGTTTAGGGCACTGACTCTTCTGGCTGGTTGAATATATATAACCAGGAGATTTCCACTCTCCTCCGTTTTGGCCATTGGCTCTGTGCTGGCTGGTTAAATATATATATAACCGGGAGATTTACCCTCTCCTCAGTTTAGGGCACTGACTTTGTGCTGGCTGTTTAAATTGATAACTGGGAGATTTACACTCTTCTCAGTTTAGGGCAATGACTCTGTGCTGGCAGGTTAAATATATATAACCAGGAAATTTACACTCTCCTCAGTTTAGGGCACTGACTTTGTGCTGGCTGTTTAAATTGATAACTGGGAGATTTACACTCTTCTCAGTTTAGGGCAATGACTCTGTGCTGGCAGGTTAAATATATATAACCAGGAAATTTACACTCTCCTCAGTTTAGGGCAATGACTCTGTGCTGGCTGTTTAAATATATGTAACCAGAAGATTTACGCTCTCCTCAATTTAGGGCAATGACTCTGTGCTGGCTAGTTAAATATATACAACAAGGGGTTTTACCCTCTCCTCAGTTTTGGGCTCTGAGTCTGTGCTGGCTGGTTGAACATATCTAGCCAGGAGACTTATACTATCCTCAGTTTCGGTCACTGACTCTGAGCTGGCTCGTTAAATATATATAATCAGGAGATTTACTCTCACCTTAGTATCGGGCACTGATTCTGTGCTGGCTCGTTGAGTATATATAAACTAGGAGATTTACCCTATCCTCAGTTTATGGCATTCAATCTGTGCTGGCTGGTTAAATATATATAACCAGGAGATTTACACTCTCCTCAGTTTAGGACAATGACTCTGTGCTGGCTGTTTAAATACATATAACCAGGTGTTTTACACTCTCCTCAGTTTAAGGCAATGACTCGGTGCTGGCTGTTTAAATATATATAACCAGGAGATTTACACTCTCCTCAGTTTAGGGCACTGACTCGGTGCTGGCTGTTTAAATATATATAACCAGGTGTTTTACACTCTCCACAGTTTAGATTACTGACTCTGTACTGGCTGGTTAAATATATATAACCAGGAGATTTACACTCTCCTCAGTTTCGGGCACATGATCTGTGCGGGGTTTTTAAATTTATATAACCAGGATAATTGCACTCTCCTCAGTTTAGGGCACTGACTTTGTGTGGCTGGTTAAATATATATAACCAGGAGATTTACCCTCTCCTCAGTTTAGGGCACTGACTCTGTGCTGGCTGTTTACATTGATAAATGGGAGATTTACACTCTCCACAGTTTCGGGCACTGACTCTGTGCTGGCTGTTAAAATATATATAACCAGGAGATTTACACTCTCCTCAGTTTTGGGCACTGACTCAGTGCTGGCTGGTTGAATATATATAACCAGAAGATTTACACTCTCCTCAGTTAAGGGCACTGACACTGCTGGCTGTTTGAATATGTATAACTAGGAGATTTACACTCACCTCAGTTTACGGCATTGACTTTGTGCTGGATGCTAAAATATATATAAGAAGGAGATTTACACTCTCCTCAGTTTGGGGAAGTGACTCCGTGCTGGCTGGTTAAAAATATATAACCAGGAGATTTCCCCTCTCCTCAGTTTTGGGCAATGACACTGTGCTGGTTGTATAAATATATATAACCAGGAGAATTACACTCTCCTCAGTTTAAGGCAATGACTCTGTGCTGGCTTTTGAAATTTATCCAACAAGGAGATTTATGCTTTCCTCAGTTTAGAGCACTGACTCTGTGCTGTCTGGTGAAGTATATATAACCAGGTGATTTACACTCTTCTCAGTTTCGGGCATTGAGTCTGTGTTATCTGGTTAAATATATAAAACCAGAATATTTACATTCTCCTCAGTTTAGGGCAATGACTCTGTGCTGGCTGGTTAAATATATATCACCAGGAGATTTACACTCTCCTCAGTTTAGTGCACTGACACTGTGTTATCTAGTTAAATATATATAACCAGAAGATTTACACTCTCCTCAGTTTAGGGCAATGACTCTGCGCTGACTGTTTAAATATATATAAGAAGGAGATTTACCCTCTCCTCAGTTTAGGGCACTGACTCTGTGCTGGCTGTTTAAATATTTTTAACCAGGAGATTTGCACTCTCCTCAGTTGTGGGCACTGATTCTGTGCTGGCTGTTTAAATATCTATAACCAGGAGATTTATTCTCTCCTCAGTTTAGGGCACTGACTCTGTGCTGGCTGGTTAAATAGATATAACCAGGAGAATTACACTCTCCTCAGTTTAGGGCAATGACTCTGTGCTGGACTTTTAAATATATATACCCAGGAGATTTTCACTCTCCACAGTTTAGGTGAAGGAAATCTGTGCTGTCTTGTGAAATATATATAAAACCAGGAGATCTACACTCTAGTCAGTTTAGGGCACTGACACTGTGTTGTCTGGTTGAATATATATACCCATGAGATGTCCCCTCTCCTCTGTTCAGGGCACTCACTCTGTGCTGGCTCTTTAAATATATATAACCAGGAGATATCCCCTCTCCTCAGTTTAGGGCACTTACTCTGTGCTGACTAGATGAATACAAATAACCAGGAGATTTACACATTCCTCAGTTTCGGGCACTGACTCCGTGCTGCCTGGTTAAATGTATATAACAAGGAGATTTCATTGCTCCTCAGTTTCGGGCAATGGCACTGTGCTGCTTGTGTAAATATATATAACCAGGAGATCTACACTGTCCTCAGTTTCGGGCGCTGACTCTGTGCTGTCTGGTGAAATATATATAACCAGGAGATTTCCCCTCTCCTCAGTTTAGGGCACTGACTCTTCTGGCTGGTTGAATATATATAACCAGGAGATTTCCACTCTCCTCCGTTTTGGCCATTGGCTCTGTGCTGGCTGGTTAAATATATATATAACCGGGAGATTTACCCTCTCCTCAGTTTAGGGCACTGACTTTGTGCTGGCTGTTTAAATTGATAACTGGGAGATTTACACTCTTCTCAGTTTAGGGCAGTGACTCTGTGCTGGCAGGTTAAATATATATAACCAGGAAATTTACACTCTCCTCAGTTTAGGGCACTGACTTTGTGCTGGCTGTTTAAATTGATAACTGGGAGATTTACACTCTTCTCAGTTTAGGGCAATGACTCTGTGCTGGCAGGTTAAATATATATAACCAGGAAATTTACACTCTCCTCAGTTTAGGGCAATGACTCTGTGCTGGCTGTTTAAATATATGTAACCAGAAGATTTACGCTCTCCTCAATTTAGGGCAATGACTCTGTGCTGGCTAGTTAAATATATACAACAAGGGGTTTTACCCTCTCCTCAGTTTTGGGCTCTGAGTCTGTGCTGGCTGGTTGAACATAGCTAGCCAGGAGACTTATACTATCCTCAGTTTCGGTCACTGACTCTGAGCTGGCTCGTTAAATATATATAACCAGGAGATTTACTCTCACCTTAGTATCGGGCACTGATTCTGTGCTGGCTCGTTGAGTATATATAAACTAGGAGATTTACCCTATCCTCAGTTTATGGCATTCAATCTGTGCTGGCTGGTTAAATATATATAACCAGGAGATTTACACTCTCCTCAGTTTAGGACAATGACTCTGTGCTGGCTGTTTAAATACATATAACCAGGTGTTTTACACTCTCCTCAGTTTAAGGCAATGACTCGGTGCTGGCTGTTTAAATATATATAACCAGGAGATTTACACTCTCCTCAGTTTAGGGCACTGACTCGGTGCTGGCTGTTTAAATATATATAACCAGGTGTTTTACACTCTCCACAGTTTAGATTACTGACTCTGTACTGGCTGGTTAAATATATATAACCAGGAGATTTACACTCTCCTCAGTTTCGGGCACATGATCTGTGCGGGGTTTTTAAATTTATATAACCAGGATAATTGCACTCTCCTCAGTTTAGGGCACTGACTTTGTGTGGCTGGTTAAATATATATAACCAGGAGATTTACCCTCTCCTCAGTTTAGGGCACTGACTCTGTGCTGGCTGTTTACATTGATAAATGGGAGATTTACACTCTCCACAGTTTCGGGCACTGACTCTGTGCTGGCTGTTAATATATATATAACCAGGAGATTTACACTCTCCTCAGTTTTGGGCACTGACTCAGTGCTGGCTGGTTGAATATATATAACCAGAAGATTTACACTCTCCTCAGTTAAGGGCACTGACACTGCTGGCTGTTTGAATATGTATAACTAGGAGATTTACACTCACCTCAGTTTACGGCATTGACTTTGTGCTGGATGCTAAAATATATATAAGAAGGTGATTTACACACTCCTCAGTTTGGGGAAGTGACTCCGTGCTGGCTGGTTAAAAATATATAACCAGGAGATTTCCCCTCTCCTCAGTTTTGGGCAATGACACTGTGCTGGTTGTATAAATATATATAACCAGGAGAATTACACTCTCCTCAGTTTAAGGCAATGACTCTGTGCTGGCTTTTGAAATTTATCCAACAAGGAGATTTATGCTTTCCTCAGTTTAGAGCACTGACTCTGTGCTGTCTGGTGAAATATATATAACCAGGAGATTTACATCTCCTCAGTTGAGGGCATTGACTCTGTGCTGGCTGGTTAAATATATATAACCAGGAGATTTACATCTCCTCAGTTTAGGGCAATGACACTGTGCTGGTTGTATAAATATATATAACCAGGAGAATAACTCTCTCCTCAGTTTAGGGCAACGACGTTGAGCTGGCTGGTTAAATATATATAACAAGGACATTTGCACACTCCTCAGTTTCGGGCAATGACTCTGTGCTGGCTTTTGCAATTTATACAACCAGGAGATTTTCGCTTTCCTCAGTTTAGAGCACTGACTCTGTGCTGTCTGGTGAAGTATATATAACCAGGTGATTTACACTCTTCTCAGTTTCGGGCATTGAGTCTGTGTTATCTGGTTAAATATATAAAACCAGAATATTTACATTCTCCTCAGTTTAGGGCAATGACTCTGTGCTGGCTGGTTAAATATATATCACCAGGAGATTTACACTCTCCTCAGTTTAGTGCACTGACACTGTGTTATCTAGTTAAATATATATAACCAGAAGATTTACACTCTCCTCAGTTTAGGGCAATGACTCTGCGCTGACTGTTTAAATATATATATAAGAAGGAGATTTACCCTCTCCTCAGTTTAGGGCACTGACTCTGTGCTGGCTGTTTAAATATTTTTAACCAGGAGATTTGCACTCTCCTCAGTTGTGGGCACTGATTCTGTGCTGGCTGTTTAAATATCTATAACCAGGAGATTTATTCTCTCCTCAGTTTAGGGCACTGACTCTGTGCTGGCTGGTTAAATAGATATAACCAGGAGAATTACACTCTCCTCAGTTTAGGGCAATGACTCTGTGCTGGACTTTTAAATATATATACCCAGGAGATTTTCACTCTCCACAGTTTAGGTGAAGGAAATCTGTGCTGTCTTGTGAAATATATATAAAACCAGGAGATCTACACTCTAGTCAGTTTAGGGCACTGACACTGTGTTGTCTGGTTGAATATATATACCCATGAGATGTCCCCTCTCCTCTGTTCAGGGCACTCACTCTGTGCTGGCTCTTTAAATATATATAACCAGGAGATATCCCCTCTCCTCAGTTTAGGGCACTTACTCTGTGCTGACTAGATGAATACAAATAACCAGGAGATTTACACATTCCTCAGTTTCGGGCACTGACTCCGTGCTGCCTGGTTAAATGTATATAACAAGGAGATTTCATTGCTCCTCAGTATCGGGCAATGGCACTGTGCTGCTTGTGTAAATATATATAACCAGGAGATCTACACTGTCCTCAGTTTCGGGCGCTGACTCTGTGCTGTCTGGTGAAATATATATAACCAGGAGATTTCCCCTCTCCTCAGTTTAGGGCACTGACTCTTCTGGCTGGTTGAATATATATAACCAGGAGATTTCCACTCTCCTCCGTTTTGGCCATTGGCTCTGTGCTGGCTGGTTAAATATATATATAACCGGGAGATTTACCCTCTCCTCAGTTTAGGGCACTGACTTTGTGCTGGCTGTTTAAATTGATAACTGGGAGATTTACACTCTTCTCAGTTTAGGGCAGTGACTCTGTGCTGGCTGTTTAAATATTTTTAACCAGGAGATTTGCACTCTCCTCAGTTGTGGGCACTGATTCTGTGCTGGCTGTTTAAATATGTATAACCAGGAGATTTATTCTCTCCTCAGTTTAGGGCACTGACTCTGTGCTGGCTGGTTAAATAGATATAACCAGGAGAATTACACTCTCCTCAGTTTAGGGCAATGACTCTGTGCTGGACTTTTAAATATATATACCCAGGAGATTTTCACTCTCCACAGTTTAGGTGAAGGAAATCTGTGCTGTCTTGTGAAATATATATAAAACCAGGAGATCTACACTCTAGTCAGTTTAGGGCACTGACACTGTGTTGTCTGGTTGAATATATATACCCATGAGATGTCCCCTCTCCTCTGTTCAGGGCACTCACTCTGTGCTGGCTCTTTAAATATATATAACCAGGAGATATCCCCTCTCCTCAGTTTAGGGCACTTACTCTGTGCTGACTAGATGAATACAAATAACCAGGAGATTTACACATTCCTCAGTTTCGGGCACTGACTCCGTGCTGCCTGGTTAAATGTATATAACAAGGAGATTTCATTGCTCCTCAGTTTCGGGCAATGGCACTGTGCTGCTTGTGTAAATATATATAACCAGGAGATCTACACTGTCCTCAGTTTCGGGCGCTGACTCTGTGCTGTCTGGTGAAATATATATAACCAGGAGATTTCCCCTCTCCTCAGTTTAGGGCACTGACTCTTCTGGCTGGTTGAATATATATAACCAGGAGATTTCCACTCTCCTCCGTTTTGGCCATTGGCTCTGTGCTGGCTGGTTAAATATATATATAACCGGGAGATTTACCCTCTCCTCAGTTTAGGGCACTGACTTTGTGCTGGCTGTTTAAATTGATAACTGGGAGATTTACACTCTTCTCAGTTTAGGGCAATGACTCTGTGCTGGCAGGTTAAATATATATAACCAGGAAATTTACACTCTCCTCAGTTTAGGGCACTGACTTTGTGCTGGCTGTTTAAATTGATAACTGGGAGATTTACACTCTTCTCAGTTTAGGGCAATGACTCTGTGCTGGCAGGTTAAATATATATAACCAGGAAATTTACACTCTCCTCAGTTTAGGGCAATGACTCTGTGCTGGCTGTTTAAATATATGTAACCAGAAGATTTACGCTCTCCTCAATTTAGGGCAATGACTCTGTGCTGGCTAGTTAAATATATACAACAAGGGGTTTTACCCTCTCCTCAGTTTTGGGCTCTGAGTCTGTGCTGGCTGGTTGAACATATCTAGCCAGGAGACTTATACTATCCTCAGTTTCGGTCACTGACTCTGAGCTGGCTCGTTAAATATATATAACCAGGAGATTTACTCTCACCTTAGTATCGGGCACTGATTCTGTGCTGGCTCGTTGAGTATATATAAACTAGGAGATTTACCCTATCCTCAGTTTATGGCATTCAATCTGTGCTGGCTGGTTAAATATATATAACCAGGAGATTTACACTCTCCTCAGTTTAGGACAATGACTCTGTGCTGGCTGTTTAAATACATATAACCAGGTGTTTTACACTCTCCTCAGTTTAAGGCAATGACTCGGTGCTGGCTGTTTAAATATATATAACCAGGAGATTTACACTCTCCTCAGTTTAGGGCACTGACTCGGTGCTGGCTGTTTAAATATATATAACCAGGTGTTTTACACTCTCCACAGTTTAGATTACTGACTCTGTACTGGCTGGTTAAATATATATAACCAGGAGATTTACACTCTCCTCAGTTTCGGGCACATGATCTGTGCGGGGTTTTTAAATTTATATAACCAGGATAATTGCACTCTCCTCAGTTTAGGGCACTGACTTTGTGTGGCTGGTTAAATATATATAACCAGGAGATTTACCCTCTCCTCAGTTTAGGGCACTGACTCTGTGCTGGCTGTTTACATTGATAAATGGGAGATTTACACTCTCCACAGTTTCGGGCACTGACTCTGTGCTGGCTGTTAATATATATATAACCAGGAGATTTACACTCTCCTCAGTTTTGGGCACTGACTCAGTGCTGGCTGGTTGAATATATATAACCAGAAGATTTACACTCTCCTCAGTTAAGGGCACTGACACTGCTGGCTGTTTGAATATGTATAACTAGGAGATTTACACTCACCTCAGTTTACGGCATTGACTTTGTGCTGGATGCTAAAATATATATAAGAAGGTGATTTACACACTCCTCAGTTTGGGGAAGTGACTCCGTGCTGGCTGGTTAAAAATATATAACCAGGAGATTTCCCCTCTCCTCAGTTTTGGGCAATGACACTGTGCTGGTTGTATAAATATATATAACCAGGAGAATTACACTCTCCTCAGTTTAAGGCAATGACTCTGTGCTGGCTTTTGAAATTTATCCAACAAGGAGATTTATGCTTTCCTCAGTTTAGAGCACTGACTCTGTGCTGTCTGGTGAAATATATATAACCAGGAGATTTACATCTCCTCAGTTGAGGGCATTGACTCTGTGCTGGCTGGTTAAATATATATAACCAGGAGATTTACATCTCCTCAGTTTAGGGCAATGACACTGTGCTGGTTGTATAAATATATATAACCAGGAGAATAACTCTCTCCTCAGTTTAGGGCAACGACGTTGAGCTGGCTGGTTAAATATATATAACAAGGACATTTGCACACTCCTCAGTTTCGGGCAATGACTCTGTGCTGGCTTTTGCAATTTATACAACCAGGAGATTTTCGCTTTCCTCAGTTTAGAGCACTGACTCTGTGCTGTCTGGTGAAGTATATATAACCAGGTGATTTACACTCTTCTCAGTTTCGGGCATTGAGTCTGTGTTATCTGGTTAAATATATAAAACCAGAATATTTACATTCTCCTCAGTTTAGGGCAATGACTCTGTGCTGGCTGGTTAAATATATATCACCAGGAGATTTACACTCTCCTCAGTTTAGTGCACTGACACTGTGTTATCTAGTTAAATATATATAACCAGAAGATTTACACTCTCCTCAGTTTAGGGCAATGACTCTGCGCTGACTGTTTAAATATATATATAAGAAGGAGATTTACCCTCTCCTCAGTTTAGGGCACTGACTCTGTGCTGGCTGTTTAAATATTTTTAACCAGGAGATTTGCACTCTCCTCAGTTGTGGGCACTGATTCTGTGCTGGCTGTTTAAATATCTATAACCAGGAGATTTATTCTCTCCTCAGTTTAGGGCACTGACTCTGTGCTGGCTGGTTAAATAGATATAACCAGGAGAATTACACTCTCCTCAGTTTAGGGCAATGACTCTGTGCTGGACTTTTAAATATATATACCCAGGAGATTTTCACTCTCCACAGTTTAGGTGAAGGAAATCTGTGCTGTCTTGTGAAATATATATAAAACCAGGAGATCTACACTCTAGTCAGTTTAGGGCACTGACACTGTGTTGTCTGGTTGAATATATATACCCATGAGATGTCCCCTCTCCTCTGTTCAGGGCACTCACTCTGTGCTGGCTCTTTAAATATATATAACCAGGAGATATCCCCTCTCCTCAGTTTAGGGCACTTACTCTGTGCTGACTAGATGAATACAAATAACCAGGAGATTTACACATTCCTCAGTTTCGGGCACTGACTCCGTGCTGCCTGGTTAAATGTATATAACAAGGAGATTTCATTGCTCCTCAGTATCGGGCAATGGCACTGTGCTGCTTGTGTAAATATATATAACCAGGAGATCTACACTGTCCTCAGTTTCGGGCGCTGACTCTGTGCTGTCTGGTGAAATATATATAACCAGGAGATTTCCCCTCTCCTCAGTTTAGGGCACTGACTCTTCTGGCTGGTTGAATATATATAACCAGGAGATTTCCACTCTCCTCCGTTTTGGCCATTGGCTCTGTGCTGGCTGGTTAAATATATATATAACCGGGAGATTTACCCTCTCCTCAGTTTAGGGCACTGACTTTGTGCTGGCTGTTTAAATTGATAACTGGGAGATTTACACTCTTCTCAGTTTAGGGCAGTGACTCTGTGCTGGCTGTTTAAATATTTTTAACCAGGAGATTTGCACTCTCCTCAGTTGTGGGCACTGATTCTGTGCTGGCTGTTTAAATATGTATAACCAGGAGATTTATTCTCTCCTCAGTTTAGGGCACTGACTCTGTGCTGGCTGGTTAAATAGATATAACCAGGAGAATTACACTCTCCTCAGTTTAGGGCAATGACTCTGTGCTGGACTTTTAAATATATATACCCAGGAGATTTTCACTCTCCACAGTTTAGGTGAAGGAAATCTGTGCTGTCTTGTGAAATATATATAAAACCAGGAGATCTACACTCTAGTCAGTTTAGGGCACTGACACTGTGTTGTCTGGTTGAATATATATACCCATGAGATGTCCCCTCTCCTCTGTTCAGGGCACTCACTCTGTGCTGGCTCTTTAAATATATATAACCAGGAGATATCCCCTCTCCTCAGTTTAGGGCACTTACTCTGTGCTGACTAGATGAATACAAATAACCAGGAGATTTACACATTCCTCAGTTTCGGGCACTGACTCCGTGCTGCCTGGTTAAATGTATATAACAAGGAGATTTCATTGCTCCTCAGTTTCGGGCAATGGCACTGTGCTGCTTGTGTAAATATATATAACCAGGAGATCTACACTGTCCTCAGTTTCGGGCGCTGACTCTGTGCTGTCTGGTGAAATATATATAACCAGGAGATTTCCCCTCTCCTCAGTTTAGGGCACTGACTCTTCTGGCTGGTTGAATATATATAACCAGGAGATTTCCACTCTCCTCCGTTTTGGCCATTGGCTCTGTGCTGGCTGGTTAAATATATATATAACCGGGAGATTTACCCTCTCCTCAGTTTAGGGCACTGACTTTGTGCTGGCTGTTTAAATTGATAACTGGGAGATTTACACTCTTCTCAGTTTAGGGCAATGACTCTGTGCTGGCAGGTTAAATATATATAACCAGGAAATTTACACTCTCCTCAGTTTAGGGCACTGACTTTGTGCTGGCTGTTTAAATTGATAACTGGGAGATTTACACTCTTCTCAGTTTAGGGCAATGACTCTGTGCTGGCAGGTTAAATATATATAACCAGGAAATTTACACTCTCCTCAGTTTAGGGCAATGACTCTGTGCTGGCTGTTTAAATATATGTAACCAGAAGATTTACGCTCTCCTCAATTTAGGGCAATGACTCTGTGCTGGCTAGTTAAATATATACAACAAGGGGTTTTACCCTCTCCTCAGTTTTGGGCTCTGAGTCTGTGCTGGCTGGTTGAACATATCTAGCCAGGAGACTTATACTATCCTCAGTTTCGGTCACTGACTCTGAGCTGGCTCGTTAAATATATATAACCAGGAGATTTACTCTCACCTTAGTATCGGGCACTGATTCTGTGCTGGCTCGTTGAGTATATATAAACTAGGAGATTTACCCTATCCTCAGTTTATGGCATTCAATCTGTGCTGGCTGGTTAAATATATATAACCAGGAGATTTACACTCTCCTCAGTTTAGGACAATGACTCTGTGCTGGCTGTTTAAATACATATAACCAGGTGTTTTACACTCTCCTCAGTTTAAGGCAATGACTCGGTGCTGGCTGTTTAAATATATATAACCAGGAGATTTACACTCTCCTCAGTTTAGGGCACTGACTCGGTGCTGGCTGTTTAAATATATATAACCAGGTGTTTTACACTCTCCACAGTTTAGATTACTGACTCTGTACTGGCTGGTTAAATATATATAACCAGGAGATTTACACTCTCCTCAGTTTCGGGCACATGATCTGTGCGGGGTTTTTAAATTTATATAACCAGGATAATTGCACTCTCCTCAGTTTAGGGCACTGACTTTGTGTGGCTGGTTAAATATATATAACCAGGAGATTTACCCTCTCCTCAGTTTAGGGCACTGACTCTGTGCTGGCTGTTTACATTGATAAATGGGAGATTTACACTCTCCACAGTTTCGGGCACTGACTCTGTGCTGGCTGTTAAAATATATATAACCAGGAGATTTACACTCTCCTCAGTTTCGGGCAATGGATCTGTGCTGGCTGGTTGAAAATTTATAACCAGAAGATTTACACTCTCCTCGTTTAGGGCACAGATTCTGTGTTATCTGGTTAAATATATGTAACCTGAAGATTTACACTCTTCTCAGTTTAGGGCATTGACTCTGTGCTGGCTGGTTGAATATATCCAGCCAGGAGATATACACTCTCCTCAGTTTCGGGCCCTGACTCCATGCTGGTTGGTTAAACATATATAACCAGGGGATTTACACTGTTCTCAGTGTTGGGTACTGACTCTGTGCTGGCTGGTAAAATATATATAACCAGGAGATTTACCCTCTACTCAGTCCAGGGCACATGATCTGTGCTGGCTGTTTAAATTTATATAACCAGGAGATTTACACTCTCCGCGGTTTAGGGCAATGACTCTGTGCTGGCTGGTTAAATATATATTCAACCAGCAGACTTACCGTCTGCACAGTTTAGGGCACTAAGTCTGTGCTGTCTGGTTGAATAAACATAACCAGAAGATTTACACTCTCCTCAATTTAGGTCACTGAATCTGTGCTGGCTGGTTAAATGTATTTAACCAGGATATTTGCACTCTCCTCATTTTAAGGCACTGACTCGGTGCTGGCTGGTTAAATATATATATAACCAGGAGATTTAAAGTCTGCTCTGTTAAGGGTACTAAGTCTGTGCTGGCTGGTTAAATATATATAGCCAGGAGATTGACACTGTCCACAGTTTAGGGAAACGACTCTGTGTTGGCTGATTCAATATATATATCCAGGGGATTTACCCTCTCCTCAGTTTAGGGCACTGACTCTGTGCTGGCTGTTTAAATATATATAACAAGAATATTTACACTCTCCTCAGTTTAGGGCAATGACTCTGTGCTAGCTGTTTAAATTAATATCCGGGAGATTTACACTCTCCTCAGTTTCGGGCAATGACTCTGTGTTATCTGGTTAAATATATGTAACCTGAAGATTTACACTCTTCTCAGTTTAGGGCAATGACTCTGTGATGGCTGTTTAAATATATATAACCAGGTGTTTTACACTCTCCTCAGTTTAAGGCAATGATTCGGTGCTGGCTAGTTAAATATATATAACCAGGAGATTTACACACTCCTCAGTTTAGGGCACTGACTCTGTGTTATCTCGTTAAATATATATAACCAGAAGATTTATACTCTCCTCAGTTTTGGGGAATGACTCTGTGATGGCTGTTAAAATATATATATATCACCAGGAGATTTACACTCTCCTCAGTTTCAGGCAATGGATCTGTGCTGGCTGGTTAAATATATAGAACAAGGGGATTTACCCTCTCCTCAGTTTAGGGCACTAAATGTGTGCTGGCTGGTTGAATATATCCAGCCAGGAGATTTACACTCTCCTCAGTTTCGGGCACTGACTCTGCGCTGGCTCGTTAAATATATATAACCAGGAGATTTACTCTCACCTCAGTTTCGGGCACCCCGATTCTGTGCTGGCTCGTTGAGTATATACAACCTAGGATATTTACCCTGTCCTCAGTTTATGACACTGAATCTGTGCTGGTTGGTTAAATATATATAACCAGGAGATTTACGCTCTCCTCAGTTGAAGGCAATGACTCGGTGCTGGCTGGTTAAATATATATAACCGGGAGATTTACACTCTCCTCATTTTAGGACAATGACTCTGTGCTGGCTGGTTAAAAATATATAACAAGGGGATTTACCCTCTCCTCAGTTTCGGGCAATGAATGTGTGCTGGCTGTTTAAATATATATAACCAGGTGTTTTACACTCTCCTCAGTGTCGGGTACTGATTCTGTGCTGGCTGGTAAAATATATATAACCAGGAGATTTATCCTTACTCAGTCCAGGGCACATGATCTGTGCTGGCTGTTTAAATTTATATAACCAGGAGATTTACACTCTCCTCCGTTTAGGGCAATGACTCTGTGCTGGCTGGTTAAATATATATTCAACCAGGCGACTTTCCGTCTGCACAATTTAGGGCACTAAGTCTGTGCTGTCTGGTTGAATATACATAACCAGAAGAATTACACTATCCTCAATTTAGGTCACTGAAACTGTGCTAGCTGGTTAAATGTATTTAACCAGGATATTTGCACTCTCCTCAGTTTAAGGCACTGACTCGGTGCTGGCTGGTTTAATATATATTTAACGAGGAGATTTAAAGTCTGCTTTGTTCAGGGCACTAAGTCTGTGCTGGCTGGTTAAATATATATCACCAGGAGATTTACACTGTCCACAGTTTAGGGCAATGACTCTGTGTTGGCTGATTCAATATATATAACCAGGGGATTTGCACTCTCCTCAGTTTAGATCACTAACTCTGTACTGGCTGGTTAAATATATATAACCAGGAGATTTACACTCCCCTCAGTTCAGGGCACTGACTCTGTGCTGGCTGGTTGAATATATATAGCCAAGAGATTTACTCTCTCCTCAGTTTGGGGCACTGACTCTGCTGGCTGGTTGAATATATATAGCCAAGAGATTTACTCTCTCCTCAGTTTGGGGCACTGACTCTGCTGGCTGGTTCAATATCTTTAGCCTGGAGGTTTACACTCTACTCAGTTTAGGGCATTGACTCTGTGCTGGCTGGTTTAATATATATTTAACCAGGAGATTTAAAGTCTGCTCTGTTAAGGGCACTAAGTCTGTGCTGGCTTGTTAAATATATATAACCAGGAGATTTACACTCTCCTCAGTTTAGGGCAGTGACTCTGTGTTATCTGGTTAAATATATGTAACCAGAAGATTTACACTCTCCTCATTTTAGGGTAATGACTCTGTGCTGGCAGGTTAAAAATATACAACAAGGGGATTTACCCTCTCCTCAGTTTCGGGCAATGAATGTGTGCTGGCTGGTTGAATATATCCAGCCAGGAGATTTACAGTCTCCTCAGTTTAGGGCACTGACTCAAAGCTGGCTGGTTAAATACATACAACCCGGAGATTTACACTCTCCTCAGTTTCGGGCACTGACTCCATGCTGGTTGTTTAAACATATATAAGCAGGCGATTTACACTGTTCTCAGTGTAGGGTACTGACTCTGTGCTGGCTGGACAAATATATATAACGAGGAGATTTACCCTCTACTCAGTCCAGGGCACATGATCTGTGCTGGCTGTTTAAATTTATATAACCAGGATATTTACATTTTCCGCGGTTTAGGGCAATGTCTCTGTGCAGGCTGGTTAAATATATATTCAACCAGCAGACTTACCGTCTGCACAGTTTAGGGCACTAAGTCTGTGCTGTCTGGTTGAATAAACATAACCAGAAGATTTACACTCTCCTCAATTTAGGTCACTGAAACTGTGCTGGCTGGTTAAATGTATTTAACCAGGATATTTGCACTCTCCTCAGTTTAAGGCACTGACTCGGTGCTGGCTGGTTTAATATATATTTAACCAGGAGATTTAAAGTCTCCTCTGTTAAGGGCACTAAGTCTGTGCTGGCTGGTTAAATATATATTACCAGGAGATTTACACTGTCCACAGTTTAGGGCAACGACTCTGTGTTGGCTGATTCAATATATATATCCAGGGGATTTACACTCTCCTCAGTTTAGGGCAATGACTCTGTGCTGGCTGGTTGAATATATATAACCAGGAGATTTACACTCTCCTCAGTACAGGGCACTGAACTCTGCTGGCTGGTTGAATATATATAGCCAGGAGATTTACACTATCCTCAGTTTCGGGCATTGACTCTGTGCTGGCTGGTTAAATATATATATATATATAAAACCATGAGATTTACCCTCTCCTCAGTTTAGGGCACTGACTTTGTGCTGGCTGGTTAAATATATTTAACCAGGATATGTACCCTCTCCTCAGTTTAGGTCACTGACTCTGTGCTGACTCGTTAAATATATATAACCAGGAGATTTACACTCACCTCAGTTTAGTGCAATTACTCTGTTCTGGCTGGTTTAATATAGAAAACCAGGAGATTTAAACTCTCCTCAGTTATGGGCACTGATTCTGTGCTGGCTGTTTAAATATCTATAAGCAGGAGATGTATCCTCTCCTCAGTTTAGGGCACTGACTCTGTGCTGGCTGGTTAAAAATATATAACAAGGAGATTTCTTCTCTCCCCAGTTTATGGCCCTGAATATGTGCTGGCTCGTTAAATATATATAGCCAGGAGATTTACACTCTGCTCAGTTTAGGGCACTGACTGTGAATTGTCTGGTAAAATTTATAGAACGAGGAGATTTACACTCTCCTCAGTGTATAGCACTGACTCTGTGCTGGTTGGTTAAATATATATAACTAGGAGATGTACATTCGCCTCTGTTTTGGGCACTGACTCTGCGCTGGATATTTAAATATATATCACCAGGAGATTTATGCTCTCCTCAGTTTAGGGCACTGACTCTGTGCTGGCTGGTTAAATATATATAACCAGGAGATTTACACTCTCCTCGGTTTAGGGCAATGACTCTGTGCTGGCTTGTGAACTATATATAAAACCAGGAGATTTCTCCTCTCCTCTGTTCAGGGCACTTACTCTGTGCTGATTGGATGAAAAGATATAACCAGGAGATTTACACATTCCTCAGTTTCGGGCACTGACGCTGTGCTGGCTGGTTAAATATATATAACCAGGAGATTTCCCCTCTCCTCAGTTTAGGGTACTGACTCAGTGCTGGCTCGTTGAATATGTATAACCTAGGAGATTTACCCTGTCCTCAATTTAGGGCACTGAATCTGTGCTGGCTGGTTAAATATATACAGCCAGGAGATTTACTCTCTCCTCAGGTTAGTGCATTGACACTGTTCTGGCTGGTTGAATATATATAACCAGGAGATTTAAACTCTCCTCAGTTTCGGGCACTGAATATGTGCTGGCCGGTTAAATATATATAACCAGGTGACTTACCCTCTCCTCAGTTTAGGGCAATGACTCTGTGTTGGCTGTTTAAATATATATAACTTGGTGTTTTACACTCTCCTCAGTTTAAGGCATTGACTCTGTGCTGGCTGGTTAAATAGATATAACCAGAAGATTGACACTCTCCTCAGTTTAGGCCACTGACTCTGCGCTGACTGTTTAAATTTATATATCTAGGAGCTTTTCGCTGTCCTCAGTTTAGGGCAATGAGTCTGTGCTGGCTGGTTAAATGTATATAACCGGGAGTTTTACCCTCTCCTCAGTTCAGGGCACTGTCTCTGCGCTCGATGTTTCAACATATATTACCAGGAGATTTAAGCTGTCCTCAGTTTATGGCACTGAATCTGTGCTGGCTGGTTAAATGTATCTAACCAGGAGTTTTACACTCTCCTCCGTTTAGGGCAATGATACTGTGCTGATTGGTTCAATATTTATAACCAGGGGATTTACCCTCTCCTCAGTTTAGATCACTGAATCTGTACTGGCTTGTTAAATATATATAACCAGGAGATTTACACTCTCCTCAGTGCAGAGCACTGACTCTGCTGGGTGGTTGAATACATATAGCCAGGAGATTTTCCCTCTCCTCAGTTTAGGGCACTGACTCTGTGCTGATTGGTTCAATATTTATAACCAGGGGATTTACCCTCTCCTCAGTTTAGGACACAGACTCTGTGCTGGTTGTTTAAATTGATATCCGGGAGATTTCCCCTCTTCTAAGTTTAGGGCAATGACTCAATGTTGGCTGGTTCAGTATACATAACCAGGAGATTTACACTCGACTCAATTTAGGGCACTGAGTCTGTGCTGGCTATTTAGATATCTATAAGCAGGAGTTTACACTCTCCTCAGTTTAAGGCAATGACTCTGTGGTGGCTGGTTAAATATATATACTTGAAACCAGGAGATTTACCCTCTCCTCAGTTTATGGCACTGACTTTGTGCTGGCTGGTTAAATATATATTACCAGGAGATTTATACGCTCCTCAGTTTAGTGCAATGACTCTGTGCTAGCTGGTTAAATATATGTAACCAGGAGATTTACACTCTCGTCAGTTTTGTGCACTGACTCTGTGCTGGCTGGTAAAACATATATATCCAGCAGATTTACACTCTCCTCAGTTTAGGGCAATGATTCTGCACTGTCTTGTAAAATATATATAACCAGGAGGTTTACACTCTCCTCAGTTTAGGGCACTCAATCTGCACTGGCTGGTTAAATATATATTACCAGGAGATTTACACTCTCCTTAGTTTCGGGCACTGTCTCTGTGCTGGCCTGTTTAATATATATATATAACCCGGAGATTTTCCCTCTCCTCAGTTTAGTGGACTGTCTCTGTGCTGGCTGTTTAAAAAGATATTTCCCGGAGATTTAGAATCTCCTCAGTTTCGGGCACTGATTGTATGGAGGCTGGTTAAACTTTTTAAAACGTGAATATTTAGAGTCTCCTCAGTTTGGGGCATTGACTCTGGGCTGGCTGGTTAAATAAACATATACAAGCAGGTGATTTAGAGTCTCTAGTTTAGGGCACTGACTGTGTGTTGGCTAGTTTAATATATATAACCAGGAGATTTAGAGTCTTCTCAGTTTAGGGCACTGACTTTCTGCTGGTGAGTTAAATAAATACATGTAACCAGGAGATTTAGAGTCTCCTCACTTCAGGGCACTGAATCTGTGATGTCTGGTTAAATATGTATAACCAGAATATTTATAGACTCCTCAGATTAGGGCACTGACATTGTGCTGGCTGGTTAAATAAATACATATAATCAGGAGATTTAATGTCTTCTCAGTTTAGGGCACTGACGCTGTGCTGGCTTGTTCAATAAATTTTTATAACCAGGAGATTTAGAGTCTCCTCATTTTAAGGCACTGATTCTATGCTGGTTGATTAAATAAATATGTACAACCACGAGATTTAGATTCTGCCCATTATAGGGCACCGACTTTGTGCTGGTTGGTTAAATAAATATCTAAAACCAAGAGGTTTAGATTCTCTTCATTAAAGGGCACTGACTCTGCGCTGTCCATATATATAACCAGGAGATATAGAGTCTCCTCAGCTTAGGCCACTGACTGTGGACTGGCGGGTTACATACATTTATACAACTAGGAGATTTACAGTTTCCTCAGTTTAGGGCTCAGACTATGTGCTATATAGATATATAACCAGCAGATTTAGAATCTCCTGAGTTTAGGGCATTGACTCTGTGCTGATGTTTAAATATATAAAACCAGGAGATTCAGAGTCTCCTCAGTTTAGGGCACTGACTCTATATATTTATTTAACCAGGCAGCATAATCAGGAGATTTAGTGTCTCCTCAGGTTAGGGCACTGACTGTGTTGGCTGGTTAAATATACACAACCAGGAGATTTAGAGTCTCCTCATTTAGGGGCACTGAATCTGTGCTGGCTGACTAAATAAATATACATCACCAGGAGATTTAGAACCTGCTCATTGTAGGGCACTGACACTGAGCTGGATAGTTAAGGAAAAACATATAACCAGGATATTTAGAGTCTCCTTAGTTTCGGGCACTGACTGAAGCTGGCGGGTTAAATAAATATATAACCAGGAGATTTAGAGTCACCTCAGTTTAGGGCTCAGACTATGTGATGGATGAATAAATACATAGATATAAAACCAGGAGAAAGTCAGTGCCCAAAACTGAGGAGACTCTCAATCTCCTGGTTACATATAATTAACCAGACAGCACAGAGTCAGTGCCCTAAACTGAGGAGACTCAAACTCTTGGTTATTTATGTGTATTTATCCATCCAGCACGTAGTCTGAGCCCTAAACTGAGGAGATTCGAAATCTTTTAGTTATAAATATATTTAATTAACCCACCAGCACAGAGACAGTGCCCTAAACTGAGGAGACTCTAAATTTCTGGTTATATATATTTAAACAGACAGCACAGAGACAGTGCCCTTTACAGAGGAGACTCTAAATCTCCTGTTGTTTAGAAATTAGTCAGCCAGCATAAAGTCAATGCTGACTCTGTGTTGGTTGGTTAAATAAATATATGTAACCAGGACATTTAGAGTCTCCTCAGTTTGGGGCACTGATTCTGGAATGGCTGGGTAAATCAATATATAACCAGGAGATATAGAGTCTGCTCATTTTAGGATCCAGACAATGTGCTGGCTGTGCCCATAACTGTGCAGACTCTAAATCTCCTGATTATATATATAATTATGTAACCAGCCAGCACAATGTCAGTGCCCTAAACTGAGGAGACTCTAAATCTCCTGATTATATATATATTTATGTAACCAGCCAGCACAATGTCAGTGCCCTAAACTGAGGAGACTCTAAATCTCCTGATTATATATATATATTTATGTAACCAGCCAGCACAATGTCAGTGCCCTAACGTGTGGAGAATTTAAATCTCCTGGATATGGATGTTTATTGAACCATCCTGCACAGAGTCTCTGCCTTGACTGAGGAGAATCTGAATCTCGTGGTTATATATATTTAAACAGACAGCATAGAGTCAGTGCCCTCACCTGAGGAGACTCTAAATCTCCAGGTTACACATATTTGTTTAACCAGCTTACACAGAGTCAGTGCCCAAACTGAGGAGAATTTAAATCTCCTGGTAATTTATATGTATTTATAAATTCAGCACATAGTCTGAGCCCTAAACTGAGGCAACTCTAAATTTCCTGGTTATATCTATTTATTTAATCCGCCAGCCCACAATCAGTGCCCCAAAATGAGGAGAATGTAAATCTCCTGGTTATATACATTTAACCAGATAGCGCAGAGTCAGTGCATTAACTGAAGAGATTCGAATCTCGTCGTTATATATGTATATTTAATCGTAGAGTTGAGAGTCAGTGCCCAAAACTGGGGAAACCCTAAATATCCTGGTTATTTTTATATAAACAGCAGGCACAGAGCCATTACACTAAATTGACAGACACTAAATCTCCTGGTTATATCTATTTGTTTAAGCAGCCAGCCCAGAGTCAGTATCCCAAACTGAGGAGACTCTAACCCTCCTGGCAAAATACATTTAACCAGCTAGCACAGAGTCAGTGCCCTAAATTGAACAGAATTTAA
Organism: Chiloscyllium punctatum; assembly: GCF_047496795.1. Lineage (NCBI taxonomy): Eukaryota > Metazoa > Chordata > Chondrichthyes > Orectolobiformes > Hemiscylliidae > Chiloscyllium > Chiloscyllium punctatum. The sequence goes on from NC_092768.1 coordinate 76,871,298, forward strand.
ATCTCCTGGTTACATGCATATATTTAAGCAGCCAGCACAGAATCAGTGACCTAAAGTGAGGATTCTCTACATCTCCTGATTATGTATATTGACCCAGCCAGCCCAGAGTCAGTGCTCCAAACTGAGGAGACTTGAAATCTCCTGGCTATATATATGTATTAATCCATTCAACACATAGTCTGAACCCTAAACTGGGGAGACTGTAAGTCTCCTAGTTATATATATATTTATTTAAGCTGCCAGCCAACAGTCAGTGCCATAAACTGAGGAGACTCTCAGTCTCCTGGTTATATATATTTAACCAGCCAGCACCGAGTCTGTGCCCTATAATGATCAGACTCTAAATGTCCTGTTTGCATATATTTATTTAAACAGCCAGCTTACAATCAGTGCCCTAAACTGAGGAGTTTCTAAATTTCCTGGTTATATATATATTTAATCAGCCAGCCCAGACTCAGTGCTCTTAACTTAGTAGACTCTAAAGCTCCTGGTAGTATATATTTGTTAAACCAGCTAACACAAAGACAGTGCCCTAAACTGAAGAGATGCTAAATATCCTGGTTATATATATTTATTTAACCAGCCAGCAGCAAGTCAGTGACCTAAACTGAGGAGACTGTAATTATCCTGGTTATATATATTTAACCAGCCAACACCGAGTCAGGCTCCTAAACTGAGAAGATTCTATATATTCTGGTTGTATCTATTTATTTAACCAGTCAACCCAGAGTCAGTGTCCCAAACTGTGGAGACTCTAAATACTCTGTTTACAAAAAAATAACCAGCCACCACACAGTCATTGCCCTAAAAATAAGGAGTCTAAATCTCCTGGTTATATATTTATTTAATCAGCTAGCATAGAAACAATGCCCCAAAATGAGCAGACTCGAAATGTCCTGGTTACATCTGTTAATTTAAACAGCTAGCCCATAAGCAGTGCCCTAAACTGAGGAGTTTCTAAATTTCCTGGTTATATATATTTAAACAGACAGCACAGACTCAGTGCGCTTAACTGAGTAGATTCTAAATCTCCTGATAATATATATTTGTTTAACCAGCCAGCCAGCCCAGAATCAGTATCCCAAACTAAGGAGACTCTAACCCGCTGGCTATATACATTGAAAGAGACAGCGCAGAGTCAGTGCCCTGACTGAGGAGATGCTAAATCTCCTGGTTATAAATATTTATTTAATCAGCCAGCACAGAGTCAGTGTACTAAATCAAACAGAATTTAAATCTGCTGGTTACATGCATATATTTAACCAGCCAGCACAGATTCAGTAACCTAAAGTGAGGATTCTCTACATCTCCTGGTTATGTATATTGACCCAGCCAGCCCAGAGTCAGTGCTCCAAACTGAGGAGACTCTAAATATCCTGGATGTATGTATTTAAACAGACAGCAAAGAGGCAGTGCCCGAAACTGAGGAGACTCAAAATCTCCCGGCTATATATATGTATTAATCCATCCAGCACATACTCTGAGCCCTAAACTGAGGAGACTGCAAATCTCCTAGTTATATATATTTATTTAAGGCACCAGCCCACAGTCAGTGCTATAAACTGAGGAGACTCTCAGTCTCCTGGTTATATATATTTAAACAGCCAGCTCCGAGTCTGTGCCCTAAACTGAGGAGACTCTATATCTCCTGGATATATATATATATATATTTATTTAATCAGCCAGAACTGAGAGAGTGCCCAAAACTGAGGAGACGCTAAATATACAGGTTTTATATATTTAACCAGAAGGCACAGAGTCAGTGCCCTAAACTGAACAGGTTCTAAATCTCCTGGTTATATCTATTCATTTAACCAGCCAGCCCAGAGTCAGTGCCCCAAACTGTGGAGACTCTCAATATCCTGGTTATAAAAGTTTTAACCAGCCACCTCACAGTCAGTGCCTTAAAATGAGGAGTCTCTACATCTCCAGGTTATATTTAATTAACCATCTCGCACAGAGTCGGGGCCTTAAAATGTGTAGACTCTAAATCTCCTGGTTATATATATTTAACCTGCGTGCACAGAGTCTGTGCCCCAAACTGAGGAGACTCTAAATATCTTGGTACTGTTTCAGCATTTAACCAGCCAGCACAGGGTCAATGCCCTATAATGAGCAGAGTCTAAATGTGCTGCTTATATTTATTTATTAAACCATCCAGCACAGAGTCAGTCCCTAGACTGAGGAGACTCTAAATACCCTGGTTATATATATTTAAATGAACAGCATTGAGTCAGTGCACTAAACAGTGGGAGACACTAAATCCCCTGGTTGTAAAGATGTATTTAACCAGCCAGCACAGAGATAGTGCCCTTTAATGAGCTGACTCTACATCTCCTGGTTACATATATTCATTTAATCAGCTAGCACAGGGTCAGTCACCTAAACATGAGGAGACCCTCAATCTTCTGTGTATATATGATTATTTAATCACCCAGCACAGAGTCAATGCCCTAAACTGAGGAGAATCCGAATCAGATGGATTTATATACATTTTTATTCCACCAGCCAGCAGAAACTCAGTCCCCTTCAATGACGAGGCTCTGAATCTCCAGGTCATATATATTTAACCAGCCAACAGAATCAGTGCCCTAAACTGAGGAGACTCTAATTTTCCTTGTTTTCTATATTTATTAAAATGTAGAGTTGAGAGTCAGTGCCAAAAACTGGGGAAATCCTAAATATCCTGGTTACATATTTATATATTAAAACAGACAGCACAGAGTCAGTGCCCTTAACTGAGGAGACACAAAATCTCCTGGATATATCTATTTATTTAACCAGCCAGCCCAGAGTCAGTGCCTCAAACTGAGGAGACTCTAAATCTCCTGGTTATATATATTTAAACAGACAGGACAGAGTTAATGCCCTTAGCTGAGGAGACTCTAAATACTGTTCTATACACTTAACCAGCCAATACCGCGTCACTGCCCAAAAATGAGGAGAATGTGAAACTAGTGGTTATATATACTTATTTAACCAGCTAGAAGAATGTCAATGCCCTAACCTGAGGAGACTCTAAATCTCCTGTTTATATATATATTTATTTAACCAGCCAGCACAGTGTCAGTGCCCCATAATGTGCAGACTCTAAATCTTTGATGATATATATTCAACCATCCAGCATAGAGTCGGTGCCCTAAACTGAACAGACTCTAAATCTCCTGGTTTTACATATATTTATTGAACCATTCAGGACAAAGTCAATTCCCTAGACTCAGGAGATTCTGAATTTCCTAGTTATATATATTTATTTAACTAGCCAGCAAAAAGTCAGTTCCGAAACTGAGGAGACTCTAAATCTCCTGGATATGTGCAAACTCCACACAGTCAGTCACCTGTGACGGGAAACAAACCTGGGTCTCTGGCACTGTGAGGCAGCAGTGCTAACCACTGTGCCACCGTGCCACCCACATTGAGGAGATTCTAAATCTCCTGGTTTTGTGGCGACTCTAAATCTCCTAGTTATATCTATTTATTTAACCCACCAGCTCATGGTCAGTGCCCTAAAATGAGGAGAATCTAAATCTCCTGGTTATATATATTCAACCAGATAGTGCAGAGTCAGTGCATTAACTGAGAAGATTCTAAATCTCCTCATTACATTTATATATTTAATCAACCAGCACAGAGTCAGTGCCCTAAAATGAGGAGACTCTAAATCTCCTGGTTATATTTCTGTATTTAACCAGCCAGCACAGGGTCAATGCTCTATAATGAGCAGACTCTAAAATGAGGAGTCTCTACATCTCCAGGTTATATTTAATTAATCATCTCGCACAGAGTCAGTGCCCTAAACCGAGGAGACCCTAAATCGTCGGGTTATATATATTTATTTAATCAGCCAGCAGAATGTCAATGCCCTAACCTGAGGAGACTCTAAATCTCCTGTTTATATGTATTTATTTAACCAGCCAGCACAGTGTCAGTGCCCCATAATGAGCAGACTCTAAATCTTTGGTGATATATATTTAGCCAGCCAGCACAGAGTCTGTACCCTAAACTGAACAGACTCTAAGTCTCCTGGTTTTACATATATTTAATTAACCATCCAGCAAAAAGTCAATGCCCTAGACAGAGGAGATTCTGAATCTCCTGGTTATATATATTTATTTTACTAGCCAGCAAAATGTCAGTTCCCGAGACTGAGGAGACTCTAAATCTCCTCGTTATATTTCTGTATTTAATCAGGAAGCACGGAGTCAGTGCACTAAACTGAGGAGACCCAAAATCGTCTGTTTATATATTTATTTAACCAGCCAACACCAAGTCAGTGCCCTAAACTGAGGAGAATCTGAATCTAATGGTTATATATATTTATTTTACCAGCCAGCAGAATGTCAATGCCCTAACCTCAGGAGACACTAAATCCCCTGATTGTAAAGATGTATTTAACCAGCCAGCACAGAGATAGTGCCCTGTAATGAGCTGATTCTACATCTCCTGGTTACATATATTCAGTTAATCAGCCAGCACAGAGTCAGTGACCAAAACATGAGGAGACCCTAAATCTCTGGGTATATATATATTTATTTAACCACCCAGCACAGAGTCAATGCCCTAAACAGAGGAGAATCTGATTCACCTGGTTTTATATATATATATATATATTTATTCCACCAGCCAGCAGAAACTCAGTCCCCTTCAATGACGAGACTCTGAATCTCCAGGTCATATATATTTAACCAGCCAACAGAGTCAATGCCCTAAACTGAGGAGACTCTAAATTTTCTCGTTATATATATATCTATTAAAATGTAGAGTTGAGAGTCAGTGCCCAAAACTGGGGAAACCCTAAATATCCTGGTTATATATAAATTAAAACAGCAGGCACAGAGACAGTGCTCTAAACTGAGGAGACACTAAATCTCCTGGATATATCTATTTATTTCATCAGCCAGCCAAGAGTCAGTGCCCCAAACTGAGGAGACACTAAATCTCCTGGTTATATATATTTAAACAGACAGCACAGAGTTAATGCCCTTAGCTGAGGAGAATCTGAATCTAATGGTTATATATACTTATTGAACCAGCCAGCAGAATGTCAATGCCCTAACCTGAGGAGACTCTAAATCTCCTGTTTATATGTATTTATTTAACCAGCCAGCACAGTGTCAGTGCCCCATAATGTGCAGACTCTAAATCTTTGGTGATATATATTTAACCATCCATCATAGAGTCTGTGCCCTAAACTGAACAGACTCTAAATCCCATGGTTTTACATGTATTTATTGAACCATTCAGCACAAAGTCAATGCCTTAGACTGAGGAAACTCTGAATCTCCTGGTTATATATATTTATTTAACTAGCCAGCAAAAAGTCAGCTCCTGCAACTGAGGAGACTCTCAATCTCCTGGACAAAAGTATTTATTGAACCAGCTAGAAGAGAATCAGTTCCCTAAACTGAGGAGACTCAAAATCTTCAGTTCATAGATAATTAACCAACAAGCCCAGTGGCAGGATCCAAAATTGAGGAGATTCTGAATCTCCTGGATATATATATTTATTTAACCAGCCAGCTCAGAATCTGGGGCCCACAGCTGAGAAGACTCTAAATCTCTTGAATGTATGTACTTAATTAGCCAGCCAGGAGTCAGTGCCCTTAACTGAATACACTTTAATTCTCCTGGTGATATATATATATATATTTAACCAGCCCAGCCCAGAGTCAATGCCCTGAGCTGCGGAGACTCTAAATCTCCTGGTTATATATATTTATTTAACCAGCCCAGCCCAGAGTCAGTGCCCTAAAATGAGGAGAGTTTAAATCTCCTGGTTATATATATTTTAACACAGAGCACAGAGTCAGTGCCCTAACCTGAGGAGACTGTAAATCTCCTGGTTATGTATATTTTTTAACCATCCAGCACAGAGTGAGTGATCTAAACTCAGGAGAATCTGAATCTCCTGGTTATATATAATTATTTAACCAGCCAGCAGAACGTCAGTGCCCTAAACTGAGAAGATTCTAAATATCCTGGTTATAAAAATTTTAGCCATCCACTACACAGTCATTGTCGTAAACTGAGGAGACTCTAAATCTCCTGGTTATCTATATTTATTTAACCAGCCAGCACAGCGTCAGTGCCCTAAATTGATGAGACCTGAAATCTTCTTATATATATATTTAAATCATTCAGCACAGCATGAGTGCTCTAAACTCAGAGAAGAATTTGAATCTACTGGTTATATATATTTATTTAACCAGCTAGCACAGAGTCAGTACCCTAAACTGAGGAGACTCTAAATCTCCTGTTTATATGTATGCATTTATCCATCCAGCACAATGTCTGAGCCCGAAACTGAACAGACTCTAAATCTCCTGGATATATCTACTTATTTAACCAGCCAGCCCAGAATCAGCGCCCCAAACTAAGAAGACTCAAAACGTCCTGGTTATAAAAGTTATATCCAGCCACCACACAGTCAGTGCCCTTAACTGAGGAGACACGAAATATCCTGGTTTTATATATATTTATCCATCCAGCACATTGTCTGTGCCCTAGAATTAGCAGACTCTAACTCCCCTAGTTATGTATATTTATTTAATCAGCCAGCATAGAATCAGTGTCCTAAAGTGAGCAGACACTAAATCTCCTGGTTTTATATATTTATTTAACCAGCTAACACAGAGTCAGTGCCCTAAACTGAGGAGACTCAAAATCACCTGGTTATATACATTTATTTAATCAGCCCAGAATCAGTGCCCAAACTGAGGAGACTCTAAATCTCCTGGTTTTATATATATATTTAAACATACAGCACAGAGTTAGTGCCCAAACTGAGGAGACTCTAAATCTCCTGGTTATATATATTTATTTAATCAGATAGCCCAGAATCAGTGCCCTAACTGAGGAGAGTGTAAATCTTCTGATTATATATATTTAAACAGACAGCACAGATGCAGTTCCCTAAACTGAGGAGATTCTAAATATCCTGGTTATATATAATTAACCAGCCAACACACAGTCAGTGCCCCAAACTGAGGAGACTCTAAATCTCCTGGTTATATATATTTAACCAGCCAGTACAGAGTCAGTTCCTTGACTGAGGAGACTGTAAATTAGATTAGATTAGATTACTTACAGTGTGGAAACAGGCCCTTCGGCCCAACAAGTCCACACCGCCACGCCGAAGCGCAACGCACCCATACCCCTACATCTACCTCTTACCTAACACTACGGGCAATTTAGCATGGCCAATTCACCTGACCTGCACATCTTTGGACTGTGGGAGGAAACCGGAGCACCCGGAGAAAACCCACGCAGACATGGGGAGAATGTGCAAACTCCACACATTCAGTCGCCTGAGGCTGGAATTGAACCCAGGTCCCTGGCGCTGTGAGGCAGCAGTGCTAACCACTGTGCCACCGTGCCGCCAAAATCTCCTGGTTACATATATTTAACCAGCCAGTACAGAGTCAGTGCCTTGACTGAGGAGACTGTAAATCTCCTGGTTATATATTTTTAACCAGCCAGGACAGAGTCAGTTCCTTGACTAAGGAGACTCTAAATCCCCTGGTTATATTCGTTTAACCAGCCAGTACAGAGTCAGTGCCCTAAACCGAGGAGACTCAAAATCTCCCCATTATGAGGACCTAAAATTTGAATTAGGCAACAAGTTTGTGCAGATTTTTATTTACTCCAAAATGGTTTCCTGATTTAAAATGGCCTGATTTGCAGAATTAAGCTGAAATTCAAAGATAAGGGCACAATAGAGTTGTCATAAATTGAATCCTGACGCACTAATTTCCCATTTGAACTAACACTGAACTGACACATAAGATGACAATTTATGTAATTAAGATTTCTTTTTCAAGGAATACCACAGGATTAGCCTGTTCTCAATTATATCACCACATTGGAAATCATGTCACCTTACTATATGTGATTGGTCTTTCTTGTAATTAAGGCTGTACTATTCCTTAAAGAACATATAAATAATGTGTAATTTTCAAATGGAATTGCCCAACTTCACCACGGAACACAGAAGCTTCAATCTCTGTGTTGCTGGACAGAATCGCATCAAGGTACTTCAATTCAATAAACTCATGGCCCTTGCTTTTTGAACAGACCACATGTGTCGATTCTTTTGAACAATCTCGAACCAAGAAGCCCCTCTTGAGGGGTGTAAGTTCTTCATTTTGGTGCTACGACACATTTTCGGCTCAGACAGATTGAGAACAGTGTAAGAGTTAAATGTCCTTCACTGTTGAGTATTTTAAAAGCGTTTGGTTTTCCTCTCATTCAAGTGGTGTCTGACATGAACCCTCCCTGTTTGTTTTCCAGTCCAGCCCGAAAGGATCGGCCTGAGCAAGGGTTGGGTCTGGGGGACTTCTTAAATGTTAAAACAAAGTGGGGAGAGATTAATTGAAGTTGAAGCTGCTTTGGTTCTGGGCAGTGGGCTTCGAAAATTGCTCAACTCTGAGGGGAGGGTTGAAATCTGAATTCCCAAGCCTTGTTAATTTTTGGGTTTTAAAAAATAACTTTGATTGCGTAAACTTTTTTCTTTTATTTTCGGGGTTCGGATCGTTTGAACTTCGTTTCTTTGCAGTTTTAAAATAAAACTTCGATCGTTTGAACTTCATTAATTTCCGAGTTTTTGAAAAAAAATTCGATCTCCCCCAAGCTTTTTACATTTCCAGGTTGTACAGAAATTGGATGTTTGTATTTTCAGCAGTATTTTCGGAAGCTGTTGCCCTCAACAGTTCCAAAATAGTCAGGTATTAAAGAAGTATGATATTTAAAGTGTTTAGGGAGGCAAGAGGCCCCCAGTTTTTAATGATAGGTTATTATTAATATAATAAAATATAATACTTAATGTAAGGTATCGGGTTAAAATTGTGCACAATAAGAGAACAGGTGTTGCTTCTGCAAAAGCTTACATTATAAAATTAGGCTGCGCATCCAAATTCTCGACAATGAGAAGCGAAAACAGGTCGAATTAGCTCTGACTCATCGGGCAGAGCGACTGTGTAGCAGGATATACCAGGCATAGGAAAGCATAAGAAGCAAAAACAGGTGGAATTCTCTCTGACTAATAGGGCAGAGTGACCGTGTAGCGGGATGGACCAGTAACAGGAGAATAGTGTGCCAGTCTCAGGAGGGATGTGGCCAACAGATGGAATTTAGTTTGGCAGGATGATCGCACGAAGACAGCAAACTATGCCAGGATAGTCACATATAAGGAATGAGATAAATAGGAGTAAGGGGCAGCAGGCTTAGAGTAATGGGAGAAGTAAAAAGAGGTGGAGAGAAGCTAGACAAAGGCGGAGTGAAGCTAGAGCTTGTGATAGGCTACGTGCTACAGCAAAAGTAACCAATGGGGTGAAAGGGGAGGACCGAGAGATGCAGCTGAGCAGCACAAATCGGAATGTAACCCTCAGATCGGGGTGCTCACTCATTAGGCACCCGTTCTTGCAAGGACATATCAATAAAATTCACTGCTTCAGAGTCTGACTCTGACTGAAATTTATGAATATGTGAGTTTTGTTTCTCACAATTAAGTATTGAGTTTTTATTTATTAAATTATTAAGTTGATTTTTAAAATGTAGTTATATCGCAATATTTTATAATAAAAGTTAATTTTAAAAAAGGTTTTGTGAAATACTTAGTCTTTGTAGAAGTCTGATTAGGGAGTAATTTTTTAAAAACTAGTTGCTATAAAACTGAAATAATTTTGGTTAGCACTGCGACCTCACAGTGCTATAGAGACCCAGGTTCAATTCCCGCCTCAGGCGACTGACTGTGTGGAGTTTGTACATTCTCCCCGTGTCTGCGTGGGTTTCCTCCAGATGCTCCGGTTTCCTCCCACAGTCCAAAAATGTGCAGGTTAGGTGAATTGGCCATGCTAAATTGCCTTTAGTGTTAGGTGCAGGGGTAAAAGTAGGGGAATGGGTCTGGGTGGGTTGCGCGTCGGCGGGTCAGTGTAGACTTGTTGGGCCGAAGGGTCTGTTTCCACACTGTAAGGAATGTAATGTAATGTAACCGTGTACATAGACAGAACAAATGATCCATCTTCAGTTAGTGAAATTATTTGAAAAATTTCCCGAAAAGTCTGGGGCCTTTAGAAAACTGTCTGGATGTCTAAACAAAACATTGGGTGATGGAGAATGGCCATGAGGTGTCCTTAAACCTGTCCAATTGGTTAAATCAGCTCAGCAATTGATTTGGCAACATAACATGGGAGCAGGAACGAAAGAGTTAATTGGACAATGGCAACAGTTTTGTGATGAGAGGCATACAGAATCAGTTTGCGCCCGTGGCAGGATACTGCCACCAAATTGGGGATTGAATTAACTGCAAATGGTGCAGTGAAGTCTGTTGAGGTTCTTAAAAGTGAAGGTGCTCAACCAAAACAATGACTGAATCAAAAGGAGAAGTCACAAGTGACTGGTTAAAAAAACAGCACTGTGCAGTTCGATGGTTGGCTGTAGTTTTAACGAGGAAGACAATGATAATTCGGATTTAGATGAATAGTGTTCCTTTTTTGTGGCTCCTTTAAATTCTTCCTTACAGACTGCTCAGTCTTTGGAATGTATAGCTGTTTTACTTAATTCTCAATAACTTTACTGCTTTTGATAATGCTGTAGACCAGGAACAACAACGACAATATAATATTCTTGCTGCTGCATCTGTTATATTCACAAAGCCTATTGGCTTTACACGTATCCTTGAACTTCACCCCCAAAATAAGGAGTATGCTGAGGACTTTTTTGGAACGTTTTAGATAATTTTCTGAGTCCTATTCCGGCGATCGGGCTTGGAATTTAAATGCTATTAATGCTCAGTATAATTCTATGCTATTAAACTGCCTGTCTCTCTCTGTAGTTACAGCAGTCTAAACAAACCATCAAGGCTGGGTTGGAGCCCCCCCCCAATCAACTCCATCGTTCTATTAGGGCCTTGTGGAAGAGGCAGAGGATGAATCACCAGTTTTTCACAAAATAATCCCCTTTCCCCACTCAAAGGTTCGATGGTTGGCCACTCATTAGTTTTGTTGTTTGTTGCACTTGTTGCATCTGTTCAGCTCGGCCTGTCTTGGTTTGTTGCTTTTGTTTGTTTGTTTAGGTGATTATTCTTTGTTTATGGAATATGGAAGGTGGCTGTTCTTTCTTGATGTGTTAAAAGATAAGGCTGGCCAGCAGTAACAATCCTTCCACACTTGGTTAAGCAATGATGCCACAGCCAGGATTTATCAGACTAAACTCCCAAGCTAAAAACTGTGATATGGTGTGTGTGTGAGAGAGAGGAAAAAGAGCTGTAGAGCTGGTCGAAAGTTTAACCCTTTGTGATTCGGTTTGAATGCACACTTGGTGATTGAATGTTTGTACTTTGTTCCCTGGAGCTTGAGAACCGGGACTGTTTTGAATCTAATTTCTATTATGGAAATTTAACATGATTTCTTTTAAGGTTAAGGATTTTTCAGTGATTATGAAATAAAATATTAGCTCCTGTTCTTTTTACAGGTCATGCCTGCCTTACTGTCAGTTTCTAACTAATCTCTGTTATCCTTACATGAAAGCCAACCTTATTAGATTTCAAATCAGCTTAATACGGAGGAAAACAACATTATAACCTTTTTTTTGTTTCAGACTCATTTGTTTCCACTTAATGTTAAGACTGATGTGTTTCATTGGTGATTATGATGTGCCAGCCATAGTTTTATTCAGGAAGTCCACTCCCTCAATACAGTTGCAGTTGCAGTTTCAGTTCAACATTAGATTGTAATAAATCATCAAAAGAAAATCCCATGGTTAATATCTGTGTCCTTCGATGTGAACATTATACATACATTAGAAGTTTTTTTAACTTGAAGAAACAAATGCTTTCAAGGCAGCTCCAGTTATTTCACGACCGATAACATTATAATGGAGCAATGACTAGTCACGGGTACTTAAGGAACTTAATTTTGGATTTAAACTAAGGGACTAAAACTGGGTAGTTATAGTGGATTTCAAAGTTGGGAACTGTATGTATTTTACATTTTAAATATGAAATACTGAATAAATGAATTTCATACATATAAATTAAATAAGAAAATAAAATGTTGTATAATACTTAGGTATATATATTGTAAAAATAATATCCATTGATATATTAAACAGAGAAGATCTGCTCTCAAAACAAGACAATGAGAACTAAGCTCTGTTGATCCTCCAATATCCACAAAAATAACTGAAAACTTATTTTCCATCATCTTCTTCAGCTGGATCCCCACTCAGTAATACATAAAGTCTGCTTGGTACCACTCCAATCAGTGCTCTCTTCAGGAATTCAAACTGAATTCTATCCATATCATTAGGTGTCCCTAACGGATGAAAAAGAACTACTGCCTGACTTAAACAGGTATTGCTGTCACCCAGCATTCCAACCTTTGGGAAAATAGGGACAGGCAAACATATCGAGGAATAGGATGGTATACCAACTACTTTCTTTTGTAGCATCACTGCCACGTTGCCATGGAGTTGGCAAGCTCCATAATGTCACAACCATGTGATACAGTGACCAGGACAAGTGAATGAGACAAATCACCGATTTAGTTATTCTCCTCTTGCAATTTTTGATTAGCTGAAAATTCAAATCTTAAAAGTAGCTTTCAGATTATGACAATTAAGATTCCAAAATGTATAGTTAGGAACAGGCTTTAAAGTTAGACAAGCATAAATTGGTAAATTGGTTAAATGAGGTTAAAATGAAAATAGAGGCAAGGAGATCAACTACAGAAGGGAAGAGAATGATGTAATAAGAAGGATAAACCAGCAGAGTACAGTTTTAAAAATTTTTAGTCACTTGTTGGGTTTCCACACTGAATTACAGATAATTATTATATTTATTATCATAAATATTTGTTATTTATTATATGTAATATTATTTATGTTTATAAATAAATAATGTTTATAAATAAATAAATGCTCGTTGTTGTGGTTCTGTTCGCCGAGCTGGGAATTTGTGTTGCAGACGTTCCGTCCCCTGTCTAGGTGACATCCTCAGTGCTTGGGAGCCTCCTGTGAAGCGCTTCTGTGATCTTTCCTCCGGCATTTGTCGTGGTTTGTCTCTGCCCCTTCCGGTTGTCAGTTCCAGCTGTCCGTTGCAGTGGTCGGTATATTGGGTCCAGGTCGATGTGCTTATTGATTGAATCTGTGGATGAGTACCATGCCTCTAGGAATTCCCTGGCTTTTCTCTGTTTGGCTTGCCCTATAATAGTAGTGTTGTCCCAGTCAAATTCATGTTGCTTGTCATCTGTGTGTGTGGCTAATAAGGATAGCTGGGCGTGTCGTTTCATGTCTAGTTGGTGTTCATGGATGCAGATCGTTAACTGTCTTCGTGTTTGTCCTATGTCGTGTTTTGTGCAGTCCTTGCATGGGATTATGTACACTACGTTGGTTTTGCTCATGTTGGGTATCGGGTCATTCGTCCTGGTGAGTTGTTGTCTGAGCGTGGCTGTTGGTTTGTGTGCTGTTATGAGTCCTAGTGGTCGCAGTAGTCTGGCTGTCAGTTCGGAAATGTTCTTGATATATGGTAGTGTGGCTAGTCCTTTGGGTTGTGGTATGTCCTCATTCCATTGTCTTTGCCTTAGGCATCTGTTGATGAAATTGCGGGAGTATCAGTTTTTGGCAAATACCTTGTATAGGTGTTCCTCTTCCTCTTTTTGCAGTTCTGGTGTGCTGCAGTGTATTGTGGCCCTTTTGAAATATACACATAGACAAGGAAGAAACTATGGTCTCATTCGATGTAACGGCACTGTTCACCTCTATCGACAAAACCCTAGCCAGAGAAACAATAGCCAACCTGCTGGACATACAGAACAGACAACAGGACGGGGAACCTATCAACAAAGATGGCATACTCAAACTACTGGACCTGTGTCTCACAACACACTTCACATTCAACAACCAAATATATGAACAAATCAACAGCACACCCATGAGCTCACCCATCTCCGGACTCACAGCAGAAGCGGTAATGCAAAGATTAGAACAAACAGTCTAACCGCAAATTCAACCCAAACTCTGGGTCAGATATGTGGTTGACACCTTTGCAATCATTAAAAACACAGAAATAGAGAACACACACCGGATCATCAACGCCACACTCACAGGAATCCGATTCACTAGAGAGGAAGAAAAGGACAACCAACTCCCATTCCTAGACGTGATGTTACAGAGAATACCGAACGGAGAATTCACCACAAAGGTTTACAGGAAAGGTACACACACAGACCGAGTCCTGAACTACGTAAGCAACCAGCCCAACACACACAAAATAAGTTGCATCAAGACACTGTTCAAAAGGGCCACAGATTCAATCAATAAGCACATCGACCAGGACCCAATATACCGACCACTGCAGCAGAACAGCTGGAACTGACAACCGGAAGCGGCAGATTCAACCCACTATAAATGCCGGAGGAAAGATCACAGAAGCGCTTCACAGGAGGCTCCCAAACACTGAGGATGTCCCCTAGTCAGGGGACAGAACGTCTGCAACACAAATTCCCAGCTCAGCGAACAGAACCACAAAATAAAGCTCAGTATTTGGGACCCGTGTGCTCCAGGGCTGAGTATCTGAATAAATTGGGTCTATATTCGAGAAAATTGAAAGGCGATTTTATTTGAATGTATCAGATTGTGATGAGGCTTGAGAGGGGAGATGCTGAGAAATTAATCCTGTGGGTCTGGGAATCTGAAACACAATAACACAGTCTCAGGAGTTGCTGGAAAAGCTCAGCAGGTCAGGCAGCATCTGTGCAGAGAAATCAGCGTTAATGTTCCAGCATCCGCAGTTCATTCGGGTTTGATTGCCACCCTCTCAGGGTAAGGGGCAGGTTATTTGGGACTAAGATGAGGAGACAGCACTTCACTCTAAGGCCTCTGAGTCTTTAATATTCTCTCTCCCTGAGGATTGTGGATGCTCCCTCACTGAGTACATTTCAGATTGGAATAGACAGATTGCCGGGGTCTCAGGGAGTCACGGGATATGGGGGGTGGATAGGAAACCGGATTTGAAATCTCAAACCAGCTCTGATTGGATTGACTGCCAGAACAGACTGAACAGTTTAAACAGGCTGTATAGTCTCCTCCTGCTCACATTTCCTGAGCTCTTAGATGTTTAATGAACTTATTCCCGATCCCTTTTGGATTTAGTTCCATGAAACCGTTTATCATTAAATCTCTGCAGCCCCCACCCTATTACAAACCATCTCATTCTTTCTTCAGCGTTACCCCCATTCCAATTCCTCAGAAATCATTACTTTTCTAACTTCCTTCTGCTCTGCTGAATCCCCCCACCCTCATAACACACGGGTTAACCTTTCCCTTCTCCCTATAGATGCTGCCTGACCTTATCAGATTTCTCAGCATGGCCTGTGTTTATTTCAGAGGGAATGACATCTCCCTGTTCCTGTTTCTGTGAGAGGATATATTCCCCAATCCGACTCCTTGATATTCCGTTTGTTCACAGAGAAAAGAGCTTTTCCTGGCGATGGTTCCTGTGAATTGCAGTGTGGTACCGGGCAGCATTGCTCGGCATCTCGGAAGCTTTCCCCTCTGCTGCTTCCCATTCCTTATTGAAATATTGGGTACAGCACAAGGATGGGTTTGTTTTGTTCGAAAAGTGAGAGACTGTTCCCGTCAGGAACCTGAAATAATTACAGAAGCCGCAGGAAACACTGAACAGTTCCAACAGCTTCTGTAGTGGTGGGGAGGGAGGATTAATGTGTCAAATCTACACAAGGATAAAATAATCTCCAGCCTCAAAACACTCAGAGTCCTAAGTTTTACAAACATCACTATGTCATTTTTCTGAGCCATCAATTCCCCTTAAACCCTTCCAATGCTGAATACCATCTTTCTGACTCTCACTTTGAGAGATGTCCCTCAGTGAGCTCCTCCACCATCCTTTCCATTTCACTGGGGACCCACTATCCCCAGTCTCCAATCAAATGACCTGAACTCAGACACACAGAGATCTTAAAGAGTGACACAATGCAGATAGGAAGTTGATTTCATTTCTGTTTCTGAGTCCAATCTTCACTCAGTGAGACAGAGTCAGGTATTCAAGGCTCAAACAAGAGCTGGATTCTGCTTCTGGTGATTGTCTTCATTCAGTGAGAAGGAGGGCCGTGGGCTGGAAGGAGCTCATCATTGTGCTTCGGGTTGTCTGCTCAGTCTGCAGCATTGGAGGCCGTGGGAGCAGGGCAGTGGGAAAGGTACCTCGTGTGGACTGCAATAGGACTTTCCACACATTGTTCCAGGCCAGTTACAGAGCTTCAGGAATTCTGAATGAGGATGTGAAACATGCATTCATTGAAGGAGGAGGATCAGGGAAACAGGATAAAGCTGATGAGATCAGCAGGATTTATCTGTCTAACTCTGTGCCATACTTTATTTTCTGCTTCATAAATCTACAATCCGGAGCTCAACCCACTCAGAGCAATATAAGCTCAGAAACAAATCATTCAGTCCAACACATCCATGCTGAACTGATATCCGATGTAAATCTGATCCTATTTGTCAGAATTTGGCCCATGTTCCTCTGAACCCTTTTTAATTCCTACACCCACCCAGATACCTTTTAAATGTTGTAACTGTACCAGCCTCCACTACTTCCTCTGGCAGCTCATGGACACAGTGCCCGCTGCTTGAAAAATGTTCCTCTTAGGTCCCTTTTATGTTTCCCTTCTCAACTTTAACACATGCCATCTGCTTCTGGACTCCCCCACCACAGGGAAATCACCTTGCCTTTTTATCCTATTGAGGGTCCTTCATGATTTTGGGAACCTCTATTACATTACCCCTCAGCCACTGACGCTCCAGGGACAATAGCCTCAACCTATACAGTCTTAACCTCCAGCACAAACCCTCCAACCTTGGCATAATCTATGTAAATCTTTTCTGAACCCTTTCAAGTTTCACAACACCCTTCTTTTCGGAGGGAGTCCAGAATTGCACATTATATACCAAACGTGGCTGAACCAATACCGCAACATCACCTCCCAACTCCTTTACCCAATTAACTGAGCAATAAAGACAAAAATGCCACAAGCATTCTTCACTATCCGATCGAAATGTTTGTCCACCTTCAACGATTTATGAAGCTGTACTCCAGGTCTATTTGTTTACCAACATCCCTAGCACCTTGCTATTCAGTGAATAAGTCCTGCTCTCTTTTGCCTTTCCAAAATGCAGCACCTCACATTTATCTAAATTAATCTCCATCTGCCACTCCTCAGCCCATTGGCCCATCTGATCAAGATCCTGTTGCACTCTGAGGTAACCATCTTCGCTGTCCTTGATACTTCCAATTTTACTGTCATCTGCAAACTTACTATCCATTCCTCCTCTGGTCACATCCAAATCATTTATATAAATGACAAAACAACAGTGGACCCAGCACCAATCCTTGTAACACACCGCTGGTCACAGGCCTCCAGTCTGAAAAGCAACCCTCCCCCACCACCCTCTGTCTTCTACCTTCGAGCCAGTTCTCTACCCAAAGGGTAATTCTACTGCCCCAACATACAAGTTTGAAATTATAACACCAGTCTCAAAAGTACAACAAGAACCTATTCCTGATTGGGGAATCGGGGCCAGGGAATCAATAGAAAGAAATGTTGCAAGGTTCGGTAAATTAGAGATTCAGTTCAGTGCATCACTCAATGAAAACCATTCAGCAGGGCATCCGTACGTGGAAGAAGTGATTCAGGGAACAATTAAATGGAAGGAACTGAAGCAGGGATTCAATAATGGGAGAATGTATGCAGGGGCTTTTAAATAGGGCAGGATAATACTCAATGGGAGAGTTGGTGTAGTTTCAGGATTTGTGCAGGATTGGTAAATGGGAGAAATGGTGCAGAGCAGCGGAGCCATAAATAGAGTCATACAATCATAGAGATGTACACCATGGAAACAGACACTTCACTCCAACTTGTCTATAACTCAATTTTAGAATTCTGGCAGCGCTCCACGAATTTGGAGAATCTTTCCAAGGAAATACTAAATGGAAGGATTGGGCAAGGGCTTATCGAAATAAGAGAATTTGGAACAGGGATCTGATATTGTCAAATTAGTTCAGTTAGAACCAAATGGGAGAGTTTCATTTAGCAGTAAATGGGAGAATTGGTGCAGTGTAGCACTAAATGGGAGCATTCTGACAGGACAATACTTGATGCGGGAATGTGTGTGTGGCTTTCCTGTACACCTTTGTGGTGAATTCAGGTATACAGGAAAGCCACACACACAGACCCAGTTCTGAACTGCGAAAGCAACCAGCCCAACACACACAAAAGAAGTTGCATCAAGACACTATTCAAAAGGGCCACAACACACTGCAGCACACCAGAACAGCAAAAAGAGGAAGAAGGACACCTATACAATGTATTCGACAAAAACGGATACCCGCGCAATTTCATCAACAGATGCCTAAGGGAAAGACAGCGAACCACAACCCAAAGGACTAGCCATGTTATCATACATCAGGAGCATTTCCGAACTGACAGCCAGACTACTGAGGCCACTAGGACTCATAACAGCACACTAACCAACAGTCACGCTCAGACAACAACTCACCAGAACGAAGGAACCGATGCCCAACACGAGCAAAACCAACGTAGCGTACAAAATCCCATGCAAGGACTGCACAAAACACGACATAGGACAAACAGGAAGACAGCTTACGATCCGTATACACGAACACCAAGTAGCCACGAAACGACATGACCAGCTATCCTTAGTAGCCACGCACGCAGATGACAAGCAACATGAGTTCGACTGGGACAACACTACTATTATAGGACAAGCCAAACAGAGAACAGCCAGGGAATTCCTAGAGGCATGGCACTCATCCACAGATTCAATCAATAAGCACATCGACCTGGACCCAATATATCGGCCACTGCAACGGACAGCTGGAACTGACAACGGACGCGGCAGATTCAAACCACTATAATTGCCGGAGGAAAGATCACAGAAGCGCTTCACAGGAGGCTTCCAAACACTGAGGATCTCACCGAGACAGGGGACGGAACGTCTGCAACACAAATTCCCAGCTCGGCTTACAGAACCACGGAAATGGTACGAGGCAACAAAGAATTGGAGAATTGATGCGGGACATCAGGAAATGAGGGACCTGGTGCACAGTGGAGCTCAATTCGAGAATTGGTGCATTGCAACAGTAAATGGGAGAAATAGAGTAGCGCACCCTTAAATGGTAGAATCGGGCTCAGGCATCAGTAAATGGGAGAATTAGTACAGGGATATGAGTAAATGGGAGATTTCGTGGGAAACAATAATTTGGAGATCTGTTGCACAGTGCAGTTACATTAGAAAATTGGTGGGAGTGCCAATATATTGGAAAATTGGAGTAGAGCATGTCTAAATTGGGGAATAGGGGCCAGGGATTCAATAAAAAGAAGAAATGTTGCAAGCATCGGTAAATTGGAGATTCAGTTCAGTGCATCACGAAATAGAACAAATCAGCAGGGCACCCGTACGTGGAAGATGTAGTTTAGGGAACAATTAAATGGAAGGAATTGATGCAGGGCAACAATAATTGGAGAATTCATGCAATTCTAAGTGGGAGGATTGAGGCAGGATAACCTCATTGTGTGAGTTGGTGAAATTCCCGAATTAGTGCAGGATTGGGAAATGGAAGAATTGGTGCAGGGAAGCGGAGCACTAATTACAGACTGAGAGATGTACAGCACGGAAACAGAACCTTCAATCCAACCTGTCCATGCTTAAATTTAAGATTTCCTGGCAGCTCTTCACTAAATTGGAGAATCATTGCAAGAAACTACTAAATGGAAAAGTTGGGAAAGAGCTTCTCGAAATGTGAGATTTTGCAACAGGGCATCAGATAATGGGTGAATTAGTGCAGTTCAGCACTAAATAGGTGCGTTATGCTGTGTTTCACTAAATGGGAGAATTGGGACAGGGAGATTTAGAGTAGGGCACCCCTAAATTGGGCGAGGGCATCATTCACTAGGAGGATCGGTGTAAGGCAACACTGAGTGGAGAACTTGTTCAGGACGTCAGTAATTGGGGGACACGGTGCTAAGCAACACTGAATTGGAGAATTGGTGTGGGGTATCAGTAAATGAGAGTGCTGGTGGGGGTGCTGATAACTTCGAGAATTGGAGCAAATGGGAGAATGTGGACAGTGAATCAGGAAATAGGACAAATGTTGAAAAGGCTTCATGGTCCAGATTCAATACAGTGTACCACGAAATGGGGGAGTTGGTGCAGTTCGCCACGAAGGGGGGGGGGGGGGGGGGATATTTGCAGTTTGGGGAATTTGGAGATATGATTGTCAAGATTAGAGAATTCTGTCAGCAGTCAACTAAATGGGAGAATTGTTGCAGGGAAATACTGAATGGAAGACCTGGTGCACAGTGGAGCTAAATTACAGAATGGGTGTATGGCAACAGGAAATGGGAGAATTAGAGTAGCGCACCCTTAAATGGTAGAATCAGGGTCGGGCATCAGTAAGGAGAAGAGGGAGTACAGGAGTATGAGTCAATTCGAGATTTGGTGGGTTTCAACAAAAGGGAGATCTAATGCACAGTGCCCTTACATTGGAAAATTGGTAGGAGTGTCTATATGTTAGAAAATTGGAGCAGAGCATGTCTCAATTTGGGGAATAGGGGGCAGGGAATCAATAAAAAGAAATGTTGGAAGCATCGGTAAATTGGAGAGTCTGGTCAGTGCACCACTAAATGAACAAATATAATCAGCAGGGCATCCGTACGTTGGAAATGTGTATCAGGGAACAACTAAATGGAAGGAATTGATGCAGTGCAACAATAATTGGAGAAGTCATGCAGGTGTCGTGAATTCGGAAATAGGACAAATGTTGCAAAAGATTAGTGGTCCAGATTCAATACAGTGCACCACGGAATGGGGGAGTTGGTGCAGTTCACCACGAAAGGGGGGATATGTCTAGGATCAGTAATTTGGAGATTTGATGCGGGGATTGCAAGATTTGAGAATTCTGTCAGCAGACTACGAAATGGGAGAATTGTTGCAGGGAAATACTGAATGGAAGACCCGGTTCACAGTGGAGCTAAATTAAAGAATGGGTGTATGGCAACAGGAAATGGGAGAATTAGAATTAAATGGTCGAATCGGGCTAAGGCAGAGTAAATGGAGGAATTAGGACAGGGATATCAGTAACTGAGTGATTAGGTGGAAACAATAAATGGGAGATTCAGTGCAGAGCGCCGTGACATCGGAAAATTGGTGGGAGTGCCAAAATATTTTCTATAATACAGGAGGAAGCAGTGATGCTGCTCCAGCTCCTTTATTTTCTATAATACAGGAGGAAGCAGAGACGCTGCTCCAGCTCCTTTATTTTCGATAATACAGGAGGAAGCAGTGACGCTGCTCCAGCTCCTTTATTTTCTGTAATACAGGAGGAAGCAGAGACGCTGCTCCAGCTCCTTTATTTTCTATAATACAGGAGGAAGCAGTGACGCTGCTCCAGCTCCTTTATTTTCTATAATACAGGAGGAAGCAGTGACCCTGCTCCAGCTCCTTTATTTTCTATAATACAGGAGGAAGCAGTGACGCTGCTCCAGCTCCTTTATTTTCTATAATACAGGAGGAAGCAGTGACGCTGCTCCAGCTCCTTTATTCTCTATAATACAGGAGGAAGCAGTGACGCTGCTCCAGCTCCTTTATTTTCTATAGTACAGGAGGAAGCAGTGACACTGCTCCAGCTCCTTTATTTTCTATAATACAGGAGGAAGCAGTGACACTGTTCGAGCTCCTTCATTTTCTATAATACAGGAGGGAGCAGTGACGCTGTTCCAGGTCCTTCATTTTCTATAATACAGGAGGAAGCAGAGACGCTGCTCCAGCTCCTTTATTTTCTATAATACAGGAGGAAGCAGAGACACTGATCCAGCTCCTTTATTTTCTATAATACTGGAGGAAGCAGAGACGTTGCTCCAGCTCCTTTATTTTCTATAATACAGGAGGAAGCAGTGACGCTGCTCCAGCTCCTTTATTTTCTATAATACAGGAGGATGCAGTGACGCTGCTCCAGCTCCTTTATTTTCTATAATACAGGGGGAAGCAGTGACGCTGCTCCAGCTCCTTTATTTTCTATAATACAGGAGGAAGCAGTGACGCTGCTCCAGCTCCTTTATTTTCTATAATACAGGAGGATGCAGTGACGCTGCTCCAGCTCCTTTATTTTCTATAATACAGGAGGAAGCAGTGACGCTGCTCCAGCTCCTTTATTTTCTATAATACAGGAGGGAGCAGTGACGCTGTTCCAGGTCCTTCATTTTCTATAATACAGGAGGAAGCAGTGACGCTGATCCAGCTCCTTTATTTTCTATAATACAGGAGGAAGCAGAGACACTGCTCCAGCTCCTTTATTTTCTATAATACAGGAGGAAGCAGTGACGCTGCTCCAGCTCCTTTATTTTCTACAATACAGGAGGAAGCAGTGACGCTGCTCCAGCTCCTTTATTTTCTATAATACAGGAGGAAGCAGAGACGCTGCTCCAGCTCCTTTATTTTCTATAATACAGGAGGAAGCAGTGACGCTGCTCCACCTCCTTTATTTTCTATAATACAGGAGGAAGCAGTGACGCTGCTCCAGCTCCTTTATTTTCTATAATACAGGAGGAAGCAGTGACGCTGCTCCAGCTCCTTTATTTTCTATAATACAGGAGGAAGCAGTGACGCTGCTCCAGCTCCTTTATTTTCTGTAACACAGGAAGAATCAGTGACGCTGCTCCAGCTCCTTTATTTTCTATAATACTAAGGAAGCAGTGACGCTGCTCCAGCTCCTTTATTTTCTATAATACAGGAGGAAGCAGTGACCCTGCTCCAGCTCCTTTATTTTCTATAATACAGGAGGAAGCAGAGACGATGCTCCAGCTCCTTTATTTTCTGTAATGCAGGAGGAAGCAGTGACGATGCTCCAGCTCCTTTATTTTCTATAATACAGGAAGAAGCAGTGACGCTGCTCCAGCTCCTTTATTTTCTATAATACAGGAGGAAGCAGAGACGCTGCTCCAGCTCCTTTATTTTCTGTAATACTGGAGGAAGCAGAGACGCTGCTCCAGCTCCTTATCCTCACCTTGTTCCCGGGGGTTCAGGGTACAATACTCTGCTGCAGAAAACTGGAGCGTTTTGGAGCAGAAAGATGTGGAGCCCGTGTGTATCCTGGAGTTGGTGTTGGAATGTTTGGCGGAGTTGTGAAGATGGTTTGCAGCATTTTCCTCACATTTTTGGGTGCCATCCTCAGGGCTGCAGAGTCTATTGTGAAGCGCTGCTGTCCTGGGGCAGTTGGAATTGATTTGGTTTCATTCCTGCTGCTTCCGGTTTTTGGGGTTCCAGACTGGGTCCAGATGAATCTGTTTATTGATGGAATCCGCAGATTAGTGTCCTGCTTCTGGAAATTCTCGGTCTGCCTTCTGTTTGCCCTGTCCTATTACTATTGTGCTGTTCTCACCAAACCTTGCCGTCTGGACGGATTGCTACTCGGGACAGCTGGTCCGTGACAATTCGGGACTGTCACACAATTTCTTTGCCAAGAATGGATATCCCCACGATTTCATTCCCAGATGTCTGGCACACACGAAATTCGCAACGAGGATATGTCACCAGGCAATTTGATAAGCATACTCCCCTTTATAAAAATAAATTGCTGGGAACTGACGGTCAGACTCCTCTGAACACACTGGGTTACAACAGACACATAAACCGACAGCCTCACTCAGACAAAACTCCCCAGAACACAACACCCAATACCCATCATGTACAAACCTGGTTGTGTCGATTCCACGCAGCGACTGCATGAAACACTATATCGGAGAAACAGGCCGACAACTTGCGAGCTGCATTCATAAAGTTCAACTAACCCATAAACTCCACGGACGGCTGTTCCTTGGAGCTATCCACAGGGCACTGAGTGTCTCGGATTCTGGGGCTTGGAACTTGGATCACATGACCGTCTGTGACACTGGTTACTTCCGGGTGTGACGTCACTCCTGATGGACACGTGTCACTCTCGATTGCTCATTGAGAAATACATCCACCATAGCAGGGCAGAGAAATATTTCTGTTGTGTTTCTGGTGCTGATCCTGACATGTCCTCTTGTGCTGAGCTTATTCTGTGTTGCCTGATGGATCGGTGTGTGTTTCCTTGATCGTATTGTGGGCAGTCATCTGCGGTTTGGCTGCAATAATGTGCGATGGAAACCCAGGTCCACCAGTCTCTATTTTGTTTTTCTCATATAATTCACAATTGCAACACAGTAAAGTATCAACTAATATTGGGAGGTGACATACAGAGGCGTGTGAAATGTGGAGGTTTTAGTGACACTTGTACAATGGTTAGAGATTACCTTCATTCAGGAGATAAGGATGCAGAATGGGTTTGGGAAGAGATTAGGAACAGTGAGGAAAGAACTCACCAGCAGATGCAGTTTACAAGCCCACTCGCACGACCCACAATGTGAAATAAAACGTACAAGAAATAAACACTGCGTGTGAGTGATAAAAGGTGGCAATAATCATGGTTGGGTTTAATTTCCCTGCTCCCACTCCCGGTTCCATTGTGAAGGAAGTTTGGAGAACAATAATCAATAAATCACATATGTCCCATAGAACATCGCGAGACATATCTTGGCCATCGATGACTGTACAGGTGACTTAGTCTCTGTCTTTTCATGGAAACCATCTCTTTCATTGTGAGCATCAGGAGAGGCCATGTATTTTACCAGAAAACAAATGTCACTGACCTTTATTTGTTTCATATCTAAGAACACTCAAATCAACAGCTCCCTTGGTCAACTCTACCGCCCACGTTAGCAAAGAAATCTGGGAAATTGACAGTTTGAT
This sequence comes from Chiloscyllium punctatum, assembly GCF_047496795.1. NCBI lineage: Eukaryota > Metazoa > Chordata > Chondrichthyes > Orectolobiformes > Hemiscylliidae > Chiloscyllium > Chiloscyllium punctatum. The sequence goes on from NC_092768.1 coordinate 76,896,159, forward strand.
TTTCCTTTCAATAAATAATTGTGACTCCGTGTGTCTGCAGTCATCTCTTCCTAACTTTGGGCTTTCCTTCGTTTACAGTGGGGTTTAGCATCTTCCAAGTAACAGCAAAGATATTAGAGCAGTTGGAAGCATTTTCGCCGATCAAGTCGGCGGGTTTACAATGAGATCACGGGCTGATTTGTTTAATCCTCAACTCCCCTTCTCAGCCTTATCTCCCTGGCCCTTGATGGTGAATTGACTCAATGTCTGTCTATCTCAGCCCTGACGGCCCTCTGTTGGAAAGAATTCCACTGATTTGCTCCCCTCTCATAGAGAGAATATCCTCCCCATCAGAGTCTTCAATGTTTGACCCCTTCCGCTGTGATGAGGCCCTCTAGTCCCACATTATCCTGGGTGTAAATCCGAGCAGAATGAACCCCTGAAGGTAGGTCTACACTCTCTACTGCCAGTTGTGAGTATTTGAAAACATTTCATATTTTGACATCTGATTAACCAATTAGAGCTGATTTTTCACATTAGATTTGCCAATGGAGAGTCTTCTTCAAGAGCACTTCAATGGCTGTAATTCAGCTGATTGTGTAAGTGCTAGTCAAACACAAGGACACTCGGTGCACTGCTGTGTTTATGAATCTCTCTGCACATGAAAATGGATCCTTCCCATCCCCTTTACCTCTCATCAATGTGGGTGTCATTCAACTTGATCTCCCAGCATCCTCCTCCGTTCTGAACCAAGAGAGGGTGACAGGGAATACTGGGGTCATGCTGCGGACAGGACAAGCCAAATACTGGTGTTTCAGGTTACAACTCTCCATTCTAGAAGAAATATTAAGGCACGTGAACGCAAGGGTCCTCATGCCAGAGTAATTAAGGCGATGTGTTAGTAATCCATTGATGTTTCCCCATGCAGGGTCGAATCCTGCCGACTACATCTTGAACAACTCCCTGAAGGGTGCAGTCTCGCTCAAACTTCAGAAACAGCATGTCCGTTATTTGATTAGACACAGGCTGCTCGAGTTCTTAATCAGAAATATACCCCACTCAAACCGTTATTTCTGTTTCTCTTTTCACAGATACTGCCAGACCCATCGAGCTCCTGCAGTATTCTGTGAATGTACTGCGCAGAAGTGCTGCTTTTCATTCGATTCCTTTAATCCCAGTCCCTCTGTTCACTGCCTCTGGTCAGGGGTAACACTTGGTCCTGCTCGTCAAAGTGCCCAGGCCCACGGTTCCCACTCCCATCATTATAAACAGCCGCAGGAAATTGCTGGTTAACCATCTTTACTCCAAAGGGAAACTCACCAGCCTCGGGAATCTCTCCACAAAACGGGACTTCTCATCCCTGGACACGGTGTAAGACAGAGGATTGTGAAGAGATTTTGGGAAAATATTGTCAGTTGGCAGGTGCACAAATGTTAAAGGCGCAACCCGTATAACACAGTTTCCAGCTTTGTGAATCTTCGGGAACTCTTTGGGAAATGGAATCAGAGGAGAATGAAGAAGGGCGAACTGTCGGGCTGAGCAGAAACAGTCAAGACACCTTCCCCTTCTTTAAGAGGACACCACATGAACTGATCGGAGACATTGAAAGAATTCTCGTTCCTGTACATGAGGAATACAAATCTCATCCGGACTCTAGATCAATGAAATAACTCGGGACCACACAAGACACTGGGAGGCTCGAAGGGAGATGGTCCCGGTTGGAGGGGAGCTGGTTCCCAGTGCCATGGGTGTGTCTGTAGTGGGTGGGATCAGACTGTTCCCATGTCGCCATAATGAATGTCTGGCAAAGTAAAACTGATAGAGGACAGTTGGCGTTCTGGGAAGGGCAGACTGAAGTGAGAAGTCAGTCACAGCCTGCTTTAGAGGATCGTGCAAGGTGTGAGGTTAGAAGTTTCAGCGCATTCGACTGTTCAATGAAAGGTTCCTGGTTCAAGAGCCCCCAGGTCGACAGCGATGGTTGTTCTTGCTGCATCTGTTTTGGATGCTGCACAGTTTCGTGTGTCGAGTGGGGTCAGGAAAATGTTCTCCAAACGGAACCCTTTCGTGTGAGGATCCACAAAGAAGTTTCTGCATTGCTTTAATGGTTCATGTAAGGAACTGTGCATTCTTGGAATCTGAAGCAAAAACAGAAGCTGCTGTCGAATCTAAGGGGTTTGGCAGGACCTGTGGGAGATTACCGAGTTCTGATGAAGTTCTGAAATGTTGTCTCTGGTTTTCTCTGAATAGATGCTGTAAGATCTGCTGAGTTTCTCTTGCAATTCCTGTTGTTGGTTTTAAATGAATGTCCGTTCCATCTATCAGGATGATACAACCAGACCCGCCATGGGCCAAAATTTAATGCTTTTACAAACTGTGAAGTGATTGGATTCAAACCAACCCGATAATGATTCACTCTTCCTCAGCTCCACAATGAGAGACACCTGGAAAATGAAGAGGACAGTGTGGTTCTGTAATCGTTGATGCGTGGTTAAGGCAATGGACTTGAAATTCATTCGGCTTTACCCTCACAGCCTGGAATCCTACCGGTTACGATTCAGTAATGTCAACAAATTAAAAGGGAGATTACACCCCGTCTTCTTCTTTCACATACAAAACACAGGAGAAGGGGAAAAAAAGACATTTCAGACAGGTTGGGAATGGGGGCAACCACAACCTTCTGTCTATCAGGGTACAACACACAGAAATCCCCAGAGAAAGTTGAGACACTATGAATTGAACAATTCCATCCCAACTTTGTTGGAGCTATGAGCCATCCGTTGGAAAAGGAGATGAAAACAGTCAGGGGCCAGTCTTCGACTGGTGCAGACTTGATGGGCCGAAGGGCATTTTCTGTGCTGCAGACCTCTTTGACCAGCTGCGGTGAGCTGGTCGGAGAAACTGGCGGATGGGAAGCATATGGAACGGGACTAATCCTGAGACCTCTGTTTGTTTCCATCTGTGGGTTAATATGAGGTTGAGTTCCTCGGCGGTGTTACAACATAATGTGACCATGTCCAACTTCAGTCCCATTGTTGGGTCATTTAAGGTCACAGGGAGAATCCCATTTAGATTCGCCCTGGTAACATCAGAAACGCAGGTTCATGGGAACTGGGACTAGAATAGATGGAAGTCCAATGACCCGCACTGCAGATGGGCCGAAAGGTCTTTCTCACGCTGTAAAAATCGGAAGAAAGGGAGAAACTAATCTGCAGCTAAAATGATCACAGACGAAAAGAAAAAGCGGTTTCATGATGAAAACACACAGTGCCTTTTCTTTTTGCTTTCCCTGTTCGCCTCCTGGTGAGGATTCAGTTTTCTCACTGTTGCAGCAAGTGGACTTTTCCTCGTCCCATTAATCGTGGGGTCAGCCTTCCCGAAGTAGGGAATGAAGTATGGAGCTGACAATTGATCAAGTGATCAAGTGCTGTCCCATACTTAATGCAGAGTAACTTTAAACAAAGCACTGCGAATGCTGGAATTCTGAATCAGAAACGGAAATTGACAGAGAAACTCGGCAGACTTGGCAGCATCTGTGGAGGGAAACAGGTTTAATGTTTCAGATCTACAGAACCAGGATAGTTATGCATTTTAATGTTTAAATGCTAGAGTAATTGTCAGTTTTACTGACCAATCAGCATATTTATCAGAATATTATATTCGCCGAGAAATGTCAACTTTCTGAATGTCAACCGACCTTTCCGGGTGTAATGCTGATTCCGTTGCCTTGAGCTGGTGAAACGCTGACCTTTAATTGTTCTGTTTTATTCCCTTTTCTGTCAGTGAGTACCCATTTTAAATGGAGAGTCTCTATTTTCAGGCTCTCCCTCAATATGCGTCTCTACTCGTCTATCATTCCCTCTGTGTATCCGCCTCACTCTCTTCCACATTCTCCCACTCTCTGTCTATCAATATCCCTTATTTTCCATTTCTGCTCTTTGAAAAGTCTGACATTCGGAGATAGTTTGAGAGTAGACCTACTAACGGGCTTTCCCCGCCCCTGACTAGAGTGTGTAGAACTGTCCTCACATTCTCCGGGTAGAGTCTATGTCACTGAGGCCTGTGGTAAGGTGACTCAAAATATGATGAACTTTTACAATTCTTAATAGAATTCATAATCCACCAAACACAAACAATTTCACCCCAATTATCCGATTGAAGTGAAGCCTTTGCTTCAATTGAACGAATGAATGGTGACAGCAGAAAAGGTGGGGTATCATCTTGCAGTGTGTGTGCCATTACCACAACATTGCTGGGATATCTGCAGTGTCTCCTGCCTCACCTCGTTATTCCCAACAAAGTGGGAATGAAGGAGGGAGAATAAAAGTGGAATTAGAAAGATAGAGCATTGACTGATGGGACTACAAGAGGCGGTAGGACGTGGGAACATGAAATACCAATGGGCTGAGCTCAAACACCAGAAGGATGCTGAGCCGTCTCTTTCGGTATGGTGGGTCAACACAATGGCATTTACGGGATGGTTAAGTAACGAACCTTCAATATACAGGACATGCAACGTCAGGATTTGACACCGTCCTGGTCTGGTTATTACCAGGCACTTTAACTCATTAATCCACGGAGACAGCGCAGACACTGCTCTCCAAATCCCGATCTGCAGTTCATTAACTATTCCATCAGAGTAACTCGGACATTTGTTTCGGGTTGAAAGTTGCTCGGTGAGAATTTAAATCAGTCTCCTCTTATACAGAAAAGAATAGTTCACAGCTGAACACTCCCCAGTGAAAATGCACAGAAAGAGGCAATCTCTTCTTGCGTTGGGTTCAAACTGATCCCTCCATCTTCATTAAACTGACAGGATAAAGAGGATGGGTTCATCCTCCTGGAGCCCATGAACTGCGTTAATATGTACAGAGGGAATATCACCCCAAGAGAACAGGGTCATTGTGGTGAATGGATCAGGAGTGTTGTGTGAGTCAGTATAAACAGTGGGCAGGATAGGCTGATCTTTTAGTTCGATCATTGAGCCTGGCTCCACCAGCTCCTCTCTCACTTACTGATTCAATCCTTCCAGGCGTCTTTACCTTTCATTTTATTTCAATCACCCCGCTCCTCTGAATCACTTCTCTCGATCACTTGTAGGTGTCCACCATGAAACCAGAGGAGTCGCATGATGGCTCAGTGTTAAATACTGCTGCCTCACAGCACTAGGGTCTCAAGTTCAATTCCAGCCTCCAACAACTGTCTGTATGGTGTTTGCACATTCTCCCCGTCTCTGCGTGAGCTTCCTTCCGCAGTCCAAAGATGTGCAGGTTAGGATGAATTGGTCATCCTGAATTGCCAAAAATGTTAGGTGCATTCGCCAGAAAGGAGATGGGTCTAGTTGGTTGGTTACTCTCTGGAGGGACAGTGTTGGGCCGAAGGGCCTGTTTCCACGCGATAGTGAATCTAATCACCCTGTTCGAAACTCATTCGTGGCGTCGGACGCCACTCAATGGGATAGGAATCACTGTCCATCCCTATGATGCACTCCATCATAGATTGAGATGTTGAGTTACTTTACAGAACCCTGGAAGAACTCAAGTTGCAGCCATGATACTGTTCGCGACGGAGTTCCAGGATCTAGACCCAAAAGCACTGGAGGAGCAGCGGGATATTTCCAACTCAGAAAGGCGAGGTCCCAGATGGGTGATTTGTGGTTACAGTTCTTTCGTTTGTCTGTTGCTATTATCCTTCCAGATAGAAGCAAACAATCACTGGGTTGGTCTGGGTCTGTGTTCTGTGAGGAAGCAGGAGTTAGTTTTCAATAAGATAATTCACAAGAAGAGAAATAAATCTTCATTTCCTGACTGGGAATTGTATCCCGGTCTGGGCATTACAAACTCAGACTCCGAACCAGTGACCCTACTGAAGCTGACAGTAACACTTGTGACCTGATCTGTCCAGACTCTGTGCATGATCTTCACGTCATCATCTTCTTCAGCAGCAATGTTTCTCTCTCTAAGTTTCCAAACAATTCATATTGCTGCCCTGGTTTCAATGTGAAGAAAGTGGAGCTGTGCTAACCTGATTTACTGCAGGAAGGTACAGAACAGTTTGATACTAACAGCGGCTCGTTTTGAGGCGTTGATCTGCGGTGATGGGGCGGTCCCAATAAAGCCTTCGTTCAAATCGTCTGATTCCAAATTCCATGTTGGAAATGACCAGAGGTTTCTCACTGAATTTGTTCAGGATCTTGACTGGAAGTGACACTAAATCCAAGTATGAAAGTACATTTCAGTGGAGTGCATCATAAGACAGCGCAGTAACTGTGAATAAAATGCTGGAGACGTCCAGCAGAAGAACAGGCGACACAGAAGCAGGTACCTGAGGACAAATGTATTTGCTTTGCCATTGAAAGGCCCTGTTACACAAAGTGGATTATCTTTGCTGGTTGATCACCTTATGAATGTTGTTTCCCAGATGTCCATGTTTACATCACATATGGAAAGGTGTCCAGCGTGTGTGCGTGTGCCTCCGGCTAGTGAAGCAATAGATAAAACATCTGACTTTGAATCAGACGATTGTAGGTTTACATCCTACATGTCTCGAGTGTAACGTGTTAGTTCAGCCAATTGCATGTTGTCAGTTGCTATTTCCTTCGGTTCTTTCGAGCTGCAGGGATTGGATCATTGTGTATTCAAATGGAATGTTGCTTTTGGGTCCATTACAGCTCAATGTCAGACAGGTGTATGGCTGGTCCTGTTTTGTCAGGTTCTGAGGATCTGAATGGTTTGGATCAGTGTGTTGTCGAATTTAAAACTTACATTTCGGTCTATTGTCCATTTTAAATTCCAGCTCTGCTCCACATCTCTCATTGCCTGTCAAACTGGCGAGTGTTCCACCTAAAGCTGCCTTTGTCAGAGAAGCTGTTGTGTGGAGCAGAGAGAGGAAGTGAAGCACAAGGAGCTGGTATGATCCTGAGACATCTGTTCCTCCCGGGATATGTTTCTGTGTGTCTCCCTCTGTGGGTGAAAATGAGGTTCAGGTCCTCAAGGTGGTTCCAACACAGTGTGACCATGTCAATCCTCAGTCCCATTGTCGTGTCGTTTAAATTCACAGTGAGAATCGCGTTGATATTTGCTCTGGAAACATCAGGACACATAACATTTTGAGCCAAAACTAGAAACTGGGACTGGAATACATGGATGTCCGATGAGCTACAATGTACGATGGGCCGAACGGTCTCTTCCCACTCTGTGAAAGCTCGAAGGCAAGGAGGACCTAATCTGCAGCAAGACTGATCAGAAATGAAAAGGCAAAAGTGTTTTCATTCGGAATGAATGTAAGGGCGCCTTCTGCCTTCCCTTGGAGTCCAGTAGCCAGCATTTGGCGCTCTCACCGCCGTGACACGGGTTCTATTCCCGGTCAAGGAATGCGGGCTTTGTTCTGCACACACATCATGGTAAGAATATTTTTGACCAGGAGAAAGAGAATGTATTCATCCTCTCGGGACCCATTAACTCTGTTAATATACACAGGGAACCTCACAAAAAGAGGAACAGGGTCATTGTGCTAAACTGACCTGAACTGCGAGTGAGTTAGTGTAAACAATATGGAGTAAAGATTTGGAGGTATCGGTTTTGGACTGGGGTGGACAAAATTAAATAATCACACAACATCAGGTTATAGTCCAACAATGTACGATGGGCCGAACGGTCTCTTCCCACTCTGTGAAAGCTCGAAGGCAAGGAGGACCTAATCTGCAGCAAGACTGATCAGAAATGAAAAGGCAAAAGTGTTTTCATTCGGAATGAATGTAAGGGCGCCTTCTGCCTTCCCTTGGAGTCCAGTAGCCAGCATTTGGCGCTCTCACCGCCGTGACACGGGTTCTATTCCCGGTCAAGGAATGCGGGCTTTGTTCTGCACACACATCATGGTAAGAATATTTTTGACCAGGAGAAAGAGAATGTATTCATCCTCTCGGGACCCATTAACTCTGTTAATATACACAGGGAACCTCACAAAAAGAGGAACAGGGTCATTGTGCTAAACTGACCTGAACTGCGAGTGAGTTAGTGTAAACAATATGGAGTAAAGATTTGGAGGTATCGGTTTTGGACTGGGGTGGACAAAATTAAATAATCACACAACATCAGGTTATAGTCCAACGGGTTTATTTGATAGTACTAGCTTTTGGAGCGTTGTTCCTTCATGGAGCATAACATCATACGACACAGAATTTATAGTAAAGGATTACAGGGTGATGCCACTGAAATGACATATTTAAAAGTAAAAATGCACTGTCTTTTCAGTTTGTATACTTTTAGAAATATCATGTTAGATTTTGCTCTTTCATATGTAAACCGTATGTAAAAATAGCTAAATTCTCAGGTAAATCTTTAACAATAGGTGCCCCCTCAGCTCAGATTGAGCCTTGAAGGTGTGAGGTTGAGGTTGAAATCTGCCTGTGTCCCAATGTTCTGTCGTGGCAGAAGCTGGGGGCACCCTGCCTCATGGCTTTCAAGATGTATTTGACATCGGCAGTGAGGTTCCCACATCGGGTCCCATTGCCTTATATGATGGGACATCTTGGTGTGTTGGCTCGGTGTACCTTCAGATGGAAGTAGAAGTCACCTGTATGAGAATTGCATGGTATGAGGTTGATGGAACTCTGAAAGAGTGCATTTCAGAGCTTAGATCAGAGAATACAGGAGGAAGCAGAGACGCTGCTCCAGCTCCTTTATTTTCTATAATACAGGAGGAAGCAGAGACGCAGCTTTCTCCTGTATTATAGAAAATAAAGGAGCTGGAGCAGCGTCAATGCTTCCTCCTGTATTATAGAAAATAGTCCAACGGGTTTATTTGATAGTACTAGCTTTTGGAGCGTTGTTCCTTCATGGAGCATAACATCATACGACACAGAATTTATAGTAAAGGATTACAGGGTGATGCCACTGAAATGACATATTTAAAAGTAAAAATGCACTGTCTTTTCAGTTTGTATACTTTTAGAAATATCATGTTAGATTTTGCTCTTTCATATGTAAACCGTATGTAAAAATAGCTAAATTCTCAGCGTCACAGCTTCCTCCTGTATTATAGAAAATAAAGGAGTTGGAGCAGCGTCAATGCTTCCTCCTCTATTATAGAAAATAAAGGAGCTGGAGCAGCGTCACTGCTTCCTCCTGTATTATAGAAAATAAAGGAGCTGGAGCTTTGTCACTGCTTGCTCCTGTATTATAGAAAATAAAGGAGCTGGAGCAGCGTCACTGCTTCCTCCTGTATTATAGAAAATAAAGGAGCTGGAGCAGCGTCACTGCTTCCTCCTGTATTATAGAAAATAAAGGAGCTGGAGCAGCGTCACTGCTTCCTCCTGTATTATAGAAAATAAACGAGCAGGAGCAGCGTCACTGCTTCTTCCTGTATTATATAAAATAAAGGAGCTGGAACAGCGTCACATCTTCCTCCTGTATTATAGAAAATAAAGGAGCTGGAGCAGCGTCAATGCTTCCTCCTCTATTATAGAAAATAAAGGAGCTGGAGCAGCGTCACTGCTTCCTCCTCTATTATAGAAAATAAAGGAGCTGGAGCAGCGTCACTGCTTTCTCCTGTATTATAGAAAATAAAGGAGCTGGAGCAGCGTCAATGCTTCCTCCTGTATGATAGAAAATAAAGGAGCTGGAGCAGCGTCACAGCTTCCTCCTGTATTATAGAAAATAAAGGAGTAGGAGCAGCGTCTCTGCTTCCTCCTGTATTATAGAAAATAAAGGAGCTGGAGCAGCGTCACTGCTTCCTCCTCTATTATAGAAAATAAAGGAGCTGGAGCAGCGTCACTGCTTCCTCCTCTATTATAGAAAATAAAGGAGCTGGAACAGCGTCACAGCTTCCTCCTGTATGAAAGAAAATAAAGGAGCTGGAGCAGCGTCACTGCTTTCTCCTGTATTATAGAAAATAAAGGAGCTGGAGCAGCGTCAATGCTTCCTCCTGTATTATAGAAAATAAAGGAGCTGGAGCAGCGTCACTGCTTCCTCCTGTATTATAGAAAATAAAGGAGCTGGAGCAGCGTCTCTGCTTCATCCTGTATTATAGAAAATAAAGGAGCTGGAGCAGCGTCACTGCTTCCTCCTGTATTATCGAAAATAAAGAAGCTGGAACAGCGTCACTGCTTCCTCCTGTATTATAGAAAATAAAGGAGCTGGAGCAGCGTCACTGCTTCCTCCTGTATCATAGAAAATAAAGGAGCTGCAGCAGAGACACTGCTTCCTCCTGTATTATAGAAAATAAAGGAGCTGGAGCAGCGTCTCTGCTTCCTCCTGTAGTATAGAAAATAAAGGAGCCGGAGCAGCGTCTCTGCTTCATCCTGTATTATCGAAAATAAAGGAGCTGGAGCAGCGTCACTGCTTCCTCCTGTATTATCGAAAATAAAGAAGCTGGAGCAGCGTCACTGCTTCCTCCTGTATTATAGAAAATAAAGGATCTGGAGCAGCGTCACTGCTTCCTCCTGTATTATAGAAAATAAAGGAGCTGGAGCAGCGTCACTGCTTCCTCATGTGTTATAGAAAATAACGGAGCTGGAGCAGTGTCTCTGCATCCTCCTGTATTATAGAAAATAAAGGAGCTGGAGCAGCGTCACTGCTTCCTCCTGTATTATAGAAAATAAAGGAGCTGGAGCAGCGTCACTGCTTCCTCCTGTATTATAGAAAATAAAGGAGCTGCAGCAGCGTCACTGCTTCCTCCTGTATTATAGAAAATAAAGGAGCTGGAGCAGCGTCACTGCTTCCTCCTGTATTATAGAAAATAAAGGAGCTGGAGCAGCGTCACTGCTTCCTCCTGTATTATAGAAAATAAAGGAGCTGGAGCAGGGTCACTGCTTCCTCCTGTATTATAGAAAATAAAGGAGCTTGAACAGAGTCACCGCTTCCTCCTGTATTATAGAAAATAAAGGAGCTGCAGCAGAGTCACTGCTTCCTTCTGTATTATAGCAAATAAAGGAGCTGGAGCAGCGTCTCTGCTTCCTCCTGTATTATAGAAAATAAAGGAGCTGGAGCAGCGTCACTGCTTCCTCCTGTGTTATAGAAAATAAAGGAGCTGGAGCAGCGTCTCTGCTTCCTCCTGTATTATAGAAAATAAAGGAGCTGGAGCAGTGTCTCTGCTTCCTCCTGTATTATAGAAAATAAAGGAGCTGGAGCAGCGTCTCTGTCTCCTCCTGTATTATAGAAAATAAAGGAGCTGGAGCAGCGTCAGTGCTTCCTCCTGTATTATGGAAAATAAAGGAGCTGGAGCAGCGTCACTGCTTCCTCCTGTATTATAGAAAATAAAGGAGCTGGAGCAGTGTCTCTGCATCCTCCTGTATTAAAGAAAATAAAGGGGCTGGAGCAGTGTCACTGCTTCCTCCTGTATTATAGAAAATAAAGGAGCTGGAGCAGCGTCAGTACTTCCTCCTGTATTATAGAAAATAAAGGAGCTGGAGCAGCGTCACTGCTTCCTCCTGTATTATAGAAAATAAAGGAGCTGGAGCAGCGTCACTGCTTTCTCCTGTATGATAGAAAATAAAGGAGCTGGAGCAGTGTCTCTGCTTCCTGCTGTATTATATTAAAAAAAGGAGCTGGAGCAGCGTCACTGCATTCTCCTGTATTATAGAAAATAAAGGAGCTGGAGCAGCGTCTCTGCTTCCTCCTGTATGATAGAAAATAAAGGAGCTGGAGCAGCGTCAATGCTTCCTCCTGTATTATAGAAAATAAAGGAGCTGGAGTTGCGTCACTGCTTCCTCCTTTATTATAGAAAATAAAGGAGCTGGAGCAGCGTCACTGCTTCCTCCTGTATTAAAGAAAATAAAGGAGCTGGAGCAGCGTCACTGCTTCCTCATGTATTATAGAAAATAAAGGAGCTGGAGCAGCGTCACCGCTTCCTCCTGTATTATAGAAAATAAAGGAGCTGCAGCAGAGTCACTGCTTCCTCCTGTATTATAGCAAATAAAGGATCTGGAGCAGCGTCTCTGCTTCCTCCTGTATTATAGAAAATAAAGGAGCTGGAGCAGCGTCACTGCTTCCTCCTGTAGTATAGAAAATAAAGGAGCTGGAGCAGCGTCACTGCTTGCTCCTGTATTATAGAAAATAAAGGAGCTGGAGCTTTGTCAGTGCTTGCTCCTGTATTATAGAAAATAAAGGAGCTGGAGCAGCGTCACTGCTTCCTCCTGTCTGATAGAAAATAAAGGAGCTGGAGCAGTGTCACTGCTTCCTCCTGTATTATATAAAAAAAAGGAGCTGGAGCAGCGTCACTGCTTCCTCCTGTATTATAGAAAATAAAGGAGCTGGAGCAGCGTCACTGCTTCCTCCTGTATTATAGAAAATAAAGGAGCTGGAGCAGCGTCACTGCTTCCTCCTGTATTATAGAAAATAAAGGAGCTGGAGCTGCGTCTCTGCTTCCTCCTGTATTAGAGAAAATAAAGGAGCTGGAGCAGCGTCACTGCTTCCTCCTGTATTATAGAAAATAAAGGAGCTGGAGCAGCGTCACTGCTTCCTCCTGTATTATAGAAAATAAAGGAGCTGGAGCAGCGTCACTGCTTCCTCCTGTATTATAGAAAATAAACGAGCAGGAGCAGCGTCACTGCTTCTTCCTGTATTATATAAAATAAAGGAGCTGGAACAGCGTCACATCTTCCTCCTGTATTATAGAAAATAAAGGAGCTGGAGCAGCGTCAATGCTTCCTCCTCTATTATAGAAAATAAAGGAGCTGGAGCAGCGTCACTGCTTCCTCCTCTATTATAGAAAATAAAGGAGCTGGAGCAGCGTCACTGCTTTCTCCTGTATTATAGAAAATAAAGGAGCTGGAGCAGCGTCAATGCTTCCTCCTGTATGATAGAAAATAAAGGAGCTGGAGCAGCGTCACAGCTTCCTCCTGTATTATAGAAAATAAAGGAGTAGGAGCAGCGTCTCTGCTTCCTCCTGTATTATAGAAAATAAAGGAGCTGGAGCAGCGTCACTGCTTCCTCCTCTATTATAGAAAATAAAGGAGCTGGAGCAGCGTCACTGCTTCCTCCTCTATTATAGAAAATAAAGGAGCTGGAACAGCGTCACAGCTTCCTCCTGTATTATAGAAAATAAAGGAGCTGGAGCAGCGTCACTGCTTTCTCCTGTATTATAGAAAATAAAGGAGCTGGAGCAGCGTCAATGCTTCCTCCTGTATTATAGAAAATAAAGGAGCTGGAGCAGCGTCACTGCTTCCTCCTGTATTATAGAAAATAAAGGAGCTGGAGCAGCGTCTCTGCTTCATCCTGTATTATAGAAAATAAAGGAGCTGGAGCAGCGTCACTGCTTCCTCCTGTATTATCGAAAATAAAGAAGCTGGAACAGCGTCACTGCTTCCTCCTGTATTATAGAAAATAAAGGAGCTGGAGCAGCGTCACTGCTTCCTCCTGTATCATAGAAAATAAAGGAGCTGCAGCAGAGACACTGCTTCCTCCTGTATTATAGAAAATAAAGGAGCTGGAGCAGCGTCTCTGCTTCCTCCTGTAGTATAGAAAATAAAGGAGCTGGAGCAGCGTCTCTGCTTCATCCTGTATTATCGAAAATAAAGGAGCTGGAGCAGCGTCACTGCTTCCTCCTGTATTATCGAAAATAAAGAAGCTGGAGCAGCGTCACTGCTTCCTCCTGTATTATAGAAAATAAAGGATCTGGAGCAGCGTCACTGCTTCCTCCTGTATTATAGAAAATAAAGGAGCTGGAGCAGCGTCACTGCTTCCTCATGTGTTATAGAAAATAACGGAGCTGGAGCAGTGTCTCTGCATCCTCCTGTATTATAGAAAATAAAGGAGCTGGAGCAGCGTCACTGCTTCCTCCTGTATTATAGAAAATAAAGGAGCTGGAGCAGCGTCACTGCTTCCTCCTGTATTATAGAAAATAAAGGAGCTGCAGCAGCGGCACTGCTTCCTCCTGTATTATAGAAAATAAAGGAGCTGGAGCAGCGTCACTGCTTCCTCCTGTATTATAGAAAATAAAGGAGCTGGAGCAGCGTCACTGCTTCCTCCTGTATTATAGAAAATAAAGGAGCTGGAGCAGGGTCACTGCTTCCTCCTGTATTATAGAAAATAAAGGAGCTTGAACAGAGTCACCGCTTCCTCCTGTATTATAGAAAATAAAGGAGCTGCAGCAGAGTCACTGCTTCCTTCTGTATTATAGCAAATAAAGGAGCTGGAGCAGCGTCTCTGCTTCCTCCTGTATTATAGAAAATAAAGGAGCTGGAGCAGCGTCACTGCTTCCTCCTGTGTTATAGAAAATAAAGGAGCTGGAGCAGCGTCTCTGCTTCCTCCTGTATTATAGAAAATAAAGGAGCTGGAGCAGTGTCTCTGCTTCCTCCTGTATTATAGAAAATAAAGGAGCTGGAGCAGCGTCTCTGTCTCCTCCTGTATTATAGAAAATAAAGGAGCTGGAGCAGCGTCAGTGCTTCCTCCTGTATTATGGAAAATAAAGGAGCTGGAGCAGCGTCACTGCTTCCTCCTGTATTATAGAAAATAAAGGAGCTGGAGCAGTGTCTCTGCATCCTCCTGTATTAAAGAAAATAAAGGGGCTGGAGCAGTGTCACTGCTTCCTCCTGTATTATAGAAAATAAAGGAGCTGGAGCAGCGTCAGTACTTCCTCCTGTATTATAGAAAATAAAGGAGCTGGAGCAGCGTCACTGCTTCCTCCTGTATTATAGAAAATAAAGGAGCTGGAGCAGCGTCACTGCTTTCTCCTGTATGATAGAAAATAAAGGAGCTGGAGCAGTGTCTCTGCTTCCTGCTGTATTATATTAAAAAAAGGAGCTGGAGCAGCGTCACTGCATTCTCCTGTATTATAGCAAATAAAGGAGCTGGAGCAGCGTCTATGCTTTCTCCTGTATTATAGAAAATAAAGTGGCTTTAGCAGTGTCACTACTTCCTCCTGTATTATAGAAAATAAAGGAGCTGGAGCAGCGTCACTGCTTCCTCCTGTATTATAGAAAATAAAGGAGCTGGAGCAGCGTCACTGCTTCCTCCTGTATTATAGAAAATAAAGGAGCTGGAACAGCGTCACTGCATCCTCCTGTATTATAGAAAATAAAGGAGCTGGAGCAGCGTCACTGCTTCCTCCTGTATTATAGAAAATAAAGAAGCTGGAGCAGCATTACTGCTTCCTCCTGTATTATAGAAAATAAAGGAGCTGGAGCAGCGTCACTGCTTTCTCCTGTATTATAGAAAATAAAGGAGCTGGAGCAGCGTCAATGCTTCCTCCTGTATTATAGAAAATAAAGGAGCTGGAGCAGCGTCTCTGCTTCCTCCTGTATTATAGAAAATAAAGGAGCTGGAGCAGCGTCAATGCTTCCTCCTGTATTATAGAAAATAAAGGAGCTGGAGTTGCGTCACTGCTTCCTCCTGTATTATAGAAAATAAAGGAGCTGGAGCAGCGTCACTGCTTCCTCCTGTATTAAAGAAAATAAAGGAGCTGGAGCAGCGTCACTGCTTTCTCCTGTATTATAGAAAATAAAGGAGCTGGAGCAGCGTCTCCGCTTCCTCCTGTATTATAGAAAATAAAGGAGCTGCAGCAGAGTCACTGCTTCCTCCTGTATTATAGCAAATAAAGGATCTGGAGCAGCGTCTCTGCTTCCTCCTGTATTATAGAAAATAAAGGAGCTGGAGCAGCGTCACTGCTTCCTCCTGTAGTATAGAAAATAAAGGAGCTGGAGCAGCGTCACTGCTTCCTCCTGTATTATAGAAAATAAAGGAGCTGGAGCTTTGTCACTGCTTGCTCCTGTATTATAGAAAATAAAGGAGCTGGAGCAGCGTCACTGCTTCCTCTTGTCTGATAGAAAATAAAGGAGCTGGAGCAGTGTCACTGCTTCCTCCTGTATTATATAAAAAAAAGGAGCTGGAGCAGCGTCACTGCTTCCTCCTGTATTATAGAAAATAAAGGAGCTGGAGCAGCGTCACTGCTTCCTCCTGTATTATAGAAAATAAAGGAGCTGGAGCAGCGTCACTGCTTCCTCCTGTATTATAGAAAATAAAGGAGCTGGAACAGCGTCACTGCATCCTCCTGTATTATAGAAAATAAAGGAGCTGGAGCAGCGTCACTGCTTCCTCCTGTATTATAGAAAATAAAGAAGCTGGAGCAGCATTACTGCTTCCTCCTGTATTATAGAAAATAAAGGAGCTGGAGCAGCGTCACTGCTTTCTCCTGTATTATAGAAAATAAAGGAGCTGGAGCAGCGTCAATGCTTCCTCCTGTATTATAGAAAATAAAGGAGCTGGAGCAGCGTCTCTGCTTCCTCCTGTATTATAGAAAATAAAGGAGCTGGAGCAGCGTCAATGCTTCCTCCTGTATTATAGAAAATAAAGGAGCTGGAGTTGCGTCACTGCTTCCTCCTGTATTATAGAAAATAAAGGAGCTGGAGCAGCGTCACTGCTTCCTCCTGTATTAAAGAAAATAAAGGAGCTGGAGCAGCGTCACTGCTTTCTCCTGTATTATAGAAAATAAAGGAGCTGGAGCAGCGTCTCCGCTTCCTCCTGTATTATAGAAAATAAAGGAGCTGCAGCAGAGTCACTGCTTCCTCCTGTATTATAGCAAATAAAGGATCTGGAGCAGCGTCTCTGCTTCCTCCTGTATTATAGAAAATAAAGGAGCTGGAGCAGCGTCACTGCTTCCTCCTGTAGTATAGAAAATAAAGGAGCTGGAGCAGCGTCACTGCTTCCTCCTGTATTATAGAAAATAAAGGAGCTGGAGCTTTGTCACTGCTTGCTCCTGTATTATAGAAAATAAAGGAGCTGGAGCAGCGTCACTGCTTCCTCTTGTCTGATAGAAAATAAAGGAGCTGGAGCAGTGTCACTGCTTCCTCCTGTATTATATAAAAAAAAGGAGCTGGAGCAGCGTCACTGCTTCCTCCTGTATTATAGAAAATAAAGGAGCTGGAGCAGCGTCACTGCTTCCTCCTGTATTATAGAAAATAAAGGAGCTGGAGCAGCGTCACTGCTTCCTCCTGTATTATAGAAAATAAAGGAGCTGGAGCTGCGTCTCTGCTTCCTCCTGTATTAGAGAAAATAAAGGAGCTGGAGCAGCGTCACTGCTTCCTCCTGTATTATAGAAAATAAAGGAGCTGGAGAAGCGTCACTGCTTCCTCCTGTATTATAGAAAATAAAGGAGCTGGAGCAGCGTCACTGCTTCCTCCTGTATTATAGAAAATAAATGAGCAGGAGCAGCGTCACTGCTTCCTCCTGTATTATATAAAATAAAGGAGCTGGAACAGCGTCACAGCTTCCTCCTGTATTATAGAAAATAAAGGAGTTGGAGCAGCGTCAATGCTTCCTCCTCTATTATAGAAAATAAAGGAGCTGGAGCAGCGTCACTGCTTCCTCCTGTATTATAGAAAATAAAGGAGCTGGAGCTTTGTCACTGCTTGCTCCTGTATTATAGAAAATAAAGGAGCTGGAGCAGCGTCACTGCTTCCTCCTGTCTGATAGAAAATAAAGGAGCTGGAGCAGTGTCACTGCTTCCTCCTGTATTATATAAAAAAAAGGAGCTGGAGCAGCGTCACTGCTTCCTCCTGTATTATAGCAAATAAAGGAGCTGGAGCTGCGTCTCTGCTTCCTCCTGTATTATAGAAAATAAAGGAGCTGGAGCTGCGTCTCTGCTTCCTCCTGTATTATAGAAAATAAAGGAGCTGGAGCAGCGTCTCTGCTTCCTCCTGTATTATAGAAAATAAAGGAGCTGGAGCAGCGTCACTGCTTCCTCCTGTATTATAGAAAATAAAGGAGCTGGAACAGCGTCAATGCTTCCTCCTGTATTATAGAAAATAAAGGAGCTGGAGCAGCGTCTCTGCTTCCTCCTGTATTATAGAAAATAAAGGAGCTGGAGCAGCGTCAATGCTTCCTCCTGTATTATAGAAAATAAAGGAGCTGGAGTTGCGTCACTGCTTCCTCCTTTATTATAGAAAATAAAGGAGCTGGAGCAGCGTCACTGCTTCCTCCTGTATTAAAGAAAATAAAGGAGCTGGAGCAGCGTCACTGCTTCCTCATGTATTATAGAAAATAAAGGAGCTGGAGCAGCGTCACCGCTTCCTCCTGTATTATAGAAAATAAAGGAGCTGCAGCAGAGTCACTGCTTCCTCCTGTATTATAGCAAATAAAGGATCTGGAGCAGCGTCTCTGCTTCCTCCTGTATTATAGAAAATAAAGGAGCTGGAGCAGCGTCACTGCTTCCTCCTGTAGTATAGAAAATAAAGGAGCTGGAGCAGCGTCACTGCTTCCTCCTGTATTATAGAAAATAAAGGAGCTGGAGCTTTGTCAGTGCTTGCTCCTGTATTATAGAAAATAAAGGAGCTGGAGCAGCGTTACTGCTTCCTCCTGTCTGATAGAAAATAACGGAGCTGGAGCAGTGTCACTGCTTCCTCCTGTATTATATAAAAAAAAGGAGCTGGAGCAGCGTCACTGCTTCCTCCTGTATTATAGAAAATAAAGGAGCTGGAGCAGCGTCACTGCTTCCTCCTGTATTATAGAAAATAAAGGAGCTGGAGCAGCGTCACTGCTTCCTCCTGTATTATAGAAAATAAAGGAGCTGGAGCTGCGTCTCTGCTTCCTCCTGTATTAGAGAAAATAAAGGAGCTGGAGCAGCGTCACTGCTTCCTCCTGTATTATAGAAAATAAAGGAGCTGGAGCAGCGTCACTGCTTCCTCCTGTATTATAGAAAATAAAGGAGCTGGAGCAGCGTCACTGCTTCCTCCTGTATTATAGAAAATAAACGAGCAGGAGCAGCGTCACTGCTTCTTCCTGTATTATATAAAATAAAGGAGCTGGAACAGCGTCACATCTTCCTCCTGTATTATAGAAAATAAAGGAGCTGGAGCAGCGTCAATGCTTCCTCCTCTATTATAGAAAATAAAGGAGCTGGAGCAGCGTCACTGCTTCCTCCTCTATTATAGAAAATAAAGGAGCTGGAGCAGCGTCACTGCTTTCTCCTGTATTATAGAAAATAAAGGAGCTGGAGCAGCGTCAATGCTTCCTCCTGTATGATAGAAAATAAAGGAGCTGGAGCAGCGTCACAGCTTCCTCCTGTATTATAGAAAATAAAGGAGTAGGAGCAGCGTCTCTGCTTCCTCCTGTATTATAGAAAATAAAGGAGCTGGAGCAGCGTCACTGCTTCCTCCTCTATTATAGAAAATAAAGGAGCTGGAGCAGCGTCACTGCTTCCTCCTCTATTAGAGAAAATAAAGGAGCTGGAACAGCGTCACAGCTTCCTCCTGTATTATAGAAAATAAAGGAGCTGGAGCAGCGTCACTGCTTTCTCCTGTATTATAGAAAATAAAGGAGCTGGAGCAGCGTCAATGCTTCCTCCTGTATTATAGAAAATAAAGGAGCTGGAGCAGCGTCACTGCTTCCTCCTGTATTATAGAAAATAAAGGAGCTGGAGCAGCGTCTCTGCTTCATCCTGTATTATAGAAAATAAAGGAGCTGGAGCAGCGTCACTGCTTCCTCCTGTATTATCGAAAATAAAGAAGCTGGAACAGCGTCACTGCTTCCTCCTGTATTATAGAAAATAAAGGAGCTGGAGCAGCGTCACTGCTTCCTCCTGTATCATAGAAAATAAAGGAGCTGCAGCAGAGACACTGCTTCCTCCTGTATTATAGAAAATAAAGGAGCTGGAGCAGCGTCTCTGCTTCCTCCTGTAGTATAGAAAATAAAGGAGCTGGAGCAGCGTCTCTGCTTCATCCTGTATTATCGAAAATAAAGGAGCTGGAGCAGCGTCACTGCTTCCTCCTGTATTATCGAAAATAAAGAAGCTGCAGCAGCGTCACTGCTTCCTCCTGTATTATAGAAAATAAAGGATCTGGAGCAGCGTCACTGCTTCCTCCTGTATTATAGAAAATAAAGGAGCTGGAGCAGCGTCACTGCTTCCTCATGTGTTATAGAAAATAACGGAGCTGGAGCAGTGTCTCTGCATCCTCCTGTATTATAGAAAATAAAGGAGCTGGAGCAGCGTCACTGCTTCCTCCTGTATTATAGAAAATAAAGGAGCTGGAGCAGCGTCACTGCTTCCTCCTGTATTATAGAAAATAAAGGAGCTGCAGCAGCGTCACTGCTTCCTCCTGTATTATAGAAAATAAAGGAGCTGGAGCAGCGTCACTGCTTCCTCCTGTATTATAGAAAATAAAGGAGCTGGAGCAGCGTCACTGCTTCCTCCTGTATTATAGAAAATAAAGGAGCTGGAGCAGGGTCACTGCTTCCTCCTGTATTATAGAAAATAAAGGAGCTTGAACAGAGTCACCGCTTCCTCCTGTATTATAGAAAATAAAGGAGCTGCAGCAGAGTCACTGCTTCCTTCTGTATTATAGCAAATAAAGGAGCTGGAGCAGCGTCTCTGCTTCCTCCTGTATTATAGAAAATAAAGGAGCTGGAGCAGCGTCACTGCTTCCTCCTGTGTTATAGAAAATAAAGGACCTGGAGCAGCGTCTCTGCTTCCTCCTGTATTATAGAAAATAAAGGAGCTGGAGCAGTGTCTCTGCTTCCTCCTGTATTATAGAAAATAAAGGAGCTGGAGCAGCGTCTCTGTCTCCTCCTGTATTATAGAAAATAAAGGAGCTGGAGCAGCGTCAGTGCTTCCTCCTGTATTATGGAAAATAAAGGAGCTGGAGCAGCGTCACTGCTTCCTCCTGTATTATAGAAAATAAAGGAGCTGGAGCAGTGTCTCTGCATCCTCCTGTATTAAAGAAAATAAAGGGGCTGGAGCAGTGTCACTGCTTCCTCCTGTATGATAGAAAATAAAGGAGCTGGAGCAGCGTCAGTACTTCCTCCTGTATTATAGAAAATAAAGGAGCTGGAGCAGCGTCACTGCTTCCTCCTGTATTATAGAAAATAAAGGAGCTGGAGCAGCGTCACTGCTTTCTCCTGTATGATAGAAAATAAAGGAGCTGGAGCAGCGTCACTGCTTCCTCCTGTATTATAGCAAATAAAGGAGCTGGAGCAGCGTCACTGCTTCCTCCTGTATTATGGAAAATAAAGGAGCTGGAGCAGCGTCACTGTTTCCTCCTGTATTATAGAAAATAAAGGAGCTGCAGCAGAGTCACTGCTTCCTCCTGTATTATAGCAAATGAAGGAGCTGGAGCAGCGTCACTACTTCCTCCTGTATTATAGAAAATAAAGGAGCTGGAGCAGCGTCACCGCTTCCTCCTGTATTATAGAAAATAAAGGAGCTGCAGCAGAGTCACTGCTTCCTCCTGTATTATAGCAAATAAAGGATCTGGAGCAGCGTCTCTGCTTCCTCCTGTATTATAGAAAATAAAGGAGCTGGAGCAGCGTCACTGCTTCCTCCTGTAGTATAGAAAATAAAGGAGCTGGAGCAGCGTCACTGCTTCCTCCTGTATTATAGAAAATAAAGGAGCTGGAGCTTTGTCACTGCTTCCTCCTGTATTATAGAAAATAAAGGAGCTGGAGCAGCGTCACTGCTTCCTCCTGTATTATAGAAAATAAAGGAGCTGGAGCAGTGTCACTGCTTCCTCCTGTATTATATTAAAAAAAGGAGCTGGAGCAGCGTCACTGCTTCCTCCTCTATTATAGAAAATAAAGGAGCTGGAGCAGGGTCACTGCTTCCTCCTCTATTATAGAAAATAAAGGAGCTGGAACAGCGTCACAGCTTCCTCCTGTATTATAGAAAATAAAGGAGCTGGAGCAGCGTCACTGCTTTCTCCTGTATTAGAGAAAATAAAGGAGCTGGAGCAGCGTCAATGCTTCCTCCTGTATTATAGAAAATAAAGGAGCTGGAGCAGCGTCACTGCTTCCTCCTGTATTATAGAAAATAAAGGAGCTGGAGCAGCGTCTCTGCTTCATCCTGTATTATAGAAAATAAAGGAGCTGGAGCAGCGTCACTGCTTCCTCCTGTATTATCGAAAATAAAGAAGCTGGAGCAGCGTCACTGCTTCCTCCTGTATTATAGAAAATAAAGGAGCTGGAGCAGCGTCACTGCTTCCTCCTGTATCATAGAAAATAAAGGAGCTGCAGCAGAGACACTGCTTCCTCCTGTATTATAGAAAATAAAGGAGCTGGAGCAGCGTCTCTGCTTCTTCCTGTAGTATAGAAAATAAAGGAGCTGGAGCAGCGTCTCTGCTTCATCCTGTATTATAGAAAATAAAGGAGCTGGAGCAGCGTCACTGCTTCCTCCTGTATTATCGAAAATAAAGAAGCTGGAGCAGCGTCACTGCTTCCTCCTGTATTATAGAAAATAAAGGATCTGGAGCAGCGTCACTGCTTCCTCCTGTATTATAGAAAATAAAGGAGCTGGAGCAGCGTCACTGCTTCCTCATGTGTTATAGAAAATAACGGAGCTGGAGCAGTGTCTCTGCATCCTCCTGTATTATAGAAAATAAAGGAGCTGGAGCAGCGTCACTGCTTCCTCCTGTATTATAGAAAATAAAGGAGCTGGAGCAGCGTCACTGCTTCCTCCTGTATTATAGAAAATAAAGGAGCTGCAGCAGCGTCACTGCTTCCTCCTGTATTATAGAAAATAAAGGAGCTGGAGCAGCGTCACTGCTTCCTCCTGTATTATAGAAAATAAAGGAGCTGGAGCAGGGTCACTGCTTCCTCCTGTATTATAGAAAATAAAGGAGCTGGAGCAGCGTCACTGCTTCCTCCTGTATTATAGAAAATAAAGGAGCTGCAGCAGAGTCACTGCTTCCTCCTGTATTATAGCAAATAAAGGAGCTGGAGCAGCGTCTCTGCTTCCTCCTGTATTATAGAAAATAAAGGAGCTGGAGCAGCGTCACTGCTTCCTCCTGTGTTATAGAACATAAAGGAGCTGGAGCAGCGTCTCTGCTTCCTCCTGTATTATAGAAAATAAAGGAGCTGGAGCAGGGTCTCTGCTTCCTCCTGTATTATAGAAAATAAAGGAGCTGGAGCAGCGTCTCTGTCTCCTCCTGTATTATAGAAAATAAAGGTGCTGGAGCAGCGTCAGTGCTTCCTCCTGTATTATAGAAAATAAAGGAGCTGGAGCAGCGTCACTGCTTCCTCCTGTATTATAGAAAATAAAGGAGCTGGAGCAGTGTCTCTGCATCCTCCTGTATTATAGAAAATAAAGGGGCTGGAGCAGTGTCACTGCTTCCTCCTGTATTATAGAAAATAAAGGAGCTGGAGCAGCGTCAGTGCTTCCTCCTGTATTATAGAAAATAAAGAAGCTGGAGCAGTGTCACTGCTTCCTCCTGTATTATAGAAAATAAAGGAGCTGGAGCAGCGTCACTGCTTTCTCCTGTATGATAGAAAATAAAGGAGCTGGAGCAGTGTCTCTGCTTCCTCCTGTAGTATATTTAAAAAAGGAGCTGGAGCAGCGTCACTGCATTCTCCTGTATTATAGCAAATAAAGGAGCTGGAGCAGCGTCTCTGCTTTCTCCTGAATTATAGAAAATAAAGTGGCTGGAGCAGTGTCACTACTTCCTCCTGTATTATAGAAAATAAAGGAGCTGGAGCAGCGTCTCTGCTTCCTCCTGTATTATAGAAAATAAAGGAGCTGGAGCAGCGTCACTGCTTCCTCATGTGTTTTAGAAAATAACGGAGCTGGAGCAGTGTCTCTGCATCCTCCTGTATTATAGAAAATAAAGGAGCTGGAGCAGCGTCACTGCTTGCTCCTGTATTATAGAAAATAAAGGAGCTGGAGCAGCGTCACTGCTTCCTCCTGTCTTATAGAAAATAAAGGAGCTGGAGCAGCGTCACTGCTTCCTCCTGTATTATAGAAAATAAAGGAGCTGCAGCAGAGTCACTGCTTCCTCCTGTATTATAGCAAATAAAGGCGCTGGAGCAGCGTCTCTGCTTCCTCCTGTATTAAAGAAAATAAAGGAGCAGGAGCAGCGTCACTGCTTCCTCCTGTGTTATAGAAAATAAAGGAGCTGGAGCAGCGTCTCTGCTTCCTCCTTTATTATAGAAAATAAAGGAGCTGGAGCAGTGTCTCTGCTTCCTCCTGTATTATAGAAAATAAAGGAGCTGGAGCAGCGTCTCTGCCTCCTCCTGTATTATAGAAAATAAAGGAGCTGGAGCAGCGTCAGTGCTTCCTCCTGTATTATAGAAAATAAAGGAGCTGGAGCAGCGTCACTGCTTCCTCCTGTATTATAGAAAATAAAGGAGCTGGAGCAGTGTCTCTGCATCCTCCTGTATTATCGAAAATAAAGGGGCTGGAGCAGTGTCACTGCTTCCTCCTGTATTATCGAAAATAAAGGAGCTGGAGCAGCGTCATTGTTTCCTCCTGTATTATAGAAAATAAAGGAGCTGGAGCAGCGTCACTGCTTCCTCCTTTATTATAGAAAATAAAGAAGCTGGAGCAGCGTCACTGCTTCCTCCTGTATTATAGAAAATAAAGGAGCTGGAGCAGCGTCACTGCTTTCTCCTGTATGATAGAAAATAAAGGAGCTGGAGCAGTGTCTCTGCTTCCTCCTGTATTATAGAAAATAAAGGAGCTGGAGCAGCGTCACTGCTTTCTCCTGTATGATAGAAAATAAAGGAGCTGGAGCAGTGTCTCTGCTTCCTCCTGTATTATATTTAAAAAAGGAGCTGGAGCAGCGTCACTGCATTCTCCTGTATTATAGCAAATAAAGGAGCTGGAGCAGCGTCTCTGCTTCCTCCTGTATTATAGAAAATAAAGGGGCTGGAGCAGTGTCACTGCTTCCTTCTGTATTATAGAAAATAAAGGAGCTGGAGCAGCGTCTCTGCTTCCTCCTGTATTACAGAAAATAAAGGAGCTGGAGCAGCGTCTCTGCCTCCTCCTGTATTATAGAAAATAAAGGAGCTGGAGCAGCGTCAGTGCTTCCTCCTGTATTATAGAAAATAAAGGAGCTGGAGCAGCGTCACTGCTTCCTCCTGTATTATAGAAAATAAAGGAGCTGGAGCAGTGTCTCTGCATCCTCCTGTATTATAGAAAATAAAGGGGCTGGAGCAGTGTCACTGCTTCCTCCTGTATTATCGAAAATAAAGGAGCTGGAGCAGCGTCATTGTTTCCTCCTGTATTATAGAAAATAAAGAAGCTGGAGCAGCGTCACTGCTTCCTCCTGTATTATATAAAATAAAGGAGCTGGAGCAGCGTCACTGCTTTCTCCTGTATGATAGAAAATAAAGGAGCTGGAGCAGTGTCTCTGCTTCCTCCTGTATTATATTTAAAAAAGGAGCTGGAGCAGCGTCACTGCATTCTCCTGTATTATAGCAAATAAAGGAGCTGGAGCAGCGTCTCTGCTTTCTCCTGTATTATAGAAAATAAAGGGGCTGGAGCAGTTTCACTGCTTCCTCCTGTATTATAGAAAATAAAGGAGCTGGAGCAGCGTCACTGCTTCCTCCTGTATTATAGAAAATAAAGGAGCTGGAGCAGCGTCACTGCTTCCTCCTGTATTATAGAAAATAAAGGAGCTGGAGCAGGGTCACTGCTTCCTCCTGTATTATAGAAAATAAAGGAGCTGGAGCAGCGTCACTGCTTCCTCCTGTATTATAGAAAATAAAGGAGCTGCAGCAGAGTCACTGCTTCCTCCTGTATGAGAGCAAATAAAGGAGCTGGAGCAGCGTCTCTGCTTCCTCCTGTATTATAGAAAATAAAGGAGCTGGAGCAGCGTCACTGCTTCCTCCTGTGTTATAGAACATAAAGGAGCTGGAGCAGCGTCTCTGCTTCCTCCTGTATTATAGAAAATAAAGGAGCTGGAGCAGTGTCTCTGCTTCCTCCTGTATTATAGAAAATAAAGGAGCTGGAGCAGCGTCTCTGTCTCCTCCTGTATTATAGAAAATAAAGGAGCTGGAGCAGCGTCAGTGCTTCCTCCTGTATTATAGAAAATAAAGGAGCTGGAGCAGCGTCACTGCTTCCTCCTGTATTATAGAAAATAAAGGAGCTGGAGCAGTGTCTCTGCATCCTCCTGTATTATAGAAAATAAAGGGGCTGGAGCAGTGTCACTGCTTCCTCCTGTATTATAGAAAATAAAGGAGCTGGAGCAGCGTCACTGCTTCCTCCTGTATTATAGAAAATAAAGAAGCTGGAGCAGTGTCACTGCTTCCTCCTGTATTATAGAAAATAAAGGAGCTGGAGCAGCGTCACTGCTTTCTCCTGTATGATAGAAAATAAAGGAGCTGGAGCAGTGTCTCTGCTTCCTCCTGTATTATATTAAAAAAAGGAGCTGGAGCAGCGTCACTGCATTCTCCTGTATTATAGCAAATAAAGGAGCTGGAGCAGCGTCTCTGCTTTCTCCTGAATTATAGAAAATAAAGTGGCTGGAGCAGTGTCACTACTTCCTCCTGTATTATAGAAAATAAAGGAGCTGGAGCAGCGTCTCTGCTTCCTCCTGTATTATGGAAAATAAAGGAGCTGGAGCAGCGTCACTGTTTCCTCCTGTATTATAGAAAATAAAGGAGCTGGAGCAGCGTCAATGCTTCCTCCTGTATTATAGAAAATAAAGGAGCTGGAGCAGCGTCTCTGCTTCCTCCTGTATTATAGAAAATAAAGGAGCTGGAGCAGCGTCACTGCTTCCTCCTGTGTTATAGAAAATAAAGGAGCTGGAGCAGCGTCACTGCTTCCTCCTGTATTAGAGAAAATAAAGGAGCTGGAGCAGTGTCTCTGCTTCCTCCTGTATTATAGAAAATAAAGGAGCTGGAGCAGCGTCTCTGCTTCATCCTGTATTATAGAAAATAAAGGAGCTGGAGCAGCGTCACTGCTTCCTCCTGTATTATCGAAAATAAAGGAGCTGGAGCAGCGTCACTGCTTCCTCCTGTATTATAGAAAATAAAGGAGCTGGAGCAGCGTCACTGCTTCCTCATGTGTTATGGAAAATAACGGAGCTGGAGCAGTGTCTCTGCATCCTCCTGTATTATAGAAAATAAAGGAGCTGGAGCAGCGTCACTGCTTCCTCCTGTATTATAGAAAATAAAGGAGCTGGAGCAGCGTCACTGCTTCCTCCTGTCTTATAGAAAATAAAGGAGCTGGAGCAGCGTCACTGCTTCCTCCTGTATTATAGAAAATAAAGGAGCTGCAGCAGAGTCACTGCTTCCTCCTGTATTATAGCAAATAAAGGAGCTGGAGCAGCGTCAGTGCTTCCTCCTGTATTATAGAAAATAAAGGAGCTGGAGCAGCGTCACTGCTTCCTCCTGTATTATAGAAAATAAAGGAGCTGGAGCAGTGTCTCTGCATCCTCCTGTATTATAGAAAATAAAGGGGCTGGAGCAGTGTCACTGCTTCCTCCTGTATTATCGAAAATAAAGGAGCTGGAGCAGCGTCATTGTTTCCTCCTGTATTATAGAAAATAAAGAAGCTGGAGCAGCGTCACTGCTTCCTCCTGTATTATAGAAAATAAAGGAGCTGGAGCAGCGTCACTGCTTTCTCCTGTATGATAGAAAATAAAGGAGCTGGAGCAGTGTCTCTGCTTCCTCCTGTATTATATTTAAAAAAGGAGCTGGAGCAGCGTCTCTGCTTTCTCCTGTATTATAGAAAATAAAGGGGCTGGAGCAGTTTCACTGCTTCCTCCTGTATTATAGAAAATAAAGGAGCTGGAGCAGCGTCTCTGCTTCCTCCTGTATTATAGAAAATAAAGGAGCTGGAGCAGCGTCACTGTTTCCTCCTGTATTATTGAAAATAAAGGAGCTGGAGCAGCGTCTCCTCTTCCTCCTGTATCATAGAAAATAAAGAAGCTGGAGCAGCGTCACTGCTTTCTCCTGTATTATAGAAAATAAAGGAGCTGGAGCTGTGTCTCTGCTTCCTCCTGTATTATAGAAAATAAAGGAGCTGGAGCAGCGTCTCTGCTTCCTCCTGTGTTATAGAAAATAAAGGAGCTGGAGCAGCGTCACTGCTTCCTCCTGTATTAGAGAAAATATGTTGGCACTCTCTCCAATGTTCTGATGGAATGGCAATCTGCACTTATTCTTCCATTTAGTGTTTCAATTAAATCTCCCTTTTACTCATTTCCCTGTCTTAATTCCTCCATTTACTGATGCCCTCGCTGATTCTACCAATTAAGGGTGCGCTACTCTAATTCTCCCATTTCCTGGTGCCATATACCCATTCTCTAATTTAGCTCCACTGTGCACCAGGCCTTTCATTCAGTATTATCCTGCCACAATTCTCCCATTTTGTAGTCTGCTGCCAGAATTCTCTAATCTTGGAGATCCCTGCATTAAATCTCCAAATTACCGATCGTTCATATATCTTCCCTTTAGTGGTGAACTGCACCAACTCCCCCATTTAGTGGTGCACTGTATTGAATCTCGACCATTAATACTTTGCAACATTTGTCCTATTTCCCGATTCACTGCCTGTGTTCTCCCAGTTGCTCCAATTCTCGAAGTTATCAGCACCCTGCGCCAGGTCTTTCATATACTGATACCCCACACCAATTCTCCAATTCAGTGTTGCTAAGCACCATTTCCCCCAATTACTGATGTCCTGAACAAGTTCTCCACTCAGTGTTGCCTTAAACCAATCCTCGTACTGACTGATGCCCTCACCCAATTTAGGGGTGCGCCAGTCTAAATCTCCCAAAAGGTATTGTCCTGCCCCAATTCTGCCATGCAGTTGCAACACAGCCTAACTCACCCATTTAGCACTGAACTGCACTCATTCACCCATTATCTGATGTCCTGTTGAAAATTCTCACAATTCGATAAGCCCTTTCGAAATATATCCATTTAGTATTTTATTGCAATGATTCTCCAATTTAGTGGAGAGCTTACAGTATTCTTAAATTTGGGCATGGATACGTCGGACTGAGGGATCTGTTTTCGTGCTGTACATCTCTGAGGCTGTAATTAGTGCTCCCCTTCCCTGCACCATTTCTCCCATTTACCAATCCTGCACTAATTTGGGAATTTCACCAACTCACCCACTGAGGTTATCCTGCCCCAGTCCTCCCACTTAGAATTTAACGGCACCTGCATGAATTCTCCAATTATTGTTTCTCTGCCTCAATTCCTTCCATTCAGTTGTTCCCTGATACACATTTCCAACGTACGGATGCCCTGCTGATTATATTTGTTCATTTAGTGATGCACTGACCTGACTCTCCAATTTACTGATGCTTGCAACATTTCTTTTTATTGATTCCCTGGCCCCTATTTCCCAATTTTCTAATATATAGACACTCCCACCAATTTTCCAATGTAATGGCACTGTGCACCAACCTCCCATTTATTGATTCACATCAAATCTCGAATTGACTCATACTCCTGTCCGACCTCTTCTCCTTACTGATGCCCGACCCTGATTCTACCATTGAAGGGTGCGCTACTCTAATTCTCCCATTTCCTGGTGCCATACACCCATTCTCTTATTTAGCTCCACTGTGCACCAGGTCTTCCATTCAGTATTTCCCTGCAACAATTCTCCCATTTAGTAGACCGCTGACAGAATTCTCTAATCTTGGTAATCCCTGCATCATATCTCCAAATTCCCCAAACAGCAAGTATCCCCCCTTTCGTGGTGAACTGCACCAACTCCCCCATTTTGTGGTGCACTGTATTGAATCTGGACCACTAATCCTTTGCAACATTTGTCCTATTTCCTGATTCACTCTCCATGTTCTCCCATTTGCTCCAATTCTCGAAGTTATCAGCCCCCTGCACCAGGTCTTTCATTTACTGATACCCCACACCAATTCTCCAATTCAGTGCTGCTTCGCACCATTTCCTCCAATTACTGATGTCCTGAACAGGTTCAGTGTTGCCTTACCCCAATCCCCATACTGACTGATTCCCTCGCCCAATTTAGGGGCGCCCTACTCTAAATCTCCCAAAAGGTAAAGTCCTGCTCCAATTCGACCATTTAGTTGCAACACAGCATGACTCACCCATTTAGTGCTGAACTGCACTAATTCACCCAGTATCTGATGCCCTGTTGCAAATTCTCACATTTCGATAAACCCTTTCAAAATTTATCCATCTGGTATTTTCTTGCAATGATTCGCCAATTTACTGTAGAGCTGACAGAATTCTTAAATTTAGGCGTGGAGAGTTGGACTGAAGGGTCTGTTTCCGTACTGTCCATCTCTCAGGCTGTAATTAGTGTCCCGCTTCCCTACACCAATTCTCCCATTTCCCATTGAGGTTATCCTGCCCCAGTCCTCCCACTGAGAATTTCATGGCACCTGCATAAACTTTCAAATTATTGTTACCCTGCATCAATTCCTTCCAGTTAGTTGTTCCCTGATACACATCTTCTACGTACCGATGCCCTGCTGAATTGTTTTCATTTAGTGATGCTCTGAACTGAATCTCCAATTTACCAATGCTTACAATATTTCTTCTTTTTATTGATTCCCTGGCCTCTAATCCCCAATTTAGACAGGCTCTGCTCCAACTTTCTAATACTTTGGCACTCCCACCAATTTTTTTAAAGTAACAGCACTGTGCACGAGATCTCCCATTTATTGATTCCCACCAAATCTCCCATTTACCCATATCCCTGTACTAATTCTTCTATTTACTGATGCCTGAGCCCGATTCTACCATTTAAGGGTGCGCTACTCTAATTCTCCCATTTACTGATGGCCAACACCAATTCTCCAATTCAGTATTGCTAGCACCATTTCCCCCAATTACTGATGTCCTGAACAAGCTCTCCACTCAGTGTTGCCTTACACCAATCCTCATACTGATGCCCTCGCCCAATTTAGGGGCACCCTACGCTAAATCTCTCAAAAGGTAATGTCCTGCTCCCATTCTCCCATTTCGTGCAACACAGCATAATTCACCTATTTAGTGCTGAATTGCACTAATTCACACAGTATTTGATGCCCTGTTGCAAACTCTCACACATATCGATAAGCCTTTTCCCAATTTTTCTATTTAGTAGTTTCTTGAAATGATTCTCCAATTTAGTGGAGAGCTGCTGGAATTCTTAAATTGAGACGTGGACAGGTTGGACTGAAGGGTCTGTTTCCATGCTGTACATCTCTAAGGCTGTAATTAGTGCTCCGCTTCCCTGCCCCAATTCTCCCATTTACCAATCCTGCACTATGTCGGGAATTTCGCCAACTCACTTATTGAGATTATTCGGTCTCTGTCCTGCATGTCACCTTTAATAGCACCTGCATGAATTCTCCAATTATTGTGGCACTGTATCAATTCCTTCCATTTAGTTGTTCCCTGACACACACACATCTTCCACGCACAGATGCCATGCTGATATTTTTTTATCATTTAGTGATGCATTGAACTGAATCTCCAATTTACCAATGCTTGCAACATTTCTTCTTTTTATCTATTCCCTGGCCCGTATTCCCCAATTTAGACAGGCTTTGCTCCACTTTTCTAATGTAATGGCACTGTGCAGCAGATCTCCCAATTATTGATTCCCACCAAATCTCCCATTTCCTCATATCCCTGTACTAATCCTTCCATTTACTGATGCCTGAGCCCGATTCTACCATTTAAGGGTGCGCTACTCTAATTCTCCCATTCCCTGTTGCCATGCAGCAATTCTCTAATTTAGCTCCACTGTGCACCAGTACCATTCACTGATACCCCACATCAATTCTCCAATTCAGTGTTGCATAGCACCATTTCGCCCAATTGCTGATGTCCTGAACAAGTTCTACATTCAGTGTTGCCTTACACCAATCCTCATACTGACTGATACCCTCGCCCAATTTAGGGGTGTCCGACTCTCATTCCCACATTAAGTAATTTCCTGTCCCAATTCTCCCATTTACTGCTAAACTGAAACTCTCCCATTTGGTTCTCACTGCATCAATTTGCCATTATTGGATGCTCTGTTCCAAATTCTCTTATTTCGATAAGCCCTTGCCCAATTCTTCCATTTAGTATTTCCTTGGAATGTTTCTCCAATTTCGTGGAGCGCTGCCAGAATTCTAAGATTGAGTCATACACAAGTTGGATTGAAGGGTCTCTTTCTATGTTGTACATCTCTATGATTGTATGACTCTATTTATGACTCCGCTGCTCTGCAACATTTCTCCCATTTACCAATCCTGCACAAATCCTGAAACTGCACCAACCCTCCCTTTGAGTATTATCCTGCCCTATTTAATGGCACCTGCATGAATTCTCCAGTTATTGTTGCCCTGCATCAATTCCTTCCTTTTAATTGTTCCCTGATACACATCTTCCACGTACGGGTGCCCTGCTGAATTGTTTTTATTTAGTGATGCACTGAACTGAATCTCCAATTTCCCGATGCTTGAAACATTTCTTCTTTTTATTGATCCCCTGGCCCCTATTCCCCAATTTAGACAAGCTGTGCTCCAATTTTCCAATATACTAACACTCCTACCAGTTTTCCAAAGTAATGGCACTGTACACCAAATCTCCCATTTATTGATTCTCACCAAATCACCCATTTACTCATCCCCCTGTACTAACTCTTCCATTTGCCCGATTTACCATTTAAAGGTGCGCTACTCTAATTCTCCCATTTACTGGTGCCATGCACTTATTTTGTATTTTAGCTCCACTGTACACCAGTTCTTCCATTTTTTTTATTCCTCTCCAACACTCCTCCAATTTTCTAGTCTGCTGCCAGAATTCTCTAAGCTTTGCGATCTCTGCATCATATCTACAAATTATCGATCCTACATATTTCCTCCCTTTTATGATGATCTGCACCAATGCTCCTATGTCGTGGTACACTGTATTGAAACTGGACCAATAATCCTTTGCAACATTTGTCCTATTTACTGATTCACTGCCCGTGTCCTCCCATTTGCTCCAATTCCCGAAGTTATCAGCACCCTGCACCAGGTCTATCATTTACTGATGCCCCACACCAATTCTTCAATTCAGTGTTGCTGAGCACCACTTTCCCCAATTACTGATGTCCTGAACCAGTTCTCCTCACAGTGTTGCCTTACACCAATCCTCATCCTGACTGATGTCCTCGAACAATTTAGGGTGTCCAACTCTAAACCTCCCATCAAGTATTGTCCTGCCCGAATTCTCCCATTTAGTGTTACACTGCACCGATTCTCCCATTAACTGATGCCCTGTTACATTTCTCACATTTCGATAAGCCCTTCCCCAATTCTCCCAGTAAGTAGTTCCTTGTAATGATTCTCCAATTTAGTGGAGCGCTGCCAGAATTCTTTAATTGTGGCATGGATAAGTTGGACTGAAGAATCTGTTTGTGTGTTGTAAATCTCTGTGATTGTGTGACTCCATTAATGGCCATTTCCCCCATTTCCCAATCCTGCACACATCCTGGAACTGCACCAACTCTCCCACTGAGTGTTATCCTGATCCAGTTCTCCCACTTCGAATTTAAATGGCACCTGCATGGATTCTCCACTTAATGATGCCCTGCATTTTTTTTTCATTTAGTGACGCACTGATCTGAATCTCCAGTTAACTGATATTTGCAACACTTCTTTTATTGAAGGTAGAAGACAGAGGGTGGTGGGGGAGGGTTGCTTTTCAGACTGGAGGCCTGTGACTAGCAGTGTGTCACAAGGATCGGTGCTGGGTCCACTGTTGTTTTGTAATTTATATAAATGATTTGGATGTGACCACAGGACGAATGGTTAGTAAGTTTGCAGATGACAGTAAAATTGGAGGTGTCGAGGACAGTGAAGATGATTATCTCAGATTACAACGGGATCTTGATCAGATGGGCCTCTGGGCTGAGGAGAGGAAGATGGAGATTAATTTAGTCAAGTCTGAGGTGCTGCATTTTGGAGAAGCAAAAGAGAGCAGGACTTACACACTTAATGGCAAGGTACTAGGGATGTTGCTAAACAAATAGACCTGGAGTGCAGTTTCATAGATCGTTGAAATTGGACAAACATTTTGATAAGATAGTGAAGAAGGTGTTTGTCTTTTTTGTCTTTATTGGTCAGTTAATTGTGTAAAGGAGTTGGGAGGTCATGTTGCAGTATTGGTTCGGCCACTTTTGGTATATAATGTGCAATTCTGGACTCCCTCCTGAAAGAAGGGTATTGTGAAACTATAAAGGGTTGAGAAAAGATTTACAAGGATGTTGCCAAGGTTGGAGGGTTTGTGCTGGAGGGTAAGACTGTATAGATTGAGATTACTATCCCTGGAGCGTCAGTGGCTGAGGGGGATCCTTATAGACGTTCACAAAAACATTAAGGTCCTCAAAAGGTTATAAAGGCAAGGTGATTTCCCTGTGGTGTGGGAGTCCAGAAGCAGATGGCATATGTTAAAATTGAGAGGGAAATATAAAAGGGACCTAAGGGGAACGTTTTTCATGCAGAGGGCACTGTGTGCATGAGCTGCCAGAGGAAGTAGTGGAGGCTGATACAATTACAACATTTAAAAGGTATCTGGGTGGGTGTAGGAATTAAAAAGGGTTCAGAGGAAGTTGGGCCAAATTCTGACAAATAGGATGAGATTGACATCGGATATCAGTTCAGCATGGATGTGTTGGACTGAATGATTTGTTTCTGTGCTTATATGCTCTGAGTGGGTTGAGCTCCTGATTGTAGATTTATGAAGCAGTAAATAAAGTATGGTACAGAGTTAAACCGAGAAATCCTGCTGATCCCATCAGCTTTATCCTGTTTCCTTAATCCTCCTCCTTCAATCAATCCATTATTCCGATCCTCATTCAGAATTCCTGAAGCTCTGTAACTGACCTGGAACAATGTGTTGAAAGTCCTATTACAGTCCACACGAGGTACCTTTCCCACTGCCCTGCTCCCACGGCCTGCAATGCTGCAGACTGAGCAGACAACCCGAAGCACAATGATGAGCTCCTTCCGGCCCACGGCCCTCCTTCTCACTGAATGAAGACAATCACCAGAAGCAGAATCCAGCTCTTGTTGGAGCCTTGAATACCCGACTCTGTCTCTCTGAGTGAAGATTGGACTCAGAAACAGAAATGAAATCAACTTCCTATCTGCATTGTGTCACTCTTTAAGATCTCTGTGTGTCTGAGTTCAGGTCATTTGATTGGAGACTGTGGATAGTGGGTCCCCAGTGAAATGGAAAGAATGGTGAAGGAGCTCACTGAGGGACATCTCTCAAAGTGAGAGTCAGAAAGATGGTATTCCACATTGGAAGGGTTTAAGGGGAATTGATGGCTCAGAAAAATGTTATCCAGATGTTTGTAAAACTTAGGAACTCTGTTTTGTGGCTGGAGTTTATTTTATCCTTGTGTAGATTTGACACATTAATCCTCCCTCCCCACCACTACAGAAGCTGTTGGAACTGTTCAGTGTTTCCAGCGGCTTCTGTAATTATTTCAGGTTCCTGACGGGAGCAGCCTCTCACTTTTCGAACAAAACAAACCCATCCTTGTGCTGTACCCAATATTTCAATAAGAAATGGGAAGGAGCAGAGGGGAAAGCTTCCGAGATGCCGGGCAATGCTGCCCGTTTCCACACTGCAATTCACAGGAACCATCGCCAGGAAAAGCTCTTTTCTCTGTGAACAAACAGAATATCAAGGAGTCGGATTGGGGAATGT
Source organism: Chiloscyllium punctatum (assembly GCF_047496795.1). NCBI lineage: Eukaryota > Metazoa > Chordata > Chondrichthyes > Orectolobiformes > Hemiscylliidae > Chiloscyllium > Chiloscyllium punctatum. The sequence goes on from NC_092768.1 coordinate 76,931,450, forward strand.
GTCCTCTCACAGAAACAGGAACAGGGAGATGTCATTCCCTCTGAAATAAACACAGGCCATGCTGAGAAATCTGATAAGGTCAGGTAGCATCTATAGGGAGAAGGGAAAGGTTAACCCGTGTGTTATGAGGGTGGGGGGATTCAGCAGAGCAGAAGGAAGTTAGAAAAGTAATGATTTCTGAGGAATTGGAATGGGGGTAACGCTGCAGAAAGAATGAGATGGTTTGTAATAGGGTGGGGGCTGCAGAGATTTAATGATAAACGGTTTCATGGAACTAAATCCAAAAGGGATCGGGAATAAGTTCATTAAACATCTAAGAGCTCAGGAAATGTGAGCAGGAGGAGACTACACAGCCTGTTTAAACTGTTCAGTCTGTTCTGGCAGTCAATCCAATCAGAGCTGGTTTGAGATTTCAAATCCGGTTTCCTATCCACCCCCCATATCCCGTGACTCCCTGAGACCCCGGCAATCTGTCTATTCCAATATGAAATGTACTCAGTGAGGGAGCATCCACAATCCTCAGGGAGAGAGAATATTAAAGACTCAGAGGCCTTAGAGTGAAGCGCTGTCTCCTCATCTTAGTCCCAAATAACCTGCCCCTTACCCTGAGAGGGTGGCAATCAAACCCGAATGAACTGCGGATGCTGGAACATTAACGCTGATTTCTCTGCACAGATGCTGCCTGACCTGCTGAGCTTTTCCAGCAACTCCTGAGACTGTGTTATTGTGTTTCAGATTCCCAGACCCACAGGATTAATTTCTCAGCATCTCCCCTCTCAAGCCTCATCACAATCTGATACATTCAAATAAAATCGCCTTTCAATTTTCTCGAATATAGACCCAATTTATTCAGATACTCAGCCCTGGAGCACACGGGTCCCAAATACTGAGCTTTATTTTGTGGTTCTGTTCGCCGAGCTTGGAATTTGTGTTGCAGATGTTCCGTCCCCTGTCTAGGTGACATCCTCAGTGTTTGGGAGCCTCCTGTGAAGCGCTTCGGTGATGTTTCCTCCGGCATTTATAGTGTTTTGAATCTGCCGCTTCCGGTTGTCAGTTCCAGCTGTTTTGCTGCAGTGGTCGGTATATTGGGTCCTGGTCGATGTGCTTATTGATTGAATCTGTGGCCCTTTTGAATAGTGTCTTGATGCAACTTATTTTGTGTGTGTTGGGGTGGTTGCTTACGTAGTTTAGGACTTGGTCTGTGTGTGTACCTTCCCTGTAAACCTTTGTGGTGAATTCTCCGTTCGGTATTCTCTGTAACATCACGTCTAGGAATGGGAGTTGGTTGTCCTTTTCTTCCTCTCTAGTGAATCGGATTCCTGTGAGTGTGGCGTTGATGATCCGGTGTGTGTTCTCTATTTCTGTGTTTTTAATGATTACAAAGGTGTTATCCACATATCTGACCCAGAGTGTGGGTTGAATTTGCGGTTAGACTGTTTGTTCTAATCTTTGCATTACAGCTTCTGCTATGAGTCCAGAGATGGGTGAGCCCATGGGTGTGCTGTTGATTTGTTCATATATTTGGTTGTTGAATGTGAAGTGTGTTGTGAGGCCCAGGTCCAGTAGTTTGAGTATGCCATCTTTGTTGATAGGTTCCCCGTCCTGTTGTCTGTTCTGTATGTCCAGCAGGTTGGCTATTGTTTCTCTGGCTAGGGTTTTGTCGATAGAGGTGAACAGTGCCGTTACATCGAATGAGACCATAGTTTCTTCCTTGTCAATGTGTATATTTCAAAAGGGCCACAATACACTGCAGCACACCAGAACTGCAAAAAGAGGAAGAGGAACACCTATACAAGGTATTTGCCAAAAACTGATACTCCCGCAATTTCATCAACAGATGCCGAGGGGAGAGACAATGGAATGAGGACATGCCACAACCCAAAGGACTAGCCACACTACCATATATCAAGAACATTTCCGAACTGACAGCCAGACTACTGCGACCACGAGGACTCATAACAGCACACAAACCAACAGCCACGCTCAGACAACAACTCACCAGGACGAAGGACCCGATACCCAACAAGAGCAAAACCAACGTAGTGTACATAATCCCATGCAAGGACTGCACAAAATACTACATAGGACAAACAGGAAGACAGCTAACGATCTGCATCCAAGAACACCAACTAGACATGAAACGACACGACCAGCTATCCTTAGTAGCCACACACACAGATGACAAGCAACATGAATTCGACTGGGACAACACTACTATTATAGGACAAGCCAAACAGAGAACAGCCAGGGAATTCGGAGAGGCATGGTACTCATCCACAGACTCTATCAACAAACACATCGACCTGGACCCAATATACCGGCCACTGCAGTGGACAGCTGGAACTGACAACCGGAAGCGGCAGAGACAGGCCACTATAAATGCCGGAGGAAAGATCACAGAAGCGCTTCACAGGAGGCTCCCAAGCACTGAGGATGTCACCTAGACAGGGGACGAAACGTCTGCAACACAAATTCCCAGCTCGGCGAACAGAACCACAACAACGAGCATTTATTTATTTATAAACATTAATTATTTATAAACATAAATAATATTACATATAATAAATAACAAATATTTATGATAATAAATATAATAATTATCTGTAATTCAGTGTGGAAACCCAACAAGTGACTAAAAATTTTTAAAACTGTACTCTGCTGGTTTATCCTTCTTATTACATCATTCTCTTCCCTTCTGTAGTTGATCTCCTTGCCTCGATTTTCATTTTAACCTCATTTAACCAATTTACCAATTTATGCTTTTCGAACTTTAAAGCCTGTTCCTAACTATACATTTTGGAATCTTAATTGTCATAATCTGAAAGCTACTTTTAAGATTTGAATTTTCAGCTAATCAAAAATTGCAAGAGGAGAATAACTAAATCGGTGATTTGTCTCATTCACTTGTCCTGGTCACTGTATCACATGGTTGTGACATTATGGAGCTTGCCAGCTCCATGGCAACGTGGCAGTGATGCTACAAAAGAAAGTAGTTGTTATACCATCCTATTCCTCGATATGTTTGCCTGTCCCTATTTCCCAAAGGTTGGAATGCTGGGTGACAGCAATACCTGTTTAAGTCAGGCAGTAGTTCTTTTTCATCCGTGTGGGACACCTAATGATATGGATAGAATTCAGTTTGAATTTCTGAAGAGAGCACTGATTGGAGTGGTACCAAGCAGACTTTATGTATTACTGAGTGGGGATCCAGCTGAAGAAGATGATGGAAAATAAGTTTTCAGTTATTTTTGTGGATATTGGAGGATCAACAGAGCTTAGTTCTCATTGTCTTGTTTTGAGAGCAGATCTTCTCTGTTTAATATATCAATGAATATTATTTTTACAATATATATACCTAAGTATTATACAACATTTTATTTTCTTATTTAATTTATATATATGAAATTCATTTATTCAGTATTTCATATTTAAAATGTAAAATACATACAGTTCCCAACTTTGAAATCCACTATAACTAGCCAGTTTTAGTCCCTTAGTTTAAATCCAAAATTAAGTTCCTTAAGTACCCGTGACTGGTCATTGCTCCATTATAATGTTATAGGTCGTGAAATAACTGGAGCTGCCTTGAAAGCATTTGTTTCTTCAAGTTAAAAAAACTTCTAAAGTATGTATAATGTTCACATCGAAGGACACAGATATTAACCATGGGATTTTCTTTTGATGATTTATTACAATCTAATGTTGAACTGAAACTGCAACTGCAACTGTATTGAGGGAGTGGACTTCCTGAATAAAACTATGGCTGGCACATCATAATCACCAATGAAACACATCAGTCTTAACATTAAGTGGAAACAAATGAGTCTGAAACAAAAAAAAGGTTATAATGTTGTTTTCCACCGTATTAAGCTGATTTGAAATCTAATAAGGTTGGCTTTCATGTAAGGATAACAGAGATTAGTTAGAAACTGACAGTAAGGCAGGCATGACCTGTAAAAAGAACAGGAGCTCATATTTTATTTCATAATCACTGAAAAATCCTTAACGTTAAAAGAAATCATGTTAAATTTTCATAATAGAAATTAGATTCAAAACAGTCCCGGTTCTCAAGCTCCAGGGAACAAAGTACAAACATTCAATTACCAAGTGTGCATTCAAACCGAATCACAAAGGGTTAAACTTTCGACCAGCTGTACAGCTCTTTTTCCTCTCTCTCACACACACACCATATCACAGTTTTTAGCTTGGGAGTTTAGTCTGATAAATCCTGGCTGTGGCATCATTGCTTAACCAAATGTGGAAGAATTGTTACTGCTGGCCAGCCTTATCTTTTAACACATCAAGAAAGAACAGCCACCTTCCATATTCCATAAACAAAGAATAATCACCTAAACATCAGAAAAATCAACAAACCAAGACAGGCCGAGCTGAACAGATGTAACAGGTACAACAACAAAACTAATGAGTGGCCAACCATCGAACCTTTGAGTGGGGAAAGGGGATTATTTTGTGAAAAACTGGTGATTCATCCTCTGCCTCTTCCACAAGGCCCTAATAGAACGATGGAGTTGATTGGGGGGGGGGGGGGGGGGGGGCTCCAACCCAGCCTAGATGGTTTGTTTAGACTGCTGTAACTACAGAGAGAGACAGGCAGTTTAATAGCATAGAATTATACTGAGCATTAATAGCATTTAAATTCCAAGCCCGATCGCCGGAATAGGACTCAGAAAATTATCTAAAACGTTCCAAAAAAATCCTCAGCATACTCCTTATTTTGGGGGTGAAGTTCAAGGATACGTGTAAAGCCAATAGGCTTTGCGAATATAACAGATGCAGCACCGAGAATATTATATTGTCACTGTTGTTCCTGGTCTACAGCATTATCAAAAGCAGTAAAGTTATTGAGAATTAAGTAAAACAGCTATACATTCCAAAGACTGAGCAGTCTGTAAGGAAGAATTTAAAGGAGCCACAAAAAAGGAACACTATTCATCTAAATCCGAATTATCATTGTCTTCCTCGTTAAAACTACAGCCAACCATCGAACTGCACAGTGCTGTTTTTTTAACCAGTCACTTGTGACTTCTCCTTTTGATTCAGTCATTGTTTTGTTTGAGCACCTTCACTTTTAAGAACCCCAACAGACTTCACTGCACCATTTGCAGTTAATTCAATCCTCAATTTGGTGGCAGTATCCTGCCACGGGCGCAAACTGATTCTGTATGCCTCTCATCACAAAACTGTTGCCATTGTCCAATTAACTCTTTCGTTCCCGCTCCCATGTTTTGTTGCCAAATCAATTGCTGAGCTGATTTAACCAATTGGACAGGTTTAAGGACACCTCATGGCCATTCTCCATCACCCAATGTTTTGTTTAGACATCCAGACAGTTTTCTAAAGGCCCCAGACTTTTAGGAAAATTTTTCAAATAATTTCACTAACTGAAGATGGATCATTTGTTCTGTCTATGTACACGGTTACATTACATTATATTCCTTACAGTGTGGAAACAGACCCTTCGGCCCAACAAGTCTACACTGACCCGCCGACGCGCAACCCACCCAGACCCATTCCCCTACTTTTACCCCTGCACCTAACACTAAAGGCAATTTAGCATGGCCAATTCACCTAACCTGCACATTTTTGGACTGTGGGAGGAAACCGGAGCATCTGGAGGAAACCCACGCAGACACGGGGAGAATGTACAAACTCCACACAGTCAGTCGCCTGAGGCGGGTATTGAACCTGGGTCTCTGTAGCACTGTGAGGTCGCAGTGCTAACCAAAATTATTTCAGTTTTATAGAAACTAGTTTTTTAAAAATTACTCACTAATCAGACTTCTACAAAGACTAAGTATTTCACAAAACCTTTTTTAAAATTAACTTTTATTATAAAATATTGCAATATAACTACATTTTAAAAATCAACTTAATAATTTAATAAATAAAAACTCAATACTTAATTGTGAGAAACAAAACTCACATGTTCATAAATTTCAGTCGGAGTCAGATTCTGAAGCAGTGAATTTTATTGATATGTCCTTGCAAGAACGGGTGCCTAATGAGTGAGCACCCCGATCTGAGGGTTACATTCTGATTTGTGCTGCTCAGCTGCATCTCTCGGTCCTCCCCTTTAACCCCATTGGTTACTTTTGCTGTAGCACATGGCCTATCACAAGCTCTAGCTTCACTCCGCCTTTTTTCTAGCTTCTCTCCGCCTCTGTTTACTTCTCCCATTACTCTAAGCCTGCTGCCCCTTACTCTTATTTATCTCATTCCTTATATGTGACTATCCTGGCATAGTTTGCTGTCTTCGTGCGATCATCCTGCCAAACTAAATTCCATCTGTTGGCCACATCCCTCCTGAGACTGGCACACTATTCTCCTGTTACTGGTACATCCCGCTACACGGTCACTCTGCCCTATTAGTCAGAGATAATTCCACCTGTTTTTGCTTCTTATGCTTTCCTATGCCTGGTACATCCTGCTACACAGTCGCTCTGCCCGATGAGTCAGAGCTAATTCGACCTGTTTTCGCTTCTCATTGTCGAGAATTTGGATGCGCAGCCCAATTTTATAATGTAAGCTTTTGCAGAAGCAACACCTGTTCTCTTATTGTGCACAATTTTAACCCGATACCTTACATTAAGTATTATATTTTATTATATTAATAATAACCTATCATTAAAAACTGGGGGCCTCTTGCCTCCCTAAACACTTTAAATATCGTACTTCTTTAATACCTGCCTATATTGGAACTGTTGAGGGCAACAGCTTCCGAAAATACTGCTGAAAATACAAACATCCAATTTCTGCACAACCTGGAAATGTAAAAAGCTTGGGGGAGATCGAATTTTTTTTCAAAAACTCGGAAATTAATGAAGTTCAAACGATCGAAGTTTTATTTTAAAACTGCAAAGAAACGAAGTTCAAACGATCCGAACCCGAAAATAAAAGAAAAAAGTTTACGCAATCAAAGTTATTTTTTAAAACCCAAAAATTAACAAGGCTTGGGAATTCAGATTTCAACCCTCCCCTCAGAGTTGAGCAATTTTCGAAGCGCACTGCCCAGTACCAAAGCAGCTTCAACTTCAATTAATCTCTCCCCACTTTGTTTTAACATTTAAGAAGTCCCCCAGACCCAACCCTTGCTCAGGCCGATCCTTTCGGGCTGGACTGGAAAACAAACAGGGAGGGGTCATGTCAGACACCACTTGAATGAGAGGAAAACCAAACGCTTTTAAAATACTCAATAGTGAAGGACATTTAACTCTTCCACTGTTCTCAATCTGTCTGAACCGAAAACGTGTCACATCACCAAAATGAAGAACCTACACCCCTCAAGAGGGGCTTCTTGGTTCAAGATTGGTCAAAAGAATCGACACATGTGGTCTGTTCAAAAAGCACGGGCCATGAGTTTATTGAATTGAAGTACCTTGATGCGATTCTGTCCAGCAACACAGAGATTGAAGCTTCTGTGTTCCGTGGTGAAGTTGCACAATTCCATTTGAAAATTACACATTATTTATATGTTCTTTAAGAAATAGTACAGCCTTAATTACAAGAAAGACCAATCACATATAGCAAGGTGACATGATTTCCAATGTGGTGATATAATTGAGAACAGGCTAATCCTGTGGTATTCCTTGAAAAAGAAATCTTAATTACATAAATTGTCATCTTATGTGTCAGTTCAGTGTTAGTTCAAATGGGAAATTAGTGCGTCAGTATTCAATTTATGACAACTCTATTGTGCCCTTATCTTTGAATTTCAGCTTAATTCTGCAAATCAGGCCATTTTAAATCAAGAAACCATTTTGGAGTAAATAAAAATCTGCACAAACTTGTTGCCTAATTCAAATTTTAGGTCCTCATAATGGGGAGATTTTGAGTCTCCTCGGTTTAGGGCACTGACTCTGTACTGGCTGGTTAAACGAATATAACCAGGAGATTTAGAGTCTCCTTAGTCAAGGAACTGACTCTGTCCTGGCTGGTTAAAAATATATAACCAGGAGATTTACAGTCTCCTCAGTCAAGGCACTGACTCTGTCCTGGCTGGTTAAATATACGTAACCAGGAGATTTTGGCGGCACGGTGGCACTGCTGCCTCACAGCGCCAGGGACCTGGGTTCAATTCCAGCCTCAGGCGACTGACTGTGTGGAGTTTGCACATTCTCCCCGTGTCTGCGTGGGTTTCCTCTGGGTGCTCCGGTTTCCTCCCACAGTCCAAAGATGTGCAGGTCAGGTGAATTGGCCATGCTAAATTGCCCGTAGTGTTAGGTAAGAGGTAGATGTAGGGGTATGGGTGCATTGCGCTTCGGCGGGGCGGTATGGACTTGTTGGGCCGAAGGGCCTGTTTCCACACTGTAAGTAATCTAATCTAATCTAATCTAATCTAATCTAATTTACAGTCTCCTCAGTCAAGGAACTGACTCTGTACTGGCTGGTTAAATATATATAACCAGGAGATTTAGAGTCTCCTCAGTTTAGGGCACTGATTCTGGGCTATCTGATTAAATAAATATATATAACCAGGAGATTTAGAGTTTCCTCAGTTTGGGCACTAACTCTGTGCTGTATGTTTAAATATATATATATAAAACCAGGAGATTTAGAGTCTCCTCAGTTTGGGCACTGATTCTGGGCTGATTAAATAAATGTATATAACCAGGTGATTTTGAGTCTCCTCAGTTTAGGGCACTGACTCTGTGTTAGCTGGTGAAATAAATATATAAAACCAGGAGATTTAGTGTCTGCTCACTTTAGGACACTGATTCTATGCTGGCTGATTAAATAAATATACATAACTAGGGGAGTTAGAGTCTGCTAATTCTAGGGCACAGACAATGTGCTGGATGGATAAATATATATAAAACCAGGATATTTCGTGTCTCCTCAGTTAAGGGCACTGACTGTGTGGTGGCTGGATATAACTTTTATAACCAGGACGTTTAGAGTCTTCTTAGTTTGGGGCGCTAATTCTGGGCTGGCTGGTTAAATAAGTAGATATATCCAGGAGATTTAGACTCTGTTCAGTTTAGGGCTCAGACATTGTGCTGGATGGATAAATGCATACATATAAACAGGAGATTTAGAGTCTCCTCAGTTTAGGGTACTGACTCTGTGCTAGCTGGTTAAATAAATATATATAACCAGTAGATTCAAATTCTTCTCTGAGTTTAGAGCACTCATGCTGTGCTGAATGATTTAAAAATATATATAAGAAGATTTCAGGTCTCATCAATTTAGGGCACTGACGCTGTGCTGGCTGGTTAAATAAATATAGATAACCAGGAGATTTAGAGTCTCCTCAGTTTACGACAATGACTGTGTAGTGGATGGCTAAAATTTTTATAACCAGGATATTTAGAATCTTCTCAGTTTAGGGCACTGACGTTCTGCTGGCTGGTTAAATAATTATATATAACCAGGAGATTCAGATTCTCCTGAGTTTAGATCACTCACTCTGTGCTGGATGGTTAAAAAATATACATAACCAGGAGATTTACAGTCTCCTCAGGTTAGGGCACTGACTCTGTGCTCTGTGTTAAAATATATATAACCAGGAGATTTAAACTCTCCTCATTTTAGGGCACTGACTCTGGGCTGGGCTGGTTAAATAAATATATATAACCAGGAGATTTAGAGTCTCCGCAGCTCAGGGCATTGACTCTGGGCTGGGCTGGTTAAATATATATATATATATATATATATATATATATATATATCACCAGGAGAATTAAAGTGTATTCAGTTAAGGGCACTGACTCCGGGCTGGCTAATTAAGTACATATATTCAAGAGATTTAGAGTCTTCTCAGCTGTGGGCCCCAGATTCTGAGCTGGCTGGTTAAATAAATATATATATCCAGGAGATTCAGAATCTCCTCAATTTTGGATCCTGCCACTGGGCTTGTTGGTTAATTATCTATGAACTGAAGATTTTGAGTCTCCTCAGTTTAGGGAACTGATTCTCTTCTAGCTGGTTCAATAAATACTTTTGTCCAGGAGATTGAGAGTCTCCTCAGTTTCAGAAACTGACTTTTTGCTGGCTAGTTAAATAAATATATATAACCAGGAGATTCAGAATTTCCTCAGTCTAAGGCATTGACTTTGTGCTGAATGGTTCAATAAATATATGTAAAACCAGGGGATTTAGAGTCTGTTCAGTTTAGGGCACAGACTCTATGATGGATGGTTAAATATATATCACCAAAGATTTAGAGTCTGCACATTATGGGGCACTGACACTGTGCTGGCTGGTTAAATAAATACATATAAACAGGAGATTTAGAGTCTCCTCAGGTTAGGGCATTGACATTCTGCTGGCTGATTAAATAAATATATATAACCATTAGATTCAGATTCTCCTCAGCTAAGGGCATTAACTCTGTGCTGTCTGTTTAAATATATATAACCAGGAGATTTAGTGTCTCCTCAGTTTGGGGCACTGACTCTTGGCTGGCTGATGAAATAAATAGATATATCCAGGAGATTTAGTGTCTCCTCAGTTTAGAGCACTGTCTCTGTGCCTGCTGTTTTAATTTATATATAACCAGGATAATTAGGGTTTCCCCAGTTTTGGGCACTGACTCTCAATTCTACATGTTAATAGATATATATATAACGAGAAAATTTAGAGTCTCCTCAGTTTAGGGCATTGACTCTGTTGGCTGGTTAAATATATATGACCTGGAGATTCAGAGCCTCGTCATTGAAGGGGACTGAGTTTCTGCTGGCTGGTGGAATAAATATATATATATATATATATAAAACCAGGTGAATCAGATTCTCCTCTGTTTAGGGCATTGACTCTGTGCTGGGTGGTTAAATAAATATATATATACCCAGAGATTTAGGGTCTCCTCATGTTTTGGTCACTGACTCTGTGCTGGCTGATTAACTGAATATATGTAACCAGGAGATGTAGAATCAGCTCATTGCAGGGCACTATCTCTGTGCTGGCTGGTTAAATACATCTTTACAATCAGGGGATTTAGTGTCTCCTGAGGTTAGGGCATTGACATTCTGCTGGCTGGTAAAATAAATATATATATATAACCATTAGATTCAGATTTTCCTCAGTTTAGGGCACTGACTTGGTGTTGGCTGGTTAAATAAATATATAAACAGACGATTTTGGGTCTCCTCAGTTTAGTGCACTGACTCCGTGCTTGCTGATTAAATACAGAAATATAACGAGGAGATTTAGAGTCTCCTCAGTCTCGGGAACTGACATTTTGCTGGCTAGTAAAATAAATATATATAACCAGGAGATTCAGAATCTCCTCTGTCTAGGGCATTGACTTTTTGCTGGATGGTTAATTAAATATATGTAAAACCAGGAGACTTAGAGTCTGTTCAGTTTAGGGTACAGACTCTGTGCTGGCTGGCTAAATATATATCACCAAAGATTTAGAGTCTGCTCATTATGGGGCACTGACACTGTGCTGGCTGGTTAAATAAATACATATAAACAGGAGATTTAGAGTCTCCTCAGGTTAGGGCATTGACATTCTGCTGGCTGATTAAATAAATATATATAACCCGACGATTTAGGGTCTCCTCGGTTTAGGGCACTGACTCTGTGCGAGATGATTAATTAAATATAACCTGGAGATGTAGAGACTTCTCATTTTAGAGTCTGCTCATTAAAGAGCATTGACCCTGTGCTGGCTGGTTAAATACAGAAATATAACCAGGAGATTTAGAGTCTCCTCATTTTAGGGCACTGACTCTGTGCTGGTTGATTAAATATATAAATGTAATGAGGAGATTTAGAATCTTCTCAGTTAATGCACTGACTCTGCACTATCTGGTTGAATATATATAACCAGGAGATTTAGATTCTCCTCATTTTAGGGCACTGACCATGAGCTGGTGGGTTAAATAAATAGATATAACTAGGAGATTTAGAGTCGCCACAAAACCAGGAGATTTAGAATCTCCTCAATGTGGGTGGCACTGTGGCACAGTGGTTAGCACTGCTGCCTCACAGTGCCAGAGACCCAGGTTTGTTTCCCGTCTCAGGTGACTGACTGTGCGGAGTTTGCACATATCCAGGAGATTTAGAGTCTCCTCAGTTTCGGAACTGACTTTTTGCTGGCTAGTTAAATAAATATATATAACTAGGAAATTCAGAATCTCCTGAGTATAGGGAATTGACTTTGTCCTGAATGGTTCAATAAATATATGTAAAACCAGGAGATTTAGAGTCTGTTCAGTTTAGGGCACCGACTCTATGCTGGATGGTTGAATATATATCACCAAAGATTTAGAGTCTGCACATTATGGGGCACTGACACTGTGCTGGCTGGTTAAATAAATATGTATATACACAGGAGATTTAGAGTCTCCTCAGGTTAGGGCATTGACATTCTTCTAGCTGGTTAAATAAGTATATATAACCACTAGTTTCACATTCTCCTCATATTTGGGCAGTGACGCGGTATTGGCTGGTTAAGTGTATAGAACAGTATTTAGAGTCTCCTCAGCTAAGGGCATTAACTCTGTGCTGTCTGTTTAAATATATATAACCAGGAGATTTAGAGTCTCCTCAGTTTGGGGCACTGACTCTGGCCTGGCTGGTTAAATAAATAGATATATCCAGGAGATTTTGCGTCTCCTCAGTTAAGGGCACTGACTCTGTGCTGTCTGTTTTAATATATAAATATGTAACCAGGATATTTAGGATTTCCCCAGTTTTGGGCACTGACTCTCAACTCTACATTTTAATAAATATATATAACAAGGAAAATTAGAGTCTCCTCAGTTTAGGGCACTGATTCTGTTGGCTGGTTAAATATATATGACCTGGAGATTCAGAGCCTCGTCATTGAAGGGGACTGAGTTTCTGCTGGCTGGTGGAATAAATATATATATAAAACCAGCTGATTCGGATTCTCCTCAGTTTAGGGCATTGACTCTGTGCTGGGTAGTTAAATAATCATATATACACAGAAGATTGAGGGTCTCCTCATGTTTAGGTGACTGACTCTGTGCTGGCTGATTAAATGAATATATGTAACCAGGAGATGTAGAGTCAGCTCATTATAGGGCACTATCTCTGTGCTGGCTGGTTAAATACATCTTTACAAACAGGGGATTTAGTGTCTCCTCAGTTTAGTGCACTGACTCAATGCTGTTCATTTAAATATATATAACCAGGGTATTTAGAGTCTCCTCAGTCTAGGGACTGACTCTGTGCTGGATGGTTTAATAAATAAATATAAGCAGCACATTTAGACTCTGTTCATTATAGGGCATAGACCCTGTGCTGGCTGGTTAAATGCTGAAACAGTACCAAGATAAATAGAGTCTCCTCAGTTTGGGGCACAGACTCTGTGCACGCAGGTTAAATATATATAACCAGGAGATTTAGAGTCTACACATTTTAAGGCCCCGACTCTGTGCGAGATGGTTAATTAAATATAACCTGGAGATGTAGAGACTCCTCATTTTAAGGCACTGACTGTGAGGTGGCTGGTTAAAACTTTTATAACCAGGATATTGAGAGTCTCCACAGTTTGGGGCACTGACTCTGGGCTGGCTGGTTAAATGAATAGATATAACCAGGAGATTTCGAACCTGTTCAGTTTAGGGCACTGACTCTGTGCCTTCTGGTTAAATATATAAAACCTGTATATTTAGCGTCTCCTCAGTTTTGGGCACTCTCTCAGTTCTGGCTGATTAAATAAATATATACATATCCAGGAGATATAGAGTCTCCTCAGTTTCGGGCACAGACTCGGAGCTGGCTGTTTAAATATATATAACCAGGAGACTGAGAGTCTCCTCAGTTTATAGCACTGACTGTGGGCTGGTGCCTTAAATAAATATATATAACTAGGAGATTTACAGTCTCCTCAGTTTAGGGCTCAGAGTATGTGCTGGATGGATTAATACATATATATAGCTAGGAGATTTCGAGTCTCCTCAGTTTAGGGCACTGCCTCTTTGCTGTCTGTTTAAATACATACATCCAGGATATTTAGAGTCTCCTCAGTTTGGAGCACTGACTCTGGGCTGGCTGGGTCAATATACATAACCAGGAGATGTAGACAATCCTCACTTTAGGTTACTGAATCTGTGCTGGCTGGTTAAATATATGCATGTAACCAGCAGATTTAAATTCTGTTTGATTTAGTGCACTGACTCTGTGCTGGCTGGTTAAATAAATATTTATAACCAGGAGATTTAGCATCTCCTCAGTAAGGGCACTGACTCTGCGCTGTCTCTTTCAATGTATATAGCCAGCGGGTTAGAGTCTCCTTAGTTTGGGATACTGATTCTGGGCTGGCTGGCTGGTTAAACAAATATATATTATCAGGAGATTTAGAGTCTACTCAGTTAAGCGCACTGAGTCTGTGCTGTCTGTTTAAATATATATAACCAGGAAATTTAGAAACTCCTCAGTTTAGGGCACTGCTTATGAGCTAGCTGTTTAAATTAACAGATGTAACCAGGACATTTCGAGTCTGCTCATTTTGGGGCATTGTTTCTATGCTAGCTGATTAAATAAATATATAACCAGGAGATTTAGTCTCCTTATTTTTAGGGCACTGACTGTGTGGTGGCTGGTTATTTTTTTGTAAACAGAGTATTTAGAATCTCCACAGTTTGGGACACTGACTCTGGGTTGACTGGTTAAATAAATAGATATAACCAGAATATATAGAATCTTCTCAGTTTAGGAGCCTGACTCGGTGTTGGCTGGTTAAATATATATAACCAGGATAATTACAGTCTCCTCAGTTTAGGTCACTGACTTGCTGCTGGCTGGTTAAATAAATATATATAACCAGGATATTAAGCATCTCTTCAGTTTAGGGCACTGTCTTTGTGTTAGCTGGTTAAACAAATATATACTACCAGGAGCTTTAGAGTCTACTAA